>NW_027185588.1:3119298-3166468 GCF_028583685.1 Petaurus breviceps papuanus | reverse complement strand
AGAGAGAGAGAGAGAGAGAGAGAGATTGCCAAGAACAGGTAGACAAATACAATGGCTCAGGAAGAGAAAGAGAAAGATAGTCAGACAGGGAAAACTGAACACATAGCAGTTCTATGCGGGCTGAAGGCAGCAAGTTAAGTCAATGATGCAGAAGTCCAAGCGGTGATGATAAAAAGGCTGGTACCTGCTCGTTGGGACGGGGCAGGAGCAGGGCTTAGAGTGATCACAATAACTGGATGGGGAAAAGGAAGAAAAAAAACAACAACACCACAATAAATAACAGAAACTACCAATTGATCCAAAGGAAAGAAATCAAATCATAACAAAGAAGAAAGGGGAAGGGGAGGGATCAAATCAATTTGAGGGGAAGAGATGAGGAGAAAACCAACAGAGATGGGAAAATGGGATGGAACCAACAATGAATGCAGACACCTGAAGGGGAACCCCCTCCCCCAATAGTCCTCTCTTTCTGATTAAAAGGAACTGGTCTCACCCCTCATCAAACCCAATCCAGGGTCAATTTTACTTCCTGGGAGTTCATGGCTTATCCAGGTACAGGCAAATACCCAAACTGTGGCCCAGGGCAAATGGCATTACTCAATCATCTGGTAAACGATGCCAATGGTCTTCTGCCTCCTACCCCCCAAAAAGCAGTGGCCTTACTAGGTGAGGGACTCAGGTACTCCCAATTAGAAAGGAGAGGAGGAGAGGCAAGGAGGGGAAGACCCGAATCCCAGCATCTATGGGGGGGGAGGGTAGGCTGGGGGGGATTCAGGCAGCAACTGGGCGAAAAGGTCCAGGTTCCCAGACCCAAGCTTTCCTCGCTTTGATGGAAAAGGAACTCAGGACTTCCAATAAGGAGCTCTCCCTTGGCTCTACAAAATGCTGGAGGGTCTCCTCTCCTAAGGCTATCACTGGAAAGGTTGTTGAATTTCCTGCAAAAAAGCAATACTTTGCTCCCTCCCTCCCCCCAAAACTAAGTCAATTTCGTCTCGGGTCTGGGGGTTACTAACACCTGAAAAGTGGAAAGGAGGACATCCTACGTATTGATAAACGCTTGGAAGAGTAACGGGAATATATGGGGAACCAAACCCCCCCCCCCAAACTCCTTCCTCTACTCCAGGCTGGGAAGCAGGAGGCACTACCTCTCCTTCCCACCATCTCCCCATGTTCAGGGAGAGGAGAGGGAAGGGCTCCTTTCCCCAGAAGTTTAGAAAAGGGGAGAAGGGAACAGAGCGAAGGGGTTGCTAGAATTCCTCCCTCCTTATTTCCCCCAAGGGGATTTAGGGAGGAGGAAGGAAGAGGACGGCGAAAGAGGAGGGAGGCGGGGGAGTCTGGGGAGGGGCTCGGTGAGTTTCTCGCCCCCCTCCAGGTCAGGAAGGAGGGAAACGGAAGTCTTCCCCCTCCCCCAGGCTTGGAGTACGGCCCTGGGTCAGGGTGACCCTCTCTCCCCATGGTCAGGGGAGGGAGGCGGGAGTCTCGGAAGGGAGAGGAACCTGGAGGGGAAAGCCGAGGGGTTCCGGAAGTCAGGGGCGGGGCTTTCGTGAAGGGGGCGGGGCATCATGCGCTGACGCCCCGCCCACCTCACCTCCCCCTTATTCCCCTCCCCCCCTTGCAGACTTCCTTACTCGGCCTGGGCCGCTGCGGGCTGATCTCCAGGTTGAGGTCGATCCTCCGCCGGGCCTCGCGGTTCTCCTGCTTCAGCTTCGCTTCCAGGCGGGATAGCTTCTGCTCGAGGGAGGACGCCGCCATCTTCCCCGCCGCCGCCGCCGCGCACCTCCCGCCCGTCCGACCCTCAGACAAACACCGCACTGCGCTTGCGCTGCGATGACCCCACCAGGCCTCCGTCCCGCCCCGAAGTGCGCATGTCTGTATCTGTCACCGCCCGCCCTTCCCTTTCGTAGCTTACTTGCACCTGCGCTCTATCCTTTCCTCCCGCCTCTGTCCTCGCTTCTAGTTCCCCGAAGGCCAACGGTGCGCAAGCGTGGCAGGAAGGCTCGCGCCACCAAGGGATCGCCTCCGGCCACGGAGAGCAGTCCGTACTACGCCTGCGCGGGGACGCCCGTGGCCTACAGAGGAGGAGGAACCATATAGCTACGGGGATCGCTTTCTGGCTAAGGGGAGAAGGGATTTCTGGGCGCAAGCGCGCGCTGGCGCGGCCGTAGAAGGGGAGGGGACTCCGTGGCGCGTGCGCGCGGGGGGCGGTGCCGGCTTCTTCCGGTCGCGGGGCGTTAACGGTCGTTTCCAGCTGTTCCTCAGAGTTATTTGGGGTCTTCTCTGGACTTGAGGCGCAGAAAAGTGGAACCTTTGGCCAAGTAACCGTGTAGGACCCTCGACGGGGCTGGGAGACGAAGCCTGGGCAGGGGGTTTCCTGGAGGCTGGGCGAACCCACCTAACCCCTGTGTTCCTGCGCTGGCTGGCATCCCTCCCCCAGGCGATATCTTTATTCTCCCTAATTAATACATACAGCGCATGATTACTCCCCGCTAATTGAGACCCAGCGTTAATGCCCAACCCTCAATTGGACCATTAAGGCACTGGGCTTATTCGTTGAGCTGGAAGGGACCTCGGAGAGAATCGTTTAGGGAGGAACTGGAGGCACGGAGAGGGAAAGGAGATTTGGGGTCTGGGCCCCCAGACTTCTCCAGATGCCCCTTCTACAACAGCACGATGTCCCTACGGTCCCTGGGCCCACGTAGGCCCGTGGCCTCTGAAAGCAGCAGACCTTAGGGGCAACCTTCTAGCTAGAAAAACCGGTCCTTCCGTCTTCTGATGGCCTGTTAGGCCCGGAAGGAGACCTGTGATTTTAATGGAAAAAAAAAAGAAAGGCTCTCGGGTTAAAGGCGACTTGCCCAAGGTCACACCAGTGCATTGGGGCTAGAAGACAACTCTTCACTGTTCCTCAGTAACCCAAGGAGCGATTTTCGGTGTTGTGGCCCCTCCCAGGCTCTGGAAGAGTCTATACAACCCCACATCTGGGATCTTTTCAAGAGCCACCGAAAGCAATGTCAGATATTAGACTATAGTATAAGACAGCAATTATCAAAACTATCACTGGCTAAGAAATAGAAAAATGAAATCAGTGGAACAAAGTAAACAAACAATACACAGTAACCGGATTATAGTAACCAGGTGTTTAACAGATTTAAGCGTTAGGGATAAAAATTCACTATTTGCTAAAAATTGGGGAAAATGGAAAGCAGTCTAGCAGAAATTGGATATTGACTTACACCATTTACCAAGATAAGGTCAAAATGAATACATGAACTAGTTATAAAGGGAGATATAGTAAATTAGAAAACCATGGAGCATGTTACCAATCAGATTTGTGGATAGGAGAAGTATTTATGGATAAATGAGATAGCATTGTACATGTAAAATGGATAGTTATTATTACATTAAGTTAAAAAGGGTTTGTATAAATAAAACCAATGGAGCCAAGATTAGAAGGAAAGGAGATTGAGAAAAAAAAGTTCATAGTTTCTCAGATAAAGGTTTCATCCCAAATATATAGAGAACTTTGTCAGATTTATAAGAATATGATTGATAAATGGTCAAAGAATGTGAACAGACTGTGTTGCAATCAGGGTTAAGTAACTTGGTGCAGGGTCACACAGCTAGTGTCTGAGGTTAGATTTGAATTCAGGTCCTCCTGACTCCTGGCTGGTGGTCTATCCACTACACCACCTACCTGCCCCAATAGGATCTTTTTCCATGAAGAGATCAAAGCTATATATAGTCATGAAAAAAATGCTTTGAATCATTATTGATTAGAAACAAAAGCAACTTTGCGAAATCATCTCACATCTATCAAATTGGCTAAAATCATAGGGAAAGTGACAAATGTTGGAGGGGATGTGGAAAATTGAGACACTAATTAATATACTGTTAGTGGAAATGTGAACTGAGCTAACCTTTTTGAGGAGCAATCTGGAATTAATGCCCAAATAGTTAGACAACTGTATTTGACCCAGCAGTACCACTATTAGGTCTGTTTCCCAAAGTGATTAGGGAAAAAGTGAAAGGGCCTGTATGTTCTAAGACATTTGTAGCAAGCTCTTTGTGGTGGCAAAGAACTGGAAATTGAGGGGATGCCCATCCATTGTGGAATGGCTAAACAAGTTGTGGTATATGATTGTGACACAATATTATGCTGTAAGAAGTGATGAGCAGGTTGGTTTTAGAAAAACATAGAAGGACTTGCATGAAATAATGAAGAGTGAAATGAGCAGAACCAAGAAAATGTATACAATAGCAACAGTTTGTTCAAAGAATAACTGAAAGACTAAGCTATTCTTAGTATAAAAATTCAAATTGGCTACAAAGGACAGATGAAGATACTATCTGTCTCCAGAGAAAGAGTTGAAAAAGAAGTTTGCACAGTATGTTTACATATATAAATATCTGTGTCAAATGGCGTGTGTGTGTGTGTGTGTGTGTAGACCATTCAGAACTTAAAATATAACAAAAAAATTTTTTTTTTTAAAGGCTTCTGCAGGCTGCTTTAACTACCTTCTCTATCTTATCCCTGGGCCTAAGATCTGTGTAGTTTTCAAGAGATAGATGATGGTGGCTAATGGACCCTTACTGGTTTCTCAACTGGGCCCTCACTGCTGCTAGGCAATCCCTTCAACACCTTCATAATCAGCTATTGCATACTATCCCATTTACCACATCAGATTCTTCCAAACCTTTCATCCCTCAAACCTCTCATGGTTCCCCCTCCTCCCAATCTTTCAGCTAAAAACTTTGCCTCATATTTTATTGAAAAAAAAAAAAACAGGTTATTTGCCAAGAACTGCTATCTGCTCCTTCACCTATCTCACACAAAGAGGATGCTCTTCTTATCAAGGCAAACCCCTCTACCTATATAAGTAAGTTTATGCTTTGCATTTCTTCTAGCAGACTGCCTCTAACATCCTCATTCCCTTATCTTGTGTCTCTCCCTCAGTCAATCAATAAATAAGTGCCTACTATGTGCCAGGTCCTGTGCCAATCAATGGGGATGCAAAAAGAGGCAAAAGACAGTCCCCATCCTCACGGAGTTTATAATCTAATAGAGAGACAACATGCAAACAAATGTATCTCTGTCTAGTGGCTACTTCCCAATACCTACAAACATGTACATCTAATATTTAAAAACCTTCACTAATGCCTCATCTGCCTTTCTTCCTTTTACCCCTCCTTCCTGATGTCATGCTCCTCTTCAGGAATGAAGGACAAACAACAACCTGTGAGTAGTATGAGCTGCCCCGCTGGGGACCCAATTGGCTAGTTCTAGTTAGGCAATACAGCTCCTTTCCTCTCCTGTTTTCTGTTCCTCCCTTGATACCTTATATCATACCCTTACCTATGGGTGCTCTGCCCAAAGGAATGTAAATTTTGATCCCTAAAACCAAGCAAGATATCTTGGTGTTTAAGGGGTAGATTTCTTTCTTAAGGACAATGCCTTAAACCCAAATCACTCTGGCTCTCAATGATTAGCCAGTAATAGGTCCCAGTCAAGCCCCAGTTGGTATTCATTGTTCAGGTCCTGGTGGTTCAGAGTGAATGTAAATAGTAAGTGTTTCTGTTTTGACCCCAAGAATCTTACACTCCCAGACTGATTTTTTTTTTTTAATTAGGTAAAAAAGGCCATTCTTTTCCTCATTTCTTACCTAGCCTTAATGACTGAATGGATGTTGCCTCAGTCAAACTGAGACCTGGAAAAGAGCTTAAAGAAGCCAAGGTCTCCAAGACCGCTACCTCTGGAGCTATCTCCAGTCATCCTGATCTATATCTTGCCACTAGACCCAGATAGTTCTGGAGGAGAAAGTGAAGCTGGTGACTTTGCACAGCCCTCCCTCACTTAAATCCAATTCACTTGCAAGTCATGATAGCATCTTCCTGATGTCATGCTCCCCTTTGAGAACACAGAACAAACAACTTGTCTTGGGTTGCAATGGGCTGATCTCCAGGTTAGCATCCATCCTCTGTCGGCCCTTGTGGTTCTCCTACTTCAGCTTTGCCTCCAGACAGAATAACTTCTGCTCTAGGGAAGACACTGCCATCTTCCTCACCACTGTGTAACTATTGTACCATATCTCTTCTTTTCTAGCCAGATTCCTTGAGAAGGCCAACTACAGTAGGTACCTCCACCATTTCTCTTCTCACTCTTTTAACTTCACTATCTAGATTCCAGACTCATCATTCAACAGAAACTGCCTCTTCCACATTTACTAATGACCTCTTAATTGCCAAGTCCAATGACCTTTTTGTTCTCTACTGCCTTTGACACTGTTGATCACCCCCTTCTGCTTGACACTCTCTTCTATCTAGATTTTCAAGACATTTCTTTCTCCTAGTTTTTCCAACCACTTCTCAGTCTCCTTTACTGGATCTTTAGGTCACACTCACTAACTATAGATATTCCACAGGGCTGTCTTGGACCCTCTTCTTCTATTTGACTTCACTTTGTAATCTCAACAACTCCTAGGAATTCAATTACCATCTCAATGCAGATGGTTCTCAGATCTACCAATCTGGCTCTAACCTCTCTTCTGACCTCTATTCTTACATCTCCAATTGCCTATCAGCCATCTCCAACTTTAGCTATCTCAGACTCAACAGATCCAAAACTGAACTCATTACCTTTCCTCCCAAATCCTTCCCTCTTACTGTTGGGAATCTGTCAGGCTAGCAGCCTACTATCCTCATACTCCACCTACCCCCCAATATCTAATCTGTGGCCAAAGCCTTTGCAGCATCTCTCAAACACACCCCCTTCTCTTTTCTGATGCTGCCACCACCCTGGTGCTCATCTTATAAATGAACTATTGCAATGGATCACTAGTTAGTTGCCTGCCACGAATTTCTCCCACTCCAGTCTATCCTGCAGATGCTAAAGTGATTTCATAAAATTCAGGTCCTACCATGTCCTACACCTCTTCCAGTCCCCAGCTGAGCAACCCCAATAGCTCCCTATCCCCTGTATTTGGTCTGGGACCAGTTTGGTGTTCGAAGCCCTCCATTACCTAGACATTACCAATTTTCTTGTACCTTATACCCTCACAACACGTATGTGCTTAGATCCAGTGAGACTGGCCCCCTTATTATTCCTTAAACAAAACGCTCAATCTTTTGGCTCCTGGCATTTTTCTACTTGTCCACCATGCTTGTAATGCTCTACCTTCACTCCAGACAACCAAATAAATTTCTCAAACTATTTCAGATTTGGGGCTTCATTCTTGCAAATGACATTTCTGGTGTCAGAAGTGGAATTTCCCTGGTGGTCACTCCGAATAGACCTGAAGGCTGTCTGAAAACATAGAAGCTAAGTAAGTCTCTGTGTTCTTTAGACTGAGAATGGACAGGACCCAATCAATACTAGATCAGATTAAACAGAGTGAGTCCTTTCAAGTTCAAGTCAAACACAGTCCAGGCCCTGACTACAGATGTCCAGAAAATTAAGGGACTGTGTTTGGCTTTAGTCTAGGAAAAGACTCAGGTGAGGTTATAATTAGCCTAGGCCAGCCTAATCTGCAAAATGAATAATCTCCTTGGCTTGATTAACCAAGGGATTGGTAAGCAGCTGTTAAAAAAAAATCTGATTAAACTTAAATTGGGAGAGCTTTATATTTTTCTTAATTTCACTTCCAGTCTTTCTTCTCCACTCTCTTATATACCTGGTCTGTGACTGGCCAGTAGCTGCCTTGATATTATGGTGAAAATGGAGTTATGATCCTTGCCTCAAAAGTAAGGGCCATCAGTTCAACCTTGTGACCTGCTGTGAAGAAACTAGGACCACTTTATCAGATATCTGTGTCTTGTGTTAGCTGATTGAAAAGACCCTAGTTAGTGAAGGAAACTTATATTTAATAGGCAGTGAGATGAGCTTTGATTGGGCTTCCCTTTCAGAAGTCATTTAGTGCATGCAGGTCTTGTTTACCTTAGAGAACTTAGTGAAATTTTCCTATTTGAGGTAAAAACATCTTGGGACTGGATTTCAGGTTGATTGTCTGAATTATCATTAAGTCAATGTCTACCTTTTCAAGAAAATGTCATGTACTGCTCAAAGCAGGGTCTGAGAACTGCTATATGTGAATGTCTGTGCCTGGGAAAGGTGAAAAGACAGCCTTGTGTGGGCAAAGTGAAGAAATTTTAAAATAATGGTTTCCCCCCCCAGTTTCAAAGTCTTTGTCTGCTAATATTAAGAAACAGAAAGGCTTGTTTTACAAGTCAGGGTTCAAGATAAAGCAAGTGAAATTCCCTGAAATTTCAGGTGAATTATGGGTTCCTAATTTGACATTCTTCTTATAGCTCTGTTAATAGGATCGACTCCATAAGGTTTGAACTAGTTTTTATCACATGCACTAAATACTGGAAAATCAAAATTTACAAAATTGTGTTAAGTACTTGTTACTTGCAGATTTTAGCCACAGTATAGGAACTTAGAACCAGAGAAGCAAATGTGCTAAATACAGAGGTTTCCAAAGTGGGTAATACTGCCCCCTGGGAGGTGCTGGAATGATCTAGGGGTCCAGTAGTACCCTCTGGTGCAAAGGCGGGGGGGGGAAGAGGGAAACTGAATAAAAATAATAAAAATAAAGGGATGGTGGAAACATAAGGAAAGAAGAAAAATAGGAAAATTTTGAAAAACCATTTATACATGTTTCATTTGCTGTGTAACAGAGTTAAAGTTTGTAGTGATTAGATTTTCAAATAAACACAAAATGCAAATTATAATTCATCAGTGGTCAAGTCCACCAACAATTCTTTTTTTTTTTGGAGGGCAATTGGGTTTAAGTAAACTTGCCCAAGGTCACACAGCTAGGTTTTTTTTGTTTGTTTGTGTGTGTTAAGTGTCTGAGGCAGAATCTGAACTCAGGTCCTTCTGACTTAAGGGCCAGCACTTACTCACTGTGCCATCTAGCCTCCCTGCCCACCAACAGTTCTTAACAAGCAAGGGTTCTAAGGTGAGTGTGTCACACATTGTCAGGAAGTCCAGCATACATTGGCAGGTATATATGCATGTAATGACTTACTTATAATATGATACTACACGGTTACATAATTCAATATTGCATTATCAAAATTTCAGTGCAAGAAAAAACCCCCACAAATTTACAATAAATTATTAAATTTAAGATGTCATTTAAAAAAAATATATATATATTTTTTGAAATGACACAAATTTAAAAAAAACATTAAAGCGTCAAAGAAAGTAGATTTCCAGTTAGGTGCTGAATAATTTTTTTTAAATGGGGGTGGTAGGCCAAATAAGTTTGGGAACCTCTTTGCTAGAAGAACCCCTTCCAGAGCTGCCCTGAAAATGAGAGCTATTACAGAATTTCCAAAGGAAGATGTTTTCAAGGATCAGATGACTACATAAGATGTCTGGGACTCAGCATGAAAAATGTTGATTAAATTGATATTGGGAGTGGTTTACCAGGAACAAAGAGACTTGGTGTTATTTAATATTGATGATCATTACTGGATTACTTTGGCTTTAATGATTCATAATATTTATATTTACCTGCAAACAGGGTATGCCCAAATTCCTTTTATTTATAGTCTGGGGATCAGAGCCATCCCTCTTGCAACTTTTCTTCTCTTTATATTAACCTTACCTTATCAAAATTGATTTATAATATTAACTGTTTGATATGCCTCAGATGGAAGCCAAAAGGATGTTTGAGTTCCCTAAAGAGATTTAGTTACTCCCCTAGCTAACTATATAAGGAGGGCTTTCCTTAATTCTAGTTTTGAAATGTAAGTCGAATTCTCTAAATGTAGTAAATTTGTAACATGAATTAATTTACCTATAGAGTCTGTTAATGAGGTAGTCTCCTTAAGGCATATATGAGATTATGACTGCTTAACTAAGTTTAACTTTTATGACATTGAAGGAATCATGGGATTATGATTTTTGTGATTCATGTGGCCACAGTATACTTGTTTCCTGGTGTAAATTTAAAACTCTGATTTACAACCCCTGAGACTTACTCAAATTGATCCCTCTATGAGACATTGGGAAAAGTTTGTCACCAATCTGGCTCCTATCCCTTCCTTTAAGGAATTCTGTCAAACTCTAGATGAGCTAGGTAGTAAGGAGGATGCCGTTGAGTTGGATTTTCATGAACTCCATTTGAAATCATCATCTAGGGAAGCTAGGTGGCACAGTGGACTAACCCTGGAGTCAGGAAGACCTGAGTTAAAATCTAGCCTCAGACACTACCTGTGTGACCCTGGGCAAGTCACTTAACCCTGATTGACTCCAAAAGAAAAAGAAAGAAATCAGAACCCAACTTTCTGCTTATATTTCTACCAGTATGAGAATGTTGGGCTTTAATAAACCCAAGAAAGGGAAATCATGGAAAATGCTTTATTATGTTGTTTAGAAAACTTATTATTACACTGTTTAAATTTAACTTTTTGTCATTAGAGATTGTTTGAAACTATAATGTCACCTTGATCTCAGTAACTCTCCAGGAATGCCAGAAGTCAATACAAGGGATTTTTATTTTCACCATTTCCTGGATACACCCAAAACATTTATATTTTGGAGCCACTCAGGTCTTGTTTTGGCTTCATCCAAATTTTATTGAATGTTTGTATTTGCTGATAGACATTTCAATCTATCTTACTTTCAAGTTGGTGGGTTTGTTTGTAGGTAATGCTTATTTAAATCCTATATAGAATGTAAACCTTGCAGAGCCTAGTTAAGAGGGAGCCATACCCTTTCCAGGTCACTTTCCTTGACCAAATTAATTTCTTTCTAAAAAACTATTTCCAATTTTGGGGTTTGTTCTTGCTAATGACAATCTCCACCTCCTGGCTTCCCTGGCTTCCTTCAACTCCCAATTAAAATCCTAAATTCTGCAGGAAGCTTTTTGAAACCCCTCTTAATCCTTCCCTCTGTTGGTTATTCCCTATTTATCCTGTACATGGCTTATTTGAATGTAATTGTTTACCTGTTGACACCTGTCAGATTGTGAGCTTCTGAGGGACTTTGCTCTCTTTGTATCCCCAGGATTTAGCACAGTGTCTTCTACATAGAAGTTACTTGATAAATGCTTACTAAGTGACTGATTGGACGTGGAAGCTACTAGGTTAAAATCAAGGCTTGGTGAAAATGCTAGCAGTGATCAGAGTTCAAGGCCCTTCTTCTACCCCACTTTCCTGCCCCCTTTCATCCTTCACTTCACAGAAATACCCTAATTATGGACCTTGGGAAGGAGAGGGAGGCTGTCTTGAACTATGAGGCTGATCAGGGCTCATATAACCAATGGCCATGCAGACAAATGACAAAAGAAAATTACAAAATAGATAATGGAAAATTTAAAAAGATAAAGGAACAAGGGAGGGAGGAAACAGAAGGAATCCACAGGGATTATGGGAGCATTGATTTAGAACTGGAAGGGGCTCTCAATGCCATCTAACCTACCCCTCCCTTACTTTACAGTTTAAAAAACTAAGGCACAGAGAGGTCACATTCTGCTGAAATTTACATAAGTAACAAAACCAGTATTTAAAGTTAGGTCCTACAACTTTAAATCCCATGTTTTTTCAATGTATCAAGGAGAGAAGAGGGTAGAAAAATAAGATGAGCTGGAGGCAAGGGCAAGGTGAATCCTATCTCCTGGCACTGGAGATTACTGCTTGTGTTATTTGGTTTTGAAGTGACCACCAGTTAATAAAGTTTAAAATCACAGGTCGGGGTGGGGGGTGGAGGGGCTATTTCACAATGTTGACTTACATTTAGTTTATAGTTCACTAAAACCCTAGTGTCTGTCCTCTGAGTCGTTGTCTAGCCACATCTCTTATATGGGGTTCCCCTAGGGACTGGAGAAGAAAGAGAGATCATAGGCTAAAATGGCAGAGTAAAAGCAGGAACTTGCTTCAGCTCCCACTCCAACCACCTCCAATACTGGTAAAATATAACTCTAAACAAATTTTAGAGCTATAGAACCCACAAAGTGACAGAGAGAAACAAATCTCCCACTGAAGGCAGCCTGGCGGGCCAACAGGAAGGGTCTATCACAACTGGCTAGGGGTTGAGCAGTCCTGTGTGAGCCACCCTGACCAGTGGCACAGAATGACTGGAACAGATTTCAGGAGAGTCAATCACCAGCAACTGTGGCAGTTTCCAGACTTCTCAACCCATAAATGCTAAAGAGAAAGCAAAAGGTCAGTAGGGAACTCTGTTGGAACTGGGTGGAGAAGAGTGCAGTTGGGTCCCTGCCACCAGAATGAGAGGTAGTGGAGGCCTGGTGACTGCAGCTGCTGCCATGTGGCTGTCTTCGGAGCTTCTGGCCTGCAGATCATAGGGGTATCAAGTGACCATTCTGGAGGTAATCACTCTTGCTTTGACCTACTTAGATCTGGGTTACAGTCTTGGGTAGGGGTCCTGGGGTATGTGGCCAGTGTGCCAGAGCTTGTGATGGCTGTAAAGAGGGCATCTTCCTCATAGCTCTGGCAACATTTGCGAAAACCCCAACCATTTGGGACACAGCTCTTACCTCTCTGGAAGCAAAGTTCAACTGTGGCAAAGAGTTCAAAAGTCAAATAATTGGGTGGCAAGATGAGCAAGCAGTGGAAGCACAATCAGACCATAGGATTCTTTTCTGGGGACAAAAGGGATCAAAACATGGAACCAGAAGAAGACAACAAAGTCAAAACTCCTGCATCAAAAGCTTCCAAGAAAAATATGAACTGATTGCAGGCCATGGAGAAGCTCAAGAAGGATTTTGAAAATCAAGAGAAGTGGAGGAAAAATTGGAAGAGAAATGAGAATGATGCAAGAAAATAATGAAAAGCAAGTCAACAGCCTGCTAAAGGAGACCCCCCAAAAAATATCGAAGAAAATAACACCTTAAAAAATAGACTAACTCAAATGGCAAAAGAGGCCCAAAAAACCAATGAGGAGAAGAATGCCTTAAAAAGTCAAATTGCCCAGATGGAAAAGGAATTTCAAAAACTCACTGAAGAGAATAATTTCTTCAAAATTAGATTGGAGCAAATGGAAGCTAATGACTTTATGAGAAATCAAGATACTATAAAACAGATCCAAACAAATGAAAAAAATGGGAGGCAATGTGAAATATCTCATTGGAAAAAGCACAAACCTTGAAAATAGATCCAGGAGAAATCATTTAAAAATTATTGGACTACCTGAAAGCCATGATAGAAAAAGAGCCTAGAAATCATCCTTCAAGAAATTCTCAAGGAAAATTGCCCTGATATTCTAGAACCAGAGGGCAAAATAGAAATTGAAAGAATTCACTGATTGCCTCCTGAAAAAGATCCCCCAAAGAAAAATCCTAGGAATATCATAGCCAAATTCCAGAGTTCCCAGGTCAAGGAAAAAATATTACAAGCTGTCTTGTATAAGAGCTGAGGGCTATATGGAAGAAACAATTTGAGTATTGTGGAAACACAATCAGGATAACACAAGATCTAACAGGTTGTATATTAAGGGACTGAAGAGCTTGGAATATGATATTAAGGAGGTCAAAGGAACTAGGATTAAAACCAAGAATCACCTACCCAGCAAAACTGAGTATAATGCTTTAGGGGAAAATATGGTAATTCAATGAAATAGAGGACTTTCAAATATTCTTGATAAAAAAACCAGAGCTGAACAGAAAATTTGACTTTCAAATACAAGAAGCAAGAGAAGCATGAGAAGGTAAACATAAGAAATCATAAGGAACTTATTAAAGTTGAAATATTTATATTCCTACATGGAAAAATGATAATTATAACTCATGAGACTTTTCTCAGTATGAGGATAGTTGAAGGGAATATATATGTATACATATATGTGTATGTATAGGAGGGTGTATGTGTATAAATACATATGTGAGTGTGTATATGTATGTACATGTATACATAGAGGGCTATATTGATCAGTTGAATAGGAGGGGATGATATCTAAAAAATAAAATTAAGAGGTGAGAGAGGAATATAATGGGAGGAGAAAGAAAGAGAGAAAAGGGTAAGTTATCTCATATAAAAGAGGCAAGAGAAAACTTACAATGGAGGGGAAGAGCAGGAAGGTGAAAGGGAATGAGTCGACCTTACTCTCATTGAATTTGGCTTAAGGAGGGAATAACACACTCAACCGGGTATCTTACTCTACAGGAAAGTAGGAGGGAAGGGGAAAAGAGGGAGGATGATAGAAGGGAGGGCAGATTGGGGGAGAGGGTAGTTAGAAGCAAACACTTTTGAAAAGGGACAGGGTCAAAGTAGAAAGTAGAATAAATGGGGGGCATGATAGGATGGAGGGAAAGATAGTCTTTCACAATATAACTACTATGGAAACGGTTTTCGTAACTGCACATGTACAACCTATATTGAATTGCTTGTCTTCCCAGTGGGGGTGGGTGAGGAGGGAAGAAGGGAATGAATCTGGAAATCAAAGTTTTATAAACAAATGTTAAAAAATTTTTTTTTATTACATGCAACTGGGAAATAAGATATACAGGCACTGGGTTATAGAAAGCTATCTTGCCCTACTAGAAAGTTAGGGGGGGATGGGGGAGGATATAAGAGAGAGCAGATTAGGGGAAGGGGTATTCAGTAGGCTTTCTAGCTTGGGGTGGGGGTAGAGGAAAGATGGGGAGAAATTTTGTAACTCAAAATCTTGTGGAAATGAATGTTGAAAACTAAAAATAAATAAAATATTTAAAATTTAAAAAACAAAATAAAATAAAATGGACCAAGATCTTTTCTACCCCCCCCCCGCCCCCCCAAAAGAGAGAGAGAAACAGAGACCATAGCCTGAAATTACAGAGTGTGGGCATTCTACCTCAGTCTCAGGAAAAAGTAGGGAAATTGAGTCAGAGAAAAAGGAGATGGTCGGAACAAAAGCTAGGTTTTACAGAGAAATTTACATAGAACCTAGGACCTTGATAATAATTTTATATCAATTTGCATCCCTAATAAGAGCCAGAGCCTGAACTAATCAACCAGAAGAGTCTGGACCTAACAGTGTCTTTGTTTTCTGAGTAAATTCAGGGAATACCTCTTCCTATGTCAACATGGCTAAATGGGGCTGACTTAAGAACATTTTTTTCCTGAATAGTGAGACTTTTCCTTATCTCAATATCTTTTGGACATATTCTATGCTATGGCATGTTAATGGTAAAGAAAACACAGATATCCTGGGTGGTAATTTCAATCGACACTTTTGTCAACTCTCTTATCTTGTATTTACCACCTATTCAATTAAGAAAATTCCTTTCTCATAATATGGTTAAATATATATGGAGATCATAAATTTGAGTGACATAGAGACCCTGAATTGGGATTGTTCTAAAATGTATTTAAGCCTTCTCATTCCTTTTGTTATGTAGTCAGATTTTATCTGGCTCCATATATGTATTTGTCTAGCTTTAAGGGAATAAATATATGAATTTATATATCACCTAGCCTGTTTGCCTCCTTTAAGCGAACTTTCGGGTCGACAACCTACAGCTGGTTCTTGGAGATCAGCTGATCCAACACTCATTTTGTAACTTTGAAAGAATAAGTGATTTGCTTAAGATATCACAAGGCAATAATCTCAAAAGATATAATTTTTTCTTGTCTCTGCTTCCACACCATTCTTTTCTTTCCTTTTTCTTCCTCTTCTTAGTAGAGAGTTGGATTTGTAGTCAAAGGACCTAGGTTCAAATTCCAACTTTGTTTCCAGTATGTTTGACCTTTTAGACAAGTCACTTACCTTTCTGGTCCTCGGTTTCCTTAGCTGTAAAATGAGGAAGTGGTATGAAAATGACCTTGAAGGTCTCTTTCAGCTGTAACTATGGTGCCATGTCTTGGTCAGACTAAATCTGATAGTATTAAGTACTATGCTTCACATTTTTGACACATCCAGAGAAAGCAACTAGGGTTGAGAGGAATCATGAAATCATACAAGGATGTATCAAAGGAAATAAACTAATCAATCTTTTTAAATAAATGAGGTATTATCCTATATAAGGTGTATACCTATTCAGCTTGAGTTCCAAAAGAAAAACCAGGACAAATTAGTGGAAGTTACTGTGTCAGGGAAGCAGATTTCAGCCTAATATAGCAACTTCCTGACAAAATTGTTAAAAAAAAAAAAAAAAGGACTTGGTTGTCTCAGGTAGTGAATTTCCTGACTCTGGAGGTCTTTAAAAAAGTTGGATAACTTTATGACAGGGATGTTACAAAGTGTGTTTTGCTAAAGCTATCTGTTAGAATAGATGATAGGTTAGCCTAAAGGTTTCCTGTTAGGAGTGCAGGGGATGAGTGAATCTGGGGATCTGAGAGAGGAGGAAAGGACAACAGGGGCTGAGTTGGGCAGAGAAGCACCAGAAATTAGTGTAGCAATCATTGTCTTTGTTTATGTGTATTAAGCATGTGCTTGACTCTGTACGAGCCTACAAAAGATACAGTTACAGTTATCCCTTCCACACAGAAGGGGGTTAGGGGCATGGCTGGAAAATCCAAGTAAAAATTTTTGACCCACCCTTTGTGAAGTCTGAATTTTTTCCTTTTCTTTTATGGGTTGTTTACCTTATTATAAAATTTGGGGTATTTGGTCATAGACCGTGTGTCATCTGCTGGCCTTTGTGTATTGTCTGCAGCTTCCACAAAACTTCCCCAAAATTCCCATTTAATTTCTTATGCCAACCCTCGATATATTGAAACTGCAATTAGGAAAGTCTCAAGGTTGAGGGGATAACTGTACTACCTTCAGGGAGCTTCCAACTTCTCGATTAAAAAAAATCTCAGTCCCCCAAATCCTTGTTCAAAAGTGTTTATAACAAATAGTTTTATAAATAAGGCATGGGATTCAGGATTTGGGGAACAGCCCCTAATCCCCTAGGAATGAATGCCAGTTACTGCAGTGGGAGTGTATTCTGAATCACCCAGGAGGGTGGCTTTTCATTCTTTCCACAACAGCCTCTTCCCCCTTTTTTCTCACAGTCTAAGGCACTAAATGAAGACAAATGGTTCAGTGAATAAGGATAAAGGAAGGCTACCAATCATAGCCAAGTAAACTGGGTTGACTCCAACCTCAGACTGGAAGGGGAAAACCAGCCAAAAGAGACAGGTGTGGCTGTCTCTGAATTCCAGGATTAAGCTAATCCCACCATGAGGAGCCTCACCCCTATTCCACAGGCCTAGGATTACTTCCCAAACCAGTCTAAGGGCTTCCCTCCAGCTCCACCTTCCTCTGGTTTCTGTCTTTTCTCCCTAAGGTGTGTGACCCCCGCCCTAGTCTTAGCCTCTCCAAGTGAGGTGTCCCAAACTGACAGAAGCTCCAGGGACCCTTCTTACTCTTCCTCCATCTTCTCCCGAACTTCAGCAGGCAGTCCCTCATACAAGGCCTCCTCTATCAGCAGCCCTGATTTTTTGAGCCCCCCACAATTGCCAAGTTCTTCAGGTAAAGCCTCTAGCCGATTACCCTTGAGTTCCAGCCGGCTGAGGGCCTGCAGTGCAGCCACTCGAGGTGAGAGCTGGCTTAGATGATTGTAACCCAGCAATAGCGTCCTCAGCTTTTGGCAGAAGAAGAGTTCATCTGGGAGCGCCTCCAGGGCATTGTAGGAAACTGCAAGATGCTGCAGGTTCTGGAGAATGCTCACCTCTTGGGGCAAGGAGCGTAGGCCATTGTGAGAAATGTCCAGCAGGCGGAGGTTGGTACAGAAACAGAGCTGGGGTGGCAGGGTCTCCAACTTGTTGTGACTGAGGTACAACTGCTCCAAACCCTTCAGTTTGCGGATGTGCTCTGGGACATAGGCGATCTGGTTGTGCCACAGCTTGAGTGTGACCAGCTTGCGACAGTGCTGAAAGCTCAGAATCTCCTCGATGGAGCGGAGGTGATTGTCCTTGAGGTCTAAGTCCTGGAGCGTGGTCAAGCTGAAGACAGCGTGGGGTATCCTCTCCAGCCCACAGCCCACCAGCTCCAGCTCCCGCAGTGCAGTTAGCTTCTTTAGCCCGTTCAGGGTCAGCAGCCTGACCCCATCGTTGTGGAGGCTGAGCCGCTGTAGGTGACCGGCCACGTCAGTAACACTGGGGGGCACTTTGCCTGCGTTGCTTCTCAGGGACAGGCTCTTGAGCAGCTTCAGCTCTTTAAGGCTCTCCAGGTTAGCTGCCCGGCTAAGTTCTGCCGGGAAAAGACCCTCAAGATGGAGCTCTTCCAGACTCCGGAGCCCAAACACCCAGAGGGGCACTTCCCGCAGCTCCTCACACTTCACCCGCACCACCTTGAGTCGATCCCTCAAGAAAACAAAGGAGGAGAAGGGCAGTTTGGCAGGGGAGTGGAGCAGGTTGAGTTCTTCCAGGTGGACCAGCTGGGAGAGGGTTGGAGGAAAGGTGATGTCACAGATGGCCTCCAGCTTGAGAACCTCTATCTCACTCAGCTCAAACACGGTATCGGGCAGACCAGGCAGCATGCAGAGTGCCAGCTCTAGCCGTCCCTGCCCGTTGCGCTGGAGTTTCTGGCGCAGTTTTTCTGGCGTCCATTCATGGTTGAGGTTGAGTTGCTTGAGCCTGCTTTCACTGACCTCGGAGAGGAAGACAGCAAAGCGTTTGGAATAAAGTGAGTCATATTGGTCAATGAGATGGAGCATGAAGGCAAAGTCGTTCTTCACATCTGGGATGTCACCCATTCCGGTCTCCTCTCTTACCGAGCAGAAAGAATACTCCTTGAGGGGTCGATGGAAAAGCCAGTAGAGTGTATAGAGACAGGTGAGGCCGTAGACACACACGAAGGAGATATAGCAGAAGGCCAGCTTGGCAAAAAGGTGAGCCTTCGTGTGGTTACAGCAGAAGTTGGCATACCCCGTGACTTCTGCTGTCTCCACCTGGCAGGCTACCAAGAAGTTAATCTTCTCCACATAAATGACGTTATAGATTAGAATTGCCAGAAACTTGCATACCTTGAGCACTGTCTGACGGATGTACATGCTATATAAGATGTCACCCTCTTCCACATGCACACGGAACTTCTTAACCTTCTCAAACAGGGCCTTGGCCTGCTCTCCCTCCTTTTTGTCCAACAGGGTGACAGCTGGTGGTTCCATTACCACCTTCTCGGGCTCGGTCAGCACCTTCTCTGATTCACCTGTCTTTCCTGATCCAACTATGGCCGTGGCTGTTATCCGTCCTGAAGTACCTTTGTGGTTCTCACCAGAAACTTCTGATAGGGCCCGAGTTGTCCATGGCGAGTCAAAGCATTTGCCCAGGATAGAAATGAAGTGCTCAATCTTGGAACTGGTTCCAGGGAATTTGAACCAGAAGCTTGTGCAGACCATGAAGATGAGAGTGTGAATGACAACCAGGTAGGGGAAGTACTTGGCATACCAGTGGAGTGCGGTCTCATAGCAGAGCTGGTTGATGAAGCTATACTGTTGTAAGTCGAGGTTGTTCTTGAGGCCACTGAGCTCCCGAAGGTCCTCAGTATCCCCAGAGATTCCCCGGGGCAGCTCCCCACATGGGGTCTCTGATAGATTCTCCCGGGGTACGTGGCTAGGCAGACATATGATCTTGTCCTGAGTCACCTGGGGACAGGGGAGACAGGAAAAGAAAGGATGAAAATGCCTAGAGGTGCTGATGGGAACAGCCTGACATCTGGTCCTGCCTTGGTGGCCAGAACGACTCTGAGCCTCAGTTTCTCATACTGTAAATATAGTCCCTCCCCATGTTGGCTCTCACTTCGAGGATTTTATAAAACATACAATTAAAGTGCTCCATAAATTTAAGGAATTACTGGAATATTGATTACATACAGATCTGCCAATCTTAGTACTGAACCCTGTTTGGGTCCTGGCCTCTCTGAGAATCACATACTCAGAAGGGATCCAAGAGATCATCTCAACCCTACCATGCTTGACCATGGCAGCTGCATTCCCATTCCCTTTCTCCTCAGCAGTAATACTCTGTCCCTTCTACCAAGACCCACCTCCAGCCCAACCTTGGAGTTTTCCCAGTCTCTTCTCATGGTCTGTCCAGAGGGCTCTGGACCCTCACCTGCAGGGTACAGCCAAAGACCCCGATCATGAGCATGGCCACCGTGATATATTCAGCTAGCACATCCCACCATGGCTTTAGCACTTTGAATGCTGGCTGCTGCTCCGTGAATTGCTTGAATTCAGCCACTGGGATCATTCTGCCTCTGGAGGAATTACACAACGTCAAAATTGGAAAGGACCCTGAAGGTCATTTTAGAGAGGAAGAAACAGAAGCCCAGAAAAAGGAAAGGACTTGCCCAAGATCCAACATTGAGTTTAGTGGTAAAGCCTGGGCCAAACTCAGTGTTTCTGATCAGTGTTTTAATTACTCTACACTGCTGCCCTGAAATAGTGCAGCCACAGGGTGAATCAAGGGGCCCAGAGGGAGGGAAAGGACCAATGGATTCCTTGGGTCCCCAAACCAGCTACTGTTTTAGCCTTCTGCCCCCAAGATCTCCCTTCCACAGCCTGATGCCTTCTCAGACCCTTCCTTCTCATCAGTCCTAATCTTCAATTTCTAACTCATATTCTCAGACAACAGCCTGAGTTCAGGGGAACACCTCCTCTCTCTGTTAATTTTCCCTCCCCACCCCCTATCTCTGCCTTTTCTCCCAGAATCCAGGGAACAGAGTAGGCTTTAACCAAAAACCACTCCCTCCCTGGAACCCAAGCAGCCAGTTCTCCACTCAGTCCCCTTATCTGACTCCCAGGAAACTCTAGATTCCTAACTCTCCCCAACTAATGCCACAAACTGCCTCAAGGACAGAAGAAGCTGGGAAAACTCCTGCCTCCCAGACCCTGAATTCCCACACTGGACTTTCCAGGGGTGGAACTGAAGCTGTATACTTCCACCCCCACCCCATGGGGGCACTCCCCATGCCACCTCCAACCCAGAGGCACCTCCAACCGGAAAAGCCGGCTAGAGCCTGGCTCTGGTTACCAGGGCCCCAGGGGCAGGGAGTGGAAGAGTTGAAAGGGGCGGGTCAGTTAGACCTTAGTGGTGGGGGTGGCTGGGCTCCTAGAGGGGCAGGGGCTCAGGCCCAGCTCCGATAGGAAGTGAACAACAGAAGCCTGAACACTGGGAAAGGTGAAAGAAGACAAAGACTCCTACCTGGTTTAGAATTGGGAATGACTAGGGGACAAAGAAATGGAAGGACTGGATCCCAGCTGAGAAGGGGGAGCAGAGCCAGGATGAGGAGGCAGCCACCCAGGTCTTCCTTGTCTCTCTGTCCCTGGGTGTCCTTGCAGACCAAGCTATTTTCCCCACTTTGTTAAATGAGGGGGTTGGAGTGGACCATTTATTTCTAAGGTCCCTTCCAGCTCTGGTATTCTAAGACTATGACTATTATCCTGGGCCCTGGGGAGACACAGGAAGCCAGGCGTGGGGTGTAGGACTGGATCAGGGCCAGACACCACCTACCATGGTATTTGGCCTGGCTCCTTGCCCTCTGAAATTAGCCTCCTTCCTTACCCCACTCTCTCCCTCAATCTCTCTCTCCCTCTCTATCCCTCCCCCCTCCAAGTTCTATAGGCCCTAGGAAGGATGGGAAGCAGGACTACCTGGACATTTCCTTGGGTAGAGATCCTGGATTGGGAATCTGAAAAGAGGCCTTGGTGGTGTGACATACAGAAAAGCTGGGTCAGAGAGGAGGGACCCAAGAAGAGGGGAGCCACATATCTAGGAGTTTCCTGGGCAAGAGGAGCTAGCCATGCCGAAGGGTTCCCAGATCTCAGGTGCTTTAGCAGAGAAGAGACTCCAGGATCCAGTCCCTCTAGCCTTCCTATCCCTCCTATTATAGAAGCTGCCCTCCCAGCCCTGGCAATCCCATCTCTTCCCGACCTGGTCCTCCTTTTTTTTACCTCTGTCTCCACCGCCATCAACATGGCAACCTAAATCAAAGTCTGGAGAGCCACCTGCAAGCCCTGTTTACTAGCTGTGTGACTAGTGCAAATTACTTCCCTCTCTGGGCCTCAGTTTCACTGTCTGTAAATGAGAGTGTCAGAGAAGATGTTCTCAAAGGTCCCTTCTGTGACTCAAAATACCTTCCTGTCCTGTCCCTGCTTTCTCTGTTCTGCCTGACCTAGGCCCAGAATTCATTTGGGAAGTTGGAGATACAAGATTCCTGGGTTCCAAATTAGGTTTCTACTTTAGACTCTTACCAGTTCCCTTTGGAAGGAGCTGGTGAAACCCTGCTGATCATCCCCAGGTCCCAGCCAGCATCACTGATGTTTCTAATCTCTCAGCCCTGGCATGCTCTTGCACAGAAATAGTGTCTGAGGATGATCGTACCCGTATGTCTAGGTCCTCACAAAGCAGTCTGCCCTACCAAACACACACACACACACACACACATTTACTTAATATGTGCATGATTGTATGGACTCCAGCACAGGCAGGCTCATACCTGTTTTTATTCACATGGACCCTCCATTCACATATACACTTCTACCAGGACATCCTGACTCACACAGTGATACATGAACACATACTGACACACCCAGAGTTATAGTCAGAAGGCCAGTTCCATGCACAGTAGCCAAGTTACAGGCACACACACACACACACACACACACACACAATACTGATAGTCACAGTCAGTGATATTGGCACATACCCACTCAGACATGCGCATATCCAGGCTAGCTTGTGGCACAGAAAAACATACCAAGACAGAAACATCCACGTAACCATACACACATATGTAGATATAGTTGTGATAACAGAAAAATGTGAGCGCATTTGCACAGACATAAACCTCGCAGCACTGACAGGAGACCCAGGTCAGAGGGTCATGACGCCTTGGCTCTCTCCCCCCACATTGCCACAATCCTTGTTCTAGCCCTTATGACCCTCTGCTGGCCGTCTCTAGTGACAAACTCTTTAAAGCCCACCACAATCTGGCCCCCACTTACCTTTCCAATCTTTTTTCATAGGACTCCCCTTCACAAATGACCGGTTCTTGTCAAACTGAATGACTCTCAATTTTCCTGGATAGATGTCCGCGGACCATCCTCCATGATCCAAATTTTGCCTCTGAGCACCCATTCACCAGAGCCATGCCTGAAAGGCCCCCCTCCTCAGCCTCATGGCCCCTTCAAAACTCCACTGAGGTGTTACCTCCTCCTCCTTAAAGTCCTCCTTGATTCTGCCTTGCTCTTCTGCTTTCCTCGTCCTATAAGTATTTGTGTTCACATTGTGAATCCCCCAAAGTAGAACATGACCTCCTGGAGAGCAAGTGCGACACACTTCTTAACATATCCTCCAGTCCCTAAGAGTACTAGCACTTAGTAGGAGCTTAATAGGTAGGGGAAGTGTTGTGGCAGCACACCGGCATGGAAATAATTTGTGAAACACTTAATTATGTCTATCGTTGTACATCTCACTCTCCACAGACAACATCAAACCCTCTCCTGTCCTCCACCCCCCCCAAAACTGATGTCATTTGTCCTCTTTGAAAACGAAGGGTGAACAATAACCCCCCCCAAAAAATACATAACCAAACCAAATATACCACTTATCAGCTTTGGTCACAGAGCCCTCATTTCTCCTCCAGTTCATACCATGTCAGGGAAAATCTTAGAAATGTACTCAAGAAAGACAACTACTGAGGAAGAATCACAATCACCATCATGTATCTCAAACACACAATCAGGTAGAAGCACAATTACAGGCAGACCCAGTTTTACTCGGGGTTGGTTACTCAGTTACAGACTCACACAGAAACAGTGGGCCTGCCCAGAGAAATAGCCACTAGTCTACCAGTCTCTCTTATATACTGACCTGCACAATCCTAGTCACAAACACAGAGAGTTACAGGTAAACAGAGGCACAGGTAAACAAGATCAGACACAAAGTCCATTACAGACAGATGGACACAAAAACACAGATGGTCCAAGTGTAGAGTGGCATATAGAATCACAGACACACAGGAATTGTCATTATCTTTGTCTGTCTTTAATTCTAACTTTGTTGTCCCAAACCTATCATTAAGCCCCCATAGACACATGACTGTCTCCACATGCTAGGATGTTGTCTGAAAAAGATTCTAGTGGAAGGGCCCAAGGAGAATAAATCTCTAAGTACTAAGTTCTCAAGTGATGGGCAGTATCTACCCTATGGCCTACAGTGATTTCAGACACACCAAGGCAGTCTCTGGACCCTTGACGAAGGCCTGATATCCCATCATCAGGACTTCATTCCTTCGAAGGCATTTAACCCTGTAAAAATGCCAGTATGTGGGAGGGTCCCATAGCCAGTCATTTCAGTCACTGACTCCTTTCTGGAAGAGGCCCATTTGTTCATTTCCTAAGATCAGATCTGTAAGGGAAGATTTGAGCCCTGGATGCCTGGGGCATGGAGTAGGTAGGGGGCAGGAAGGCCACAGAAAAGAGAGTCCAGGGGACTGATTCACTTCATTAACCTGACAATGGTCTCCTGACCAGCCTCCCTTTGGTCTTTTATTCTCTTCCCTCACCTCTAGAAGATATTTCCGGTATCTTCCTAAAGTTCAGGTATGACCATGTCCCTGCCCTGACTTTCCATGGCTTCCCCCAGCCTAGAGGGGAAAAAAGGCACTGCAGTTGGTACTTGAGATGCTCTACTAGCTGGCCCCAACCTACCCCTGCAGTGATCTCTCCCTCTGCTCATTCCTCTGCCCTAACCTTTTCCCCATCACTCCCTTTCCCAGATGTCCTTCCCTCCTTTGTTGTCCTGTAAATTCTCTCCATCTTGGTCTTCAGGGCTCAATTCAAGGCTCACCTGTGGGAAGCCTTCCTAGACCACCCCAGCCCTATCTGAGCAGATAGCCCCACCTATTCTTTGGCTAGAGATCTTGGCATCTGCCCTATCATACTGGATTCATTAGCGATTATCTTCATCTTTGTGTTAACTAGAAGGAGAACACCCAAATATTTGTTAATTGACCAAGTCACAGGCTAGTCCAAATGATAGGATAGTGGAGTGCTGGTTTGCTGAGGACTGAGGATCTCAAGACTGATTGGAGAGATAGGAGTCAAAAATAGAGTAATAGCATTTGGGATCTTGAAAATGCAATCTCAGGGCCTACGGTCTGGATAGGAAAATAATGGTCCCATAACAGGGTCTATGTTAATGGGGGCTCAGAGTAGAAGAGATCCGGGCTGGGCCCCTTAACAGGATCTATGGGGACAGGGGCTTAGGGAGGAAGAGATCTGGACTGGAAGGGAGTCCCGGATAAGTCTGCCTTCAGTTCTTTTCTCCCTGAGTCCCCTTCTCAGCTCAGGGCTCAGCCTCGTTGGCACCGACAGTTTCGCGGGGGTAGATGTCACTCTCTCCTCTCCTGGAAGATCCTGTGTTCCGGAGTACACAGCCCCACTGTCCCAGCACATCTCCCTTTCGGGGGGATAATCCCCACTCTCCCCTCACAGAGCCCCGCTCTCTGGAAAGATCGCCCTCCAGACTAGTCCTCGCTCTCCAGGTCCAGATCCCCAGCCATCAGGACAGACCTCCGTTCTCCCCACAGGTTCCCCTCCTAGTACAGGGACAACTCCCTCCCTCCAGCCTCTCGGGACAGAGCCTCCCTCTCCTGGTCCGGATCCCCAGCGTTCCGGACAGACCCCTGTCCTCCGGGGAGTTCTCTTCCCGGGACAGACCCCCACTCTCAGAACTGAACCTGCTCTCCGGACAGACCCCTGGCTTCACTCATTCGCCGGTGCAGCAGTCGCTCGGTGCCGGCTCTCGGGGAATGCGCTCCGCTCTTCTCCGGACGTCCCGAGCAGCACCGGGGCCAGGCGGGTGAGTCAAGTCGGGCGTGGCTGCCAGAGCTAAGGAGCCCGGGCTGCTCCGCCCACCTGGCCCCGCCCCTCACCCTAGCCCTACTCAGGACCGAGACTGGAGGGAAAGGGAAACTGAGGCGGAGGGTCCTAGGAGTCAAATGTCGGTGCTTCCAACTAGTGCCTGGCCACTGGGACCCTAGGCAAGTCAGGGGAGGCTTCTAAGTTGGGGTGGCCACATAGTCCAAGCTTCTGGGCTCTCTGGGGATGGAGCCAGTCATTTGGGGTCAGCCTCAAAGGAGGCTGGACGACTTTCCTGTAGGCCTTTGTACTTGGCCTTGGCGGGAGGGGGGGGCGGGAAGTAAGCATGGACACTTAGAAGTCATTCCGAGAGGAGAAAGGATTCGGGCACCCTGGCCCCCAGCTATCTAGCATTTCCTTCTCTTCTTCCCAGGCAAGCAGTTCTGGCTAAGGGAGAGGGAAAGAAGTGGGGACTTCATTTCCCCTCAGTCAGCCAACCCCCAGACCAACACAGGAGAGGAAATAGTAGGGAATCAGCACCAGGGAGTTAGGACCCTCATCCAGCCACTCCCCCAGGGGTCAGTGGTTAGGTCCAATAGCTGCAGGGAGACTACATAACTAGCCCAAGGATTCCACTCCTTTCCCATCATCCCTGCAAGGCCACGGGCCAATGCCTGGAAGGCAGTCAGGTTCAGAAGGAAAACTGGGGAAGAGGAAGGATCTTAAAGGCTAGTTAACCCCAGGGTTGATGTGGGGAGAAAGAGATGGGAGCTTCTGCTGAGTAAACCTGGAGATAAGGAGATTAAAGCTTCTGATAAGAGGGTCTTGCTTTCTTCTCTTAGGTGGGAGCAGACACTAAAGTGTCTTACCTCTGACCAGTGGAGTCTCTATGATGACCAGAAGGCAGAAAAGGGAGAGTTTAAAGGGAAGAGACCCAGGCATTGGGACCTGAACAGGGACTTGAGCTGGAGCTCTCCTGTCTCCCAGGGATCCTGTCCCTACCTAGTTCTGCTTAAACTGTATCTATATTCCCAGTCTGTCCCTAAAGAGGGTAAACTGGCTGAACAGAGAGCTAGCCAAGAGCTCATCCAGGGGATGTCAGGTTAGGTGAGCTGAGCACAGGAGGTCAACCCTTTTGAATCCTTAGCTCACCTGAGGCACTGTGACTCACAGGCCAGCACCTCTCCTCCTCTTTTCATCTCTCTTACACTTTACCATTTCTGCCACCTTTCTCCTCTTCTCTCCCCCTCCTCCCAGATGAAAAAGAAAGAAGCTGGGGAGGCTTAAAAAATTCATAAGTCCATGGAAATTTGAGATTTCTATTGCTCTCCCCTTCCCTCATCTGATGCTGCCACCCCTCTAGTGAAAGCCCTCACATCACCTCAAGCCTTGATTATTGCAATAGCCTACTGGGGGGAGGGATTCCTGCCTGCCTCAAGTCTCTCCCCACGTCCTCCATTCAGCCACTAAAGTGATTTTCCTAAAACTTAGGTCTAATCATGTCACCTCCCTTCTCAAACAACCTCAGTTGATTCCTATTGCCTCCAGAAGCAAATACAAAATACTTTGTTTGGCATTCAAACCCCTTCATAACCTGGCCCCTTCTTACCTTTCTAGTTTTCTTATACCTTGCTCCCCAACACATTCATTTCAATGCAGTGACACTGGCCTCCTGGCTATTACTCAAACAAGACACTCCATCTCCTGGCTCTAGGCAATTTCTCCAGCTGTTCCCCATGCCTGGAATGCTCTCCCTCATCTATTCCAACTGCTGACTTCCCCAGCTTTCTTTAAGTGCCAACTAAAATACTTCTGTTATTAGAAGTTTTTACCAACCCCTATTAATTCCAGTGCCTTTCCTCTGTCAAATGTGTCCTATTTATCCTGTATGTAGCTTGCCTCACATATATTTGTTTTCATGTTTTCTCTCCTATTATGAGCTCCTTGAGGCCAGGAACAATCTTTTGCTCTTTTTGTATCCCCAGAACTTAGCACATTGCCTGGCACACAGTAGACAATTAATAAATGTTTATTTTTATGCTTTTTTTTCCAATTATGTGTAAAAAGGTTAATATTTGTTTTTTTAAATTTTGAGTTCCCAATTCTCTCCTCATTGAGAAGGCAAGCAATTTCATATAGGTTATACATGTGTAATGATGCAAAACATATTTCCATGTTAGTCATCTAGTGAAAAAAAAAATACAGACCAAAAAAACCCCACCCCAAAACAAGGAAAATGAAGAAGGTTTTTTTTTTAAAAGTATGTTTCAATTTGCATTCAGACTCCATCATTCTTTCTCTGGAGGTGGACAGCATTTTTCATCATGAATCCTTTGGATTGCTGAGAATGGCTAAATCATTCACAATTGATCACTGTTACTGTTGCTGTTACTGGGTACAATGTTCTCCTGGTTCTGCTCATTTCACTTTGCATCAGTTCATATCTTTACAAGTTTTTTTCTGAAAGCATCCTCCTCTTAATTTATTTTTTTAAAAAATTAATCCAACATTTATTTGTTTGTTTGTTTACAGTCACTTATGCCATGAATTCATAGGGGATTGGTTCCAACAGCTTAAGTTCCTTGCCACTGGTTCTCACAAAGTGTGCTTCTCTGGGTGGAATAGGTTGGTGTTTCAGTTGAACCCAAGTGTCTTTTTCTTTGGCTTCCTTCTTCTTCTAATCATTTTCCTTTACATGCTTCAGGAAGCTATCTCTGCTCTTGGAATGCTTAATATGAACATTTATTTTCTTGTCTAGAATCTTGCCCTTAACCTGTTTGATTACAGCAACACCTACAGAATGTTGAATAACATTATAGACCCATCTAGTCTTGCCATAGTAACATTTGTGGGGCATTCCTTGCTGAACTGTGATATCTAAATCATCACCTTCCTTGTACATTCACATATATGTAGCCAAAGGTACAATATTGTGTTTTTGAAAGGGCCTAGAAAAAATCTCTTTCCTTTTTCCTTTTGTGTTCATCATTTTGGCAACTCACTGGAATATGGGGGAGTCGGTGGAAAGCCTTTCATTTCTTATAGCACAAGAGTATTCCATCACAATCATACCACAACTTGTTCAGCCACTCCTCCAATTGATGGGCATCCCATCAATTTTCAATTCTTTGCTACCACCAAAAAAAAAAAACCCCAAACCCTGCTATAAATATTTTTGTACATATAGGTCCTTTTCCTCTAAAAAAAATGTGTTTGTGATTATAGAGCAATTGCTGGATCAAAGGATAGGCACAATTTTATGGCTTTGGGGGCATAATCCCAAATTGCTCTCCAGAATGGTTGGATTAGTCTGCAATTACACCAACTGTGCATT
Organism: Petaurus breviceps papuanus; assembly: GCF_028583685.1. Lineage (NCBI taxonomy): Eukaryota > Metazoa > Chordata > Mammalia > Diprotodontia > Petauridae > Petaurus > Petaurus breviceps. The sequence goes on along the minus strand of NW_027185588.1, from coordinate 3,137,398 downwards.
AGTATTCAAACTTTCCTGCATTCCCTCCAACATTTGTCATTTTCCTTTTCTTTCATATTAGCCAATATGACAGGAGTGAGGTAATACCTCAGAGTTGTTTTAATATGCATTTCTCTAATTAATTTAGAGCATTTTTCCAAATGACTTTCCTCATCTGAAAACTGCCTGTTCATATCCTTCAACCACTTATCAATTGGAAAATGACTTATAGTCTTACAAATTTGACTCAGTTCTCTATATATTTGAGGAATGAATCAGAGAAACATGCTGTAAAATTCCCCTGCCCAGTTTTCTGCTTTCCTTCTAATTTTGGTTGCATTGATTTTGTTTGTGCAAAACCTTTTTAATTTAATGTAATCAAAATTATCCATTTTACATTCTGTGATAATCTCTTATTTCTTGTTTGGTCACAGATTCTTCCCTTATCCAGAGATCTTACAGGTAAACTATTCCTTGTTCCCCCAATTTGCTTATGGTATCACCCTTTATGTTTAAATCATGTACCTATTTCGACCTTATCTTGGTATACAGTGTGAGATGCTGGTCTATACGTAATTTCTGACAAACCACTTTCCAGGTTTTCCAGTAGTTTCTTATCAAATGGTGAGTCCTTGTCCTGAAAGCTTGGATCTTTGGGTTTATACAATATTATAGATTCTCCTGTTTATCTTCCAAGGAGGCAAGCAGAGGAGTTGGGCTGCCAGGGCTGCAAAAGCAGCAGCGGGATGGGGGTGGGGAAGGCAGGAAGGTAGGGTGCAGCACAGGCCCAGAGACCTCTGCTAGAAGCGCTCCCCCCTTTCCAGTCAACGGCTCATCCCTTCTTCCTGCCCCTTTCTACCAGCACCTCAGCAGAACCCACCCCTGTATGGTGATGGACCAAAAGTTAGGCCCCACGGCAGCTGTAGCAGCCCCACTACCTGTGTTATTTCTGGAATGGATCCAGTGTCTATCAAGAGGAGAACCAGTAGGGAAGGCCTCAAACCCTGGGCCAGAGGCAGGGCCCCCTCACCTTCTCAGCTTGGAAATCAGAATTGATGGTGTTGGCACCAGACCCTACAGGACAAGGGCTGCTGCCCAGCTAGAACCTAAACTGTCCCTGATGTCCCCATGATGTCAACTTCAAAGTACATAATGCTGGATTGTGCCTCACCTCCAGCTTCACTAGGGAAATAGAAATAACTAGAGGAATCTGTACCAACCCCAGCTTAGGGTGACTCCCTTGGCTGATGCCCAAGGAATCCTGAGACTAGAGTCTTTGACCAGGGCCTTCTTCCCTGATTAACCCTTTCCAGAAGCCTGATTCAAATCCTGGAATACCCCTCTCCCCGCTTGCAGGTGAGAACAGGAACAGTTCATCCTATGGCCCATATGGGACAGCAACCAAAAAAAAGGACAGAGACTTGGACTCACCTGAAGCCTTGTTTGCCCCTCTCAGATTTGTGCCAGCCCCAAGCAGAAAAGGTTGGAAAGATAGTGACCTTCTGAATCCCTCCCCTTCAAGAGGACAGTACAGAGAGGAGGACTCGCCCCACCCCACCCCCTACTTTGGCAGCCCTCACTCTATATCCCTGCCTTGCCATCAATACCTGCTTCATTTTGAGTGCTGTTTGGTCTATGTGTGTTGTCTGCCAGCTCCCCTCCAGCATTGTCAGTGCCTGGTCAGAATGGATGGCCCTGACCTTTGGAATTTCTCCTTTCCTTAAGAGGGCCAAGATAAGGCTTGTTCCACTTGAGAAGACTCAGGGACTGCCCTAAAGGTGAGAGGCAAGGCTCCCCCATACCTCTCAATACACAGCAGCAACCTGGGTCCCTAATGTTAGCTACCTTGGAGGTGATATCCAGACTCTCCTCCTCTGCTCCTTCCAACACTAACTGTGACCTGGGCCCCAACATTGAAGAAGAAAATGTGACCTTTGACAAGAACAAGAAGCTTTCCTTTGGCTGCTTTTTTTTTTGAAGCAAGGCAGTTGGGGTTAAGTGACTTGTCCAAGGTCATACAGCTAGTGTCAGGTGTCTGAGGCCAGATTTGGGCTCGGGGTCTCCTGGCTCTGGGGCCTGTGCTCTGTTCACTGTGCTACATAGCTGCCCCCCCCACCAATTTGTGACTCTGGCTGCTTTCACAGCCCCAACTCCTTATCTCCTGTGAACCCTATATGAAAAGGGAACATGCAAATAAAGTATTCCTACCTCAAGAAAAAACATATTTTATTATTATGGTCATTTACTACTCCTATTGTGTACCTAATCTATCCCATTGATCCACCACTCTATTTCTTAGCAAGTGACCAAATTGTCTTGATGATTACTGCTTTGTAATACAGTTTGAGATCTGGGTACTGCCAGTCCATCTTTCTTCACATTTTTTTTCATTGATTCACTTAATATTCTAGACCTTTTGTTCTTCCAGATGAATTTTTTTTTCTAGTTCTATAGATTTTTTTCAGCACTTTGGTTGGTATGACACTGAATAAGTAAATTTATTTAGGTAGAATTGCCATTTTTATTTTATTGGCTCAGCCTACCAATGAGCAATTAATACCTTTTCAGTTGTTTAGATCTAACTTTATTTATGTGAAAAGTATTTAGTAATTGTGTGCAATATAGTTCCTAAGTTTGTCTTGGCAGCTAGACTCCCAAGTGCTTTATATTGTCTACAGTTATTTTAAATGGAATTTCTCTATTTCTTGCTGCTGGACTTTGTTGGTAATCTATAGAAATGTTCATGATTTTTGTGTTTGTTTTATATCCTGCAATTTTGCTAAAGTTGTTAATTATTTCAACTACTTTTTTAGCTAATTCTTCAGGATTCTCCAAGTATACTATCATATCATCTGCAAAGAGTTACAGTTTTGTTTTCTCTAATTATTTCTGCTTATTCTCATTCCTTCTATTTCTTCCACCCCCTTATTGCTATAACTAGTGTTTCTAATACAATATTGAACAATAGTGGTGATAATGCACATCCTTGCTTTACCCTGATCTTATTGGGAATGTTTCTAGCCTATCTTTATCACATATAATGCTTGCTGTTAGTTTTTGATAGATACTACTTATCTTTTAAGGAAGCTCCATTTGTTCTATGCTTTCTAGTGTTTTTAATAGGAATGAATGTTTTATTTTATCAAAAGCTTTTTCTGCATCTATTGAGATAATAATATGATTTTTGTTGTTTTTGTTATTGACATGACCAATTATGCTGATGGTTTTCCTAATACTGAACCAGTCCTGCATTCCTGGTATAAATTCCACCTAGTCATAGTGTGTGATCTTTGTGATATATTGTTGTAATTTCCTTAATAATATTTTATTTAAAACTTTTGCATCACTATTCGTTAAGGAAATCGGTCAATATAGCTTTCTTTCTCTGTTTTTGTTTTTCCTGGTTTAGGTAACAGCAACATGCTTGTGCCATAAAAGGAATTTGGTGGGATTCTTTCTTTGCCTATTTTTCCAAATAGTTTATGTAGTATTAGAATTCATTGTTCTTTCTTTCCTGTTTGCCTTTTTATGCCTCTCTAGAGAATTATATTTGAAGATCAAATTTTCTGTTGAGCTCTGGTCTTTTTCATCAGGAAGGTTTGGAAGTCCCCTATTTCATTGAATATCCATCTCCTCCCCTGAAAGATTATGCTCAGTTTTGGTGGGTAGTTGATCTTTGGTTGTAATCCAAGCTCTTTTGCCTTATGGAATATTGTATTTCATGCCTTCTAATCTTTTAATGTAGAAGCTGCAAGGTCCTGCATAATCTTGACTGTGGTTCCATGATATTTAAATTATTTCTTTCTGACTACTTACAATATTTTCTCTTTGACCTGATAATTTTGGAATTTGGCTACAATATTCCTTGGCATTTTCAATTTGGGATCTTTTTCAGGAGGTGATCAATGGATTCTTTCAATGACTATTTTTACCCTCTGGTTCTAGGACATCAGGGCAGTTTTCCTTGATGATTTCTTGAAAGTTGTTGTCCAGTCTCTTTTTATCATCATGGCTTTCAGGTAGACCAATAATTTTTAATTGTTTCTCCTGGATCTATTTTCTATGTCAGTTGTTTTACCAATGAAGTATTTTATGTTTTCTTCTATTTTTTCATTTTTTTGTTTTTGCTTGACTGATTCTTGATATCTCATAGAGTCATCAGCATCCATTTGTCCAATTCTAATTTTTAATGAATTGTTTTCTTCAATTAGATTTTGTACCTTCTTTTTACTTTTTAAGGAGTTCTTCTCTTCAATGAGTTTTTGTGCCTCCTTTTCCATTTGGCCAGTTCTACTTTTGAAGGAGTTGTTTTCTTCAGTGTACTTCCCCCCCTCCCCCAATTTGGTCAAATGTATTTTTTAAGGACTCGTTTTCTGCATTCAATTTTTGTCCTTTCTTTTCCAACTTATTGATTCTGTCTTGCATATCTGTCATTTCTTTTCCCAATTTTTCTTCTATATCTCTTATTTGACTTTTGAAATCCTCCTTGAGCTCTTCCAAGAAGGCTTTTTGGGATTAAGACCAGTTCATATTCCCTTTGAGGTTTAAGATGTAGGTATATTGACAATGTTGTCCTCTTCTGAATTTGTGCCTTGATCCTCCCTGTCCCCACTGTAAGAATCTGTGGTCACTGTCCATTTCTGCTTTTTGCTCAAGGTGTTTGCTTATTTCCTGGCTTTTAAAGTTGAGCTCTCCTGTTGGAGCACAAGGGCCACTGACCCAAGCTTCTGGTGCTGGGAGCCTGGAACCTTGTCACTGACTTTGTGTGCTGGGACCTTAGGTGCTGATAGTTGGAGGTTGTCGGGATCTGGCAGCTTACCTGGTGTTGAACCAGGGTCAGCAACATTGAATCTCTTGAGGTGGGATGGGGAGTCTGGACCCTGGAGGATGCCTACTCACTTGGGCTTCTTTAAAGCAATGGAAGGTTTAGCTGCTGAAAGACACCTGCCCATCAGATCACGTGGTGGTTTTCTGAGTTGGTGTCTGCCAGTTCCCCTGCCTGTGCTGAGGCCCTGGAGGGGGTGGGAGGGCGGTCCTGGTCTTGGCACTTGTTTGCTCCCCCACCCTGGAGCTCAGGATCTTACCCTGGTTTGCTGAGGTGGGGCTTGCCAATGGCTTTCTGGGACTCCTCCCATCCTGTACTGCGCCACCCCCCCTCCACCAGAGTGAGACAGGCCTTTCCCGTTAATCCCCAAAGCTTCCTGTGCTACAAGACTACTGCACCCCATCTTTATGCTGGCTCTGCTGTTTCAAAGTTTTTCCTGGGGTGATATTTTCTTGGCTTTCAGAGGTCAATAAGGGAGAGTGAGAGTGACTTACTTCTTACTCTGTCATCTTGGCTCCCAGAAGTCCCCATCTTCATTGTTCTTTAAATGGTCTTAGCGATGTTTTTCTTAGGGATCTCATTGATGGTTTGTTAAATTTCTTTTTCTAAGATAGGATTATTTAAGTATTTTGCTTCCTTTTCTGTTAATCTGGGCAATTTATAATTTTGTAAGCATTCTTCCATTTCATTTAGCTTGTCAGATCTATTGGCATATGATTGGGTAAAATAGCTCCTAATGATTACTTTTTAAGAAAATAAATATTGATTGATTGATTAATTGATGGGTGGTACCTCCAGCCTCCAAGTTTTTTCTCTATCTGTTATCCCAGAGCTCTCAGACATCAAGGGCGCTGAAGGGCAAATAATTCTAGGTCTCCCTGTCTATAAAATGAGTGGGTCAGATTAGATGACATATAAATTCATTCATTCTCCCTGTTTATCAGGAGCTAGTTCAAACAATGCTGGGAGCCAGTTGTTAAATTTTCAGTTCAAGCATTTACACCTCAGAGATTGCCAAATGCTACACATCAAGGCTTTATTTATTATTTTATTAATAGTCTAGATTTAAGCAAGTGATGGGGGAAATTTTAATAAGGTTAAAAATGTGTCCCCCATAGAGAGTGAGTTGTTAAATGTATGCTAGCACCCCATTGTCCCTACTTGAAGCAAATAGCTCCCTTCTATGTCACCAGTGTCTTCAAAGTGACCAAATTCAAAGGTCTTTCTTTCCTCAGCCCTAATTTTCCATGAAACACTGGACACCAAAATACTCCTCATTGTTGGTTTCTAATACTCACCTTTTTTTTTTTTGCTTACCCCTCTGAACCAAGAATCATATTTATGCTTAGATTTAAAAGGGGACCCCAGAATAATTTAATAAAATGCCCAGATGGCACTGAGCCTGGAATCAGAAGGACCTGAGTTAAAATCCCACCTCAGACATTTACTAGCAGTATAAATCTGGACAAGTCACTTAATTGCTGTCTGCCTCAGTTTCTTCAACTGTAAAATAGGAATTATAATGCCACCTCCTCACAGGTCGTTATAGAGATCAAGTGAGATAGTATCTGTAGGAGTACTTAGCACAGTGCCTAGCACATAGGAACATCATCCTGCTTGTTCCTCCTCCCACCCCATGCAGAAGTCCTTTATGCATGGTCACCCAACGTCCACATGAAGGTCTACAGTTTTAGGGGCTTCTGAGGCTTCGTGTTCTATTTCTGGACACTTAGGAAGTTTCCATTGATTCTACCTCTACAATATCTTTGGAATGTACCCTCCTTTGTGTCATGATAAAAATCTGTGATAAAGAGAAATTGAGGCACAAAGTTCAGAGCATAATCTGTTTATTAGCAAGGCTAGCAGTTGACAATAAAAGGGACCCAAGGCTCCTCAGGAACCAAGGATGCACCTGACAACCAGAGCCAATCTTTTATACAATTGAAAGGGTAGCAGTACTAAAAATAGTACAGTGATGCAAGCTAAACTAAGACTGTGATTGGTCTGACAGTGATAGAGAGAGGGCTATGCTTGGTTTGAGTCAGAGAGGGGAGTTCCATAACTCTTCCATAAACATCCCTTGGAAACATACTATAACCAGATTGAATCATCTTCTCCCATGGTCATGAAATTCACAGATTTGAGTTAAGGAAGCTCAAACTCACATAATGTGGGGTCCAACCAATACATAGTGGATTGATTATTAACACATAATAAATTGACTAAACCTTATTAAAATATACAAAATCAAGTGGGGTATCAATTTTCCATTTCTCATTTGCACTCCCACTACAACCAGTCTAATGCAGGCCCCACTCCCTGTCCCCTGGTCTATTGGAGGCAATAGGTCTCCCCACCCATAGGTGCTCCTTTGGGTCCTCCTGTTGGGGCTGCCAGAGTTCTCTTTCTGAAGGCCACCTTCAGTTATTTCCTACTGTCTACCAAACAGAGTCCAAACTCCTCAGGTTGACATTCAAGGTACTATCTTTCCATTCCAGTCCATCTCCCACTTTTACCTATCAGGTAGTTTATATTCCGTCAAGACTAGACTAGCAAATTCAACAAATTCAGCCAACCTTTATTAATCATCTACTATAATCAAGACACTTTTTTAGGCCCTGGGGTACAAAGCAAAAATAAAACAGTTCTTCCTCTCAGTGAACTTACATTCTCTTAAAAAGAAGTAACATTGGGGTGGCCAGGTAGCACAGCAAGTAAGAGCACCGGCTCCAGTGTCGGGATGACCTGGATCAAATCTGGACTCAGATACTCAGCACCACACCCAGAAATAACTGGCCATGTAACCTTGAGCAAGTTACTTAACCCCGATTGCTTTAAAAAAAAAGAAGTAACATTTATGTAGCAAAGTAAATACAAAATGATTTGAAGTTTGGAGAGAGACTAGCAACTGGGAAGGTGATCAAGAAGACTTCTTGTAGGAGGTGACACTTGAAATAGTATATTTTATATTATATACATATAATTTCATATATATGTATTCACACAAACACACACATTTGTGAAAAGTCACACCAAAGATCTGAGGGAGTAGACAGTCACCAAGCCCTGGTCTCTAGCCATCGGGTAATCGGTCTGGGAGGCACCCACCAAAGGCATCATCTATTTGGCAGCTAGGAGTGAGATGAAAAGACTATGAAGATAGCAAGTGGTGGTTGTTAGAGGTCCAGTCAGACTGCAAGAGGTCACTATGGTGAGCCAGGACAGAAACTGCCCCACACCCTTTACTTTTGAGACCAAAATGGTTGGGAGTGGGGCCACCGGGAAATGCTAGCTATAGAAGACCAAGGAAAGGAAGCTGGACTTTGGGACCTCACTAGGAGCTGTAGCTTGCCAGTTCAGAAATTTTAAAGCGACATTGCTATGATTTGGTGCTGGCTAAGAAATAGAGAGGTCAAAAAAAAATTAGGTACGTGATAAACAGAAGCAAACAAGCACAGCGGCCTAGTGTTTGATAAAAACAAAGATCTCAACTATTGTAATTGACAACAGCTTCTGGGAAAACTTAAAGCAGTCTAGCAAAAAGTAGGTCTGCCTCATGTACCTTTCTGTAAACTGAGATAAGCTCCAAATGGGTGCATGACTTAGACATAAAGAGTGACATCATAAACACATTGGAGAAGCAAGTGAGAAAAAAACCCTTCAGATCCATGGATAGGGAAAGAGTTTATGATCAAAACAGGATAGAAAGGACCATAGAAATTGAAAGGGACAATTATTATAGTGTACAATTTGACAGTTTTTGCACAAACAAAATCAATGCAGCTGAAATTAGAAGGGGAAGCAGTTAACTGGGAAAATCTTAGCAGCACTCTGATAAAGGGCTCATTTAGAACATTTATTTTAATTTATGAAATAAAACAAGTATTTTCATAACATAGTAGAATTTTTTAAAAAGATGATTGTACATGAAATTGCTAATCTATTATGTACAACTTGCTATTCCTTTTAAGTATATAATGAAATTATTGGCTAATTTTCTTTTTTTTTTCTCCCCTAACTACCACCAAAATGGCTACCACTAGAAACAAATATGTATGTGTGTATATAAAATCATCCTATACATACTTCTATTAATTTTTTCTCTACATGCAGATAGAGTCTTCCTTCGTAGATTCTTTGTAGCTTTGTTGTTTTTTTTTTTCACAAGGAAATTGGGGTTAAGTACTTGCCCAGGGTCATACAAATAGTGTCAAGTGTCTGAGACTGGATTTGAACTCAGGTCCTCCTGATTCCAGAACCAGTGCTCTATTCACTGCACCACCTAGCTGCCCCTGTACTTTGTAGTTAATTTGGATATTTGTAATAGTCAAAATGACTTAGTTGCTCAAAGTTGTCCTTAAAACAATATTGCTGTTACTGTATACAATGTTCTCTTGGTTCTGCTCATTTCTCTCTTCATTATTTCATGCAAGTCTATCCTTATTTTTATAAAATCAATGAGCTCATCATTTCATAGTAGCATTCCATCATGATTATATATCACAACTTGTTCAGCTATTCCCCAATTGATGGACATCCCTAAAATTTCCAGTACTTTGCCACCACACTGAGAGCTACTAGAAATATTTTAGAACATATAGGTTCTTTTCCTTTTTTTCCTAATCATTTTTGGAAATCGACCTATTAGGTGTATTTTTCCCAATCACATGTACAGAAAAATTTGTAACATACATTTTAAAAGAAATTGAATTCCAAATTCCCTCCATCTTCCCCACCACCCAAGAAGAAAAGCAATTTGATGTAGATTATACACATGCAGTCATGCAAAACATTTCCAGATTAGAAAGGGTTCATTTTCAAGATATGTGTGTATACACATACACACATATATGGAACTAATTCAAATTTATAAGAATAAAAGTCAAGTCCACAAGCATTTATTAAGCACCTACTAAGTGCTAGGCCAGTGCCCAGTGCTAGGAATAGCTGGGGGGAAAAGCCTCTCCTTTCAAGGAATTCATATTTGGGATATAATGAAATGACTGAACAACAACAACAAAAAACTATGTACCAACGATCTATGCAGGACAAATTGCAAATAATCATATTAACAGGGAATCAAGAGAGGCTTTTTGTAGAAGGTGGGATTTTAGCTGGTACTTGAAGGAAGTCATGGAACCCAGGAGCTGATATGGAAGGAAAACATTCCAGGCATGGGGGACAGTCAGTGATAATGACTGGAGCAGGGAGATGGACTGCCTTGCTTTAGGGTCTAGGAAGGAAGTGTAATAGGGTACATGGCGAAAAGTAAGGTAAGGTATAAGGTGACAGGATAGGTATGAGGGGACCATGCTATGAGGGTCTTAATTGCCAAAAAGAGGATTTTTATATTTGATTCTTGAGCTGATAGGGGGCCACTGGAGTATATTGGATAGAGGGACAATGTGTTCAGACCTATGCTTTAGGAAGATCCTGGGTGACCGGGAGGTTGGTTGTGCCCTTGATTAACAGGAAAATTAGGAAGGGAGGAAGACATGCAGAGAAAGATACTGAGTTCTGTTTTTAAAATGCTTAGTTTCTGATGGCTATGGAGCATTTTGTTCAAGATGCCCAACAGGCATTTGGTGAGGTGAGACTAGAAGTCAGGAGAGAGAGCAAAGCTGGACAAGAAGTTCTGGGAATCATTGGGATAGAGAGGCCAATTGAATCCATGGGAACTGATGAGATCACCGAATGAAATGGTATAGAGAGAGGAGAGAAAAGGGTCTATGTTGCATCCACAGTTAGTGGGCATGACCTGGATGAAGATTTGCCAAAGGAACCTGAGAAAGGTCAGTCAGCAAATAGTCAATAGCCAATTTAAGCAATAAAGGACTCCAAAGTTGTGCTTTAGAGTCATGCAAAATTGGGAAATACATTGAAATCCTGTGGGAATAAGGGCACATGCTGAGCTATTTTGAATTTGACGGGATTAAATTATTCCTTTACCTAAAAGCCCTGGAAAGCACCGGAGGGGGAAAAGTCCAGCAGGGTAAACATGGGTTAGTTGGGAAGATAACAGGAATGAGATGGCAAGAACTCAAATTTTGAGCACCATATAATGACTGAATCAGATATACCACTATTCCGTTGTGAGTTAGCTTGTGTCTAGAATGCCACCCAGTGGCTTGGACACAACTATTACACTCTGAGAAGCTACCTTTAGCTATTACTATATCAAAGCATTATATATTTGGAGATGGAAGGTACCTCAGACTTCTACCAGTCCAATTCTCACCCCTCATTTTCCAGATGAAGAAATTAAACACCAGAGATGTGATTTATCCAATATCATCCAGCTAGTCCATTAACATTGAAAAGTCCAGATTTGAATCCAAGGCTTTTGCTCCAAAGCCATCATTTTTTCTACACTGTGAAACTCAGTCTTCTTTATGCCAAAAGGAAACAAAGAATTTCAGTAATCAGGCTGGAAAGATGGGTAGGTGGAAGGTATTGAATGTCAACCCAAGGACTTTGGGCCTCGTTCTAGGGGCAATAGGCAGCCATTGAAAAGTTTTGAGTCGGGGGTGACCTAGTCAGATCTTAGTCTTAGGAATGTTAATTTGTTTGCTTTATGGAGGCTGTATTAGAAAAGGAAAGAGTGGAAGCAGGGAGACCAATTTGGAGACTCTTGAAATAATACAGCTGAGGTAATTAGGATCTGAACTGGGATAGAAATTGTGTAAGTGGAAAGGAGAGGATGGAGATTAGAGATATGTGGAGGTAGAGCTGAGAAGACTTGACAGTTGATTGGAGGAAGTGGGGGAATGATAAAGGAGTCAAGGATGACAGAATGACCAGAGATCTATCACCATTTTCTTTTTAAAATTTTTTATTTAATTTTTTTTAAATATTAAATTTTTTTTTACTATTTTGAGTTCCCAATTCTCTCCCTCCCTCAGCCCCTCCCCCACTCAATAAGAAGGCAAACAATAAGAAACCCAATCTACATACCATTTTTCAAATGTGTATTATAGGCTCCCACCTCTGAAGGAAGGTTTCCACTACTTCACCTATTGAAATCTTATTCCCATCCTTTGAAGCTCATCTTCAATTTCTTCATGATTCCAGGCCACTTTATTCTGTAAACTCCCACTGCTTTTTTGTTCACCACACTTTGTTAGGTGGTGCCCTGTAAGCTAATTCTGGAACTGTTCTCTGCTTCACATGCATCGGATGTGTGAGGAGATGTGACTCCTGGTTGCTCCAGAGGTCTCAGAGACTAACTGCAGAAGGCAGGGATGGGGAGAGAGAGTAGGAGAGTTCAGGATCAGGAGAGGCAAGGCAAGGACTTTTCTTTCTTTCTTTGCAGGGGCAATTGGGGTTAAGTGACTTGCCCAAGGTCACACCACTAGTTTTTGTGTTAAGTGTCTGAGGCTGGATTTGAATTCAGGTCCTCTGTGCTATTCACTGCCACCTAGCTGCCCCCAAGGCAAGGGCTTTTCAAATGAGGGCAGGAAGTCATACTTGTCTCACCCTCCAAATGTGTACTTTCAACCCCAGTGGACTCCCCTGGGTGAGATCAGTTGCTTCCTTGGTGGCTGAGTTAAGGTCGTTATTTCCAGTTTTACCTCGTGCAATCTTCGGTTTATTTGAATCTCTATAACTTCCTTGACTTTTGCTTAGATAAATGGGTTTATTCAAACCAATATTCATGATGGTCTTTTACATAACCAGAGTTTAGTGGGGTTGGGGACTTAGGCTAGCTATATTCAGCTATTACCTTCCTCCTGAGAGCAATTAGGGACAGTGCCCTTTATTTTGAATGTTGTACTCCCAGACTTATGGATATTTGATGTGTGATATGTAGTTATAATTCTTGCTCAGTCCTCCTCTTGAAGATGAGCAAGAAACAAGAGGCCAACCATGATCATCATGTTATTTCACAAAGGTGAAAGTAACAGTCTCTTGTAGAAGGATGGGCCAGACCCCTGATCAGATCTGTGCTACACTCAACTCTCTTTTATATATCAGAATCGTATACACTCACAAATCTTACATCCATTTCTCTTGTGGTCTTTAGCTTGTTTTATAATTATCAAATAACTAAGTTTATATATATATACACACACACACATATAATGTATGTACATACATATACATACATACACATTCAGAATTAAAAGGGACTTTAGAAAGTTCACCTCCCTTCCTATTTTGAAGATAAGGAAACTGAGAGCTTAAGCGCTTTGCCAGTTCACGTAGTTAGCTGTAAGTTGTAAAGCCTTGTTTCATCCTATAGCTTCCAACGACAAACTCAACGTGTTTCTGCTACAACTACAGAGTGGTCTTCTTTCTTCGTCTTCTCAATCTTCCCTCCTCTTCCACAAGGAATCATGTCGTGTCTCCCCCCCCCCCCCCCCCCCCATGTCCTTTCCTCCCTCAGGGGTAGGGCCATCCTTTTGTCTCTTTAGAAGGTGGAGCCTTTTGGTGAGGAAGGCCCTGGTTCTAGGGTCCCTCGAGGAGTCTGGGCAGGACCAAACATCTCATTACCCAGCCCTGGGTGGAGACACAAATCAGAGAGTCCAAATGTGGAAGGATACTCAGCATGATGATTGGTCTGCCCACAAGAAAATAGGCCAATGGAGGACTAGTCCCACCCCCAACCTGTCCAAAGCCCAGCCTGTCAGTTTCCTAGAGGACTGGAGAGGCCAGGTAGGTTAGAATGGGGTTGGGGGCAGGGATGGGCTCGGGGGTGGTGTTGGTGGTAGTGTATGGCGTTGATGTGGGCAGGTGGGTGGAATCTGATGGGGGGAGGCCATTTGAGGGGCACCGAAGATTCTCCGTCCTCCCACTCCCCATATGCTCCTTCTGGACTCCTGGAGGCAGTTGCCATGGAAACACCCCCTTAAAAAAAGCTCCCCCAGAGATTCGCCCTCCCCCCCCGTCTTTGCTCCAGCTTCTCTGCCACTGTTCCTCTCCTCTCTCCTCTTTCATCCCGACTCCCTTCTGCTTCCAGCCCTGTCCCTGGCTCTCTGCGTTTTCTCCCTGCGTCTGCCTGCCTCTGTCAGCTCTAGCTTCCCCCACTCCATTTTTTCCACTTGTCTCTCTCGTTCACCGTTCGTCCCTCTTTCCTTCTGTCACCTCCGCTCTCCAGCATTTCTTAATTGTTTTCCTCATCCCCCCCGCCCCCCATCTCGCTTTCCCTCGTCGTGTCTCTCCTCCCCCTTCTCCATCTCTTCCTCTGTCTCATCCACGTTAACCCGGGGCCACTGGCCCTACCCCCTCCAGCGTCGTCCCCACTCTAGCCTGCCAAGGCTGGGGCAGGGGGCGGGGTGGGGCGGGGCTGGCCTGTTGTCTCCTCGCCCCCAGCCCCCTCCCCTTCCTTGGCCTCCTCCCTCTGCTCCCCCCTTCCCCTCGGTTCGGCGCCCAGGCCCTAACTGCCGGGCCGGGCCCTCCCACGGGGACCCAGGTATTCGAGCTGCTTGAGGCTGAAGGTGACTGAGAGAAGGGTTTGGGGGGCGCGAAAGGAGCGGAGCAGGTGGAGGGGGAGGGGCTGAGAGGCGGGGACCTCGGCGGTCGCGCTGGGCTCTTTGTCTCCATTAACTCCTTCATGGAAGCCCCCCTTCATCCCCTCCTTCCGCCAGCAGGTGTCTGGAATCAAGGTATATGTGTGTGTGGGGGGGGGGGTGGAAGGACGTTAGACAGACACCCCTCCCTCTGGAGCACACCCCGACTCAGTCGCCCCCACTCGAGCGGGAGACAGAACCAGTGCGGCTACCCCTTTCCTAAGCTCCATCTGCTTGAATTGAGCCATGGGGTTCTGGTCCCTTGGCCCTTCCTCAGGTCTAGTTGGAGCCTTGGTTTCCGCTAGTCTTCTTAGGGGTTGGAAGTGTCGATGCTGAACGTTTAGACAGGAATAGCACCTGTACTGGGGAGGGGAAGCTCTCTGTTCTATCCCTCAGATACTGGGGGTGGCAGGGATCTCTGGAGTTTTCGTGTGGGATCAGGGGAACGATGACTGGGTCTCTGAAACGCTGGGTGGCAGAGGATAGGATGCCTGGGTCCTGGGTGGTGGCATCGGGACTATCCTAGCCCTTCAGGGGGAGGGGAAGATGGTGCTAATCTCTCTCTAAGCTGTGTATGGGGGGGAGGGGTCCCCATCTGCCATCTAATTCCCTCAGAACCTGCTGGGTGCCAAGGGGCTGGTTGCTATAGGATGTACACAGGAGAGCTGGGAAGGCCTCCGGTGTCCCCAGCTGGTGGGGGAGACAGGTATTTGGCTTCCTCCAACTGAAGAGGTTAAAAAAGAAGTATGAGGAGCATGGGGGCAGAGAATGAGGAACTGGACCGCTGGGTGTTGGGAAAGGCAGAAGAGTCTGGGGTGGGGGAAGGTGTGGGTATGTCTGGGTGCTGCCAGACAGGTTGGGAGGCAGGTGTCATCCTCTGTCTTTGTCTGTTGCAGGATGAATATTGGAGCTAAAGCCAAAGCCGGGGGGAGCCGACCACTGGCTCCCCGCCTGCCCAACTCCTCAGTGCCAGGGCCTCTTGGGACTCCAAAAAAATCAGGAACAGTGCCCCCACGAGCCACCACTGAGCCCCGAGCTGTGGGAAAGAGGTCTCCAGGAGAACAGGCAGGAAGAACAGCCCCTGTCCCCAAAGTGGCCACAGCCCTACCTGGGCCCCCCCGAACCAGCAAGACAGGCCACAATGTCCCTAGCACAGGTACGGGGCCCCAGGTCTTGTCTTTTGCCATCTCCAATTCCTGACACTGCTTCTGGGACCATAAACCTTCCCGATTCTTGACTCTTGGTCCTCCTCCCTAACAATGACCTTGAATTCTACTCTCTGACCCTGCTCCTCCTTGATGGTCCCTCCCTCTTCTATTCCTTCATTTCTTTTTTTTTTTTTTTTTTCAGATGTCAGAGAGAGTAAAGGGAGGGAAATTTGGGGTAAACAATGGCTGGCTCAAGCCTCTTGAGGTGCCTTCCAGGGCTGATAATGCAAGGCTCCTGGCCTTAGAGGAAGGCCTCCCCTTCCTATACTCCCTGTCTCTCCCCCCCATCCCCCACACCTGTCCCCTTCCAAAGGTGTATTTAAGGTGTTATGGGAGGACAGAGGAGGTCAGGACTGAATTGACCTGGAGCTTCTTTTCCCTGTAGTGCCCAGGCAGACTTTGGTGAGGAAAGCAGAACCAGCCCCAGGTGCTGGTCGAACCTCCAGGAATGACCCTTCCCCAAGAATGTCCCCTCTTCAGACTGCTCCCTCCTCAGGCAGGTATGACCCATTTTCAGATATGGATCCACTGTAGGTATGACTGAGCACTAGGCATAACACTTATCCAGGTATGATCCTTTCTCTGGTGAGCTTCTCTCCATATGACCCTTCCCCAGAGCTGGACCCTCCCTAGGCATGACCCCTTCTTAGGTATTTCCCCTTCCAGGTTAGTCCCTTCTCCTGATATGGCAACTCCCCTCCATATATGATCCCTCCCCAAACTAGTCCCTCCTTAAGGCCCCCCCTCATTTATGTGCCTTCCCCAATTTGACACTCCCCCCCCCCCCCATATGCTGTCTCCCCAGGCTGGTCCCTTTCAGGTTCATAGGCCCTCCCCAGGTATGACTCCTCTCAAGGGTGAGCATGTTATGGGCAACAGATTTATTTTACAACCTTAGATGCCAATGTATACAAATCATCAGCTTTTGTTCCAGGGAAGGGGACAGACCTAAAACACTCTGGAGGGGGTGGGGGGGGGGAGCCAAGCTAGCTTTCCTTGTCTGACCCAGGCTTTCTTGTCCTATCTAAGGCCAGGGCTTCAGGGCTCCAGAGTGTCCATCCCAGCCAAGCAAGTCCGTTCTGCCCCAGCAGAGTCTGCAGCCAAGGTTAAGACACCACTAGCTTCCACCCCCACAGGACGGAACAACGCGGCCCCAGCAGAGGCCAGGAGAGGTAGGAGGGTCGGGGGATAGAGATGCCATAAGGCTCAGGGACAGAGGGTAGCAGCCTGTCCCCAGGGAAGGGATCTATGGAGAAAGGGCACCAGGGAAGGAGCCGGCTGCCCTTCCCCCCCCTCCCCTGCCATTTCAGTTTGTGGAGGCGCCAAAAACAACCACTAGGTGCAGGCAAAGGGGGAAGGTCTCTTAGGGTGGTCCAAAATGACCCTCCCAGAAATCTTTCTTCTGTCCTATCTCTTCCAGATACCACTCGACCAGCGCAGGGAACCCAAGCCTCAAGGGCTGCTGGGCTCCCTGGGTCACGTCTGCCTGGAGCCTCAGGACCCGAACCAGGGTCTCCGAGGGTTCCCCCCAAATCCAGGGCCCGGTCCTCTCCCCTGCCCAAAGCCACAGTGTCCAGAAGAACCCCCAAGAGCTCTGGGGAGCCTGTCTCCAGCCCAGCCTCTGCGGCCAAGAGGAAGTCCAGCGAAGGTTCTCCAGTGGTTCAGTCCCGCCTCCCTGGACCTGCCCGTCGCCAGGACAGTGCTTCTGCTGCCTCATTGGCCCAGACCTCCCTTCAGGCCCCGCTCTCAATTTGCCCAGTAATCCGGTCCAAGGGTCCCTGCCTTCCTTCCACACCCCCGCCTATCCGAAAAGATCAGCAGACTCCACCCTTAGTCACACCCTCTATACAAGCCCCTCCCCCTTCTTTGCCCACACCCCCTCAGCAAGCCCCACCCCTTAAACAAGCCCCTCCCCCTTCCTTGCCCACACCCCCTCCACAAGCCAATCCCTCTCTGTCCACATATACCCAGCAGGCCTCACCCTCTCCCTTAGCCACACCCCCTAAACAAGCTCCTCCCCCTTCATTGCCCACCCCCCCTCCACTAGCCAATTCCCCTTCCTTGCCCACACCTCCTCCACAAGCCAATTCCTCTCTGTCCATATCCCCCCAACAGGCTCCACCCTCTCCCTTAGCCACACCCCTCACACAAGCCCCTCCCCCTTCCTTGCCCACATCCCCTCCACAAGCCACTCTGTCTCTGTCCACATTCCCCCAACAGGCCTCACCCTCTCCCTTAGCCACACACCCTACACAAACCATTCCCCCTTCCTTGCCCACACCTCCTCCACAAGCCAATTCCTCTCTGTCCACATCCCCCCAACAGGCCCCACCCTCTCCCTTAGCCACACCCCTCACACAAGCCCCTCCCCCTTCCTTGCCCACACCCCCTCCACAAGCCACTCTGTCTCTGTCCACATTCCCCCAACAGGCCTCACCCTCTCCCTTAGCCACACACCCTACACAAACCATTCCCCCATCCTTGCCCACACCCTCTCCACAAGCCAATTCCTCTCTGTCCACATCCCCCCAGCAGGCCCCACCCTCTCCCTTAGCCACACCCCCTTCCTTGCCCATACC
>NW_027185588.1:3116399-3119288 GCF_028583685.1 Petaurus breviceps papuanus | reverse complement strand
GCCACTCCCTCTCTGTCCACATCACCCCAACAGGCCCCACCCTCTCCATTAGCCACACCCCCTTTACAAGCCACTCCCCCTTCCTTGCCCACCCCGCCTCCAAAAGCCAATTCCTCTCTGTCCACATCCCCCCAGAAGACTCCATCTCCTTTAGGCACCACTCCTTTCCAGACCCATCCTTCTCCCTCAGCCACATTGATTCCTCAGGCTCCTCCTTCTGTGACCACAGCCCCTCAACAGGCCCCTCCTTCTCCCTTAGCCACACCCTCCCTCCAGGCCCCATCTCCTCCAGACACACCTCCTCCACAGGCCCCTCCCTCTTCTGTGGCCACTCCCATCCAGCCTATTTTCATTCCTTCAATCACCTCCACTCTTCAGGACCCACTGTCTCCTTTAGCCACACCCTCTGAACGAAGAGCTGAGTCTCTCCTGGCCACACCCCTTATGCAGGCTCCACCCCCTCCCTTGTCCCCACCCTCTCCCCCTCAGGCCACGGTTCTTCTACAGGACTTTCCATTAACCATATCCCCTTCCCAGGAGCCACTGTTGTCCTTTGCCACACCTCCTCACCATTCTCAAAGGCTCTCCATTTTAGCCACACCTCCTCTACAGGACCCTCCCATCCCTTCAGACCCACCCTCTCATTTGTTCCCACCCTCTCCTCCCTTGACCACGCCTCCTCTTCAATCCTCTGCTTTTCCTTTGGCCTCACCCCCTCCTCAAACTCCTCCCTTTCCTCCGGCCTCACCCCCTTTGCAGGCCCTTCCCTCTCCCACACACTGTCCACAAACCCCATCCTTTAACTTGGTCCCACCTTCCCCCCCTCTGGCCAAACCCCCTCTTCAGGTCCCTCCCTGTCATCTGGCCATGCTTTCTCAGGCGCCAGCTTTGGATACATGCCCTTTGCAGCCCCCTCCTATTCCTCTGGTCTTGCCCCCTCCTCCCTCTCCACTAGCCACGCCTCCTCTTCAGGCTCCTCCCTCTCCCCTGGACACACCTCTTGTGCCACCCTCTCCCTCTCCCCAGGCCACAGCCCCAGTGCTGGTCCAACCCCACCTGCAGAATGCACCCCCTGGGGAGCTGCCCCTTCCCGAGTCTGTCTTGTCCTTGGGAGCCTTGGGTGGGGAGCTTTCCAGAAGCCCTTCCAGTACTCTGAGTGGCCCGGACCTTGCTGGACACAGCAGCAGTGCCACAAGCACGCCAGAGGAGCTGCGAGCCTATGACAGTGGTCCTGAGATAGGAGCCCCAGCCTCGCCCCCACCTGATCCTGACCTTGAACTTGCTGCCTGCCATCCTGCTGTCTGGAGCAGGCCAGGGGTCCCCACCCGGAGCACCTGTACCACCTCCCCTCGACTTACCCATGGGGTCCCAGGTAACCCCAGCCGGGGGGCAGAGGGAGAGGGCCTGGAGGAAGAGGGCAGCTCTTTGAAGAGGGGAATTAGTCTCAAGCCTGTCCTTCCTTCCCATAGGTGAGCCACTTCCCTGGTCTCCTATGGCTGGGCCCCCTGATGGCCTGTCCACGATCTACGAGGCAGAGGCCCCTGAAACAACATTTGGGCCCCCAAGCAGGGAGGCACAGGATCAGGAGGAAGAGGATGATCAGACAGTGGAGAAGATGCCTCCAGCCGCACGTGGTCCCAAGCCAGCTCGGGTGGGCGAGCTGCAGCTGGGAGCATTGCAGGCCAGTGTAGTCCAGCAGCTGTTGAGCCGGACCCTGCTGCTGGCTGCAGAGGGCCCAGGGGGTGCCAGGCAGGGGCCAGGCAGTGGCCGCCCAGCTCTGAGTGATGCTGAGCTAGGCCGCTGGGCAGAACTGCTCTCCCCTCTGGACGAGTCTCGGGCCAGCATCACATCTGTCACTAGCTTCTCCCCAGATGATGTTGCTTCACCACAGGGAGACTGGACAGTAGTGGAGGTGGAAACCTTCCACTGAGATGCCCTTGTCCCACCCCATCCAAAGGACCAGGGTGCCATCTGAATTGAAAGCCCAGCCTGCTTGATAGCTGCATTTTACCTGCTTTCCCATCTGCAGTTTCATAGTAGGGGGAACTGGGCAGCGGGAAAACCCTGATGATATTCTAGTTTCCTAGTCCTTCCATCTGAGTCCTGGAAGGGTCTTGGCCTGACAAACTCCATGTCAATCCCTTGCACTGTATGTATGTTGTAGATTGTCCATGCTGGTTTGCTCCTGTGGCCCCTAGTCTGTGCGTGGTGTGCCTGTGTGTTTTCTAAGGCCTTTTTAGTTTGTAATAAAGACCAGACAGTGGAGCTGTAGCTGCTGTGTTTGGGGGGATTGGGCTGTCTGGAACTTGTGGATCTGGGGTTCCCTACATCAAAGCCCTCCCATTTCTGCTGATGGTGATGGTGTGGTTGAGCAGGTGGAGAACAAGCCTTTAGGAACAGGTTTCTCCCTTTGCCCTGAGGTTCAGGACCCCCTGGGAAGTGTTAGGTGACTCTTTGAGGCAGGAGAATTCCTGTGAAGGTGGGCACTTTGGCCTCTGTGGCAGGGGTGGTCTCACCCCGTGCTGCCGACGGTGAGTGAGCAGGTTGGAGCTCTGGCTGAAGGATTTTCCACACACTCCGCAATGATGGGGCTTCTCTCCTGTGGAAAGGTAGAGGGAAACTTGGTGGAAGAGGTGGGGGGGGGGCTCACCAGTTCAAGGTAACCCGGGGGGGGGGGGGGGGGGGGGGGGGGGGGGAGCATATGTAGGAAATGGGTATGGAGTATGGGGCTGGACAGGAGAACTATGGAGATAGAGTGGATAAGCCAGCTGTCGGAACTGGGGGGTTATGGGGGCATATCGAAGGGCAGATGGGGAAACTAGGAGGAAGTAAAATTTGGGTGGCTAGTCGGTAGGGAAAATGAGAGCAGTGTAGGGTAATGGAGGGGTT
>NW_027185588.1:3095037-3116299 GCF_028583685.1 Petaurus breviceps papuanus | reverse complement strand
CCCCCACCCGCCTCTACCCAGCCCTTTTCATCATCTTTCCGGGCCCGCACCGGTGTGGGTGAACGTGTGCTTCTTCATGTCGGATTTCTGGTGGAAGCGCTTGGCGCAGAAGGGGCAGGGGTGGGGCCGCGTGCCCGAATGGATGAGCAGGTGTGTGGACAGAGTGGAGGAGCGCCGGAAACTCTTCCCGCACACGCCGCAGGGGAACAGCCTCTCCTAAGGGCAAGTGGAAGGAAGGACTAGGCTGGGGTTCTTCCACAACGCCCCGCCCCACCGGCCGGGGCTGCCGCTGGAGTAGGTTCCGTCCCTCCGCCCCCCAGTCCTCCTGGGTTACCTTGAACTGGTGAGGGGGCTGTGCTGTGGGTGGTAGCAGCAGTAGCTGTGGCTGCAGACTTGGGGGAGTAACTCCTGTCTCAGGCTGAGGCTGGAGCTGGGGCTGGGGGCAGTGACCATCCCAGGAGAGGCTGGCCAGACCCTGGAGCCCTGGGGTTAAGTCAAATGAATCCAGTCAGTATGAGACTCCTGACCCAACTATCCGGCAACCTCTCACAATCCAGGGACCTTACAATCCTCCAGCTTCCACCTCCTTAGGCCCAGGGGAGCTCTTACCAATGAGGTCACCCTCGGCTAGGGCAGGGGACCTCAGGGAGGAGTCGGCTTCAGGGTCTGGGGATAGGGGCCTCTCAGCCCATGTGCCTCCAAGGCTCCCCACAGACAGAGCTGGATCCCCTGGAGTAAAGCCTATACAAGAAGAACCCATCACTCCTTAAGTACTGTGGGAAAAACCAGACATTCTAGCTCCTGACTCTGCTGCTCCCTCCCACCCCCCAACTAAGGTACCCTGGTTCCTAACTCAACCCCTCCCACACCCACACCCACACCCACACCCACCTAAGGCTCTTAAATTCCTATTTGAATTTGTCTTCATTCTGTGCTACTCAGCCCTTCTCTCCCTCCAGGACTTGGGCAGCCTAGTACCCGGCTCTTCCATGGGAGCCCTGCAGGATTCTAGGACTGCGGATCTTCAGAAAGGACAGATACTTACCAATCAACTTTTTTCTTCCAGAGGATCTCTTGCTTCTTACTAGGAAGGATCGAGGCATCTTGGGGGCTACCCACCAGAGGTGGGAGGTAGAAGAAAGGAGACTAGAATCCAGACATCTTTTTCCCCCAGTGTGAAGACTCATGTGTCTAGCCCCTCAACCCCCCCTGACTCCTCTCACTTTGAAGAGGCTAGTTTAGATTAGTCTGGATTCTTCTGTAGCTATTAGACATTCAGGTATGCCTTGGAGGTTGGGAACTGAGGAGGGCTGAGCGGAAGGATGTCTAGGGCCACTTCTTCCCACTCTCCCAACATCCTGGCACCAGCTCACTCTGGGGTTCTAAAAGGCAAGTGGCTTTATCTTGGGGACCTGTTCTATCTTCCCACTTCTCCCCCCATACATCTCAAACACACACACCACACCCCCACCTATTAGGCATGTGAACACACACTAATTGAGCTCTTATCTAATCTCTGCAGAGATTTCCTTCCCAGAAGAATTGGATCCAGGTATCCCTGTCCTTAGACCTGAGCAGGAGTGCCAAGGCAGCCCTCCCTCTAACACACCCTCCCCCTCTGCCCTCTATTCTTGGATCACAGGGGATAGAGACTTACTTTAAGCCCCCACAAAGAAAAAGTAGAACAGAAAGCTCAACACACAGATCCTCTCCATTGTATCCACACCCACATGCTTTGCCCCCTTACCAACCATACCTCCTAGCTAGCCTAATCTTACCTAGCCATCAAAGTCTAGCTCCAGTCTCACCTCTGCAAAGTCTGTCCTGACCATTCCAACATAAAGGGTGTTCTCACTCTTCTAAACCACAGGATCAGACCTTCCTTTTCTCTGGATTCTTTGGAATCTACTATAAGAATACCAGAATCTCTGAGCTGGGAGAGATTTCAGAGGCCATTTAGTACAACCTGTACATGAGCATAAATCCATTCTACAACTACCCTTTACAAGTGGTTATCCAGTCTTCACTTGGAAGACCTCTAACAAGGAGCAGTCCGTCCCTCTTAGATATCTCTGGGAAGTTCATAACCTCCAGTGTGAATTGGCCCCTTTGCAGCTTCTACTTTGGTTCTGCCCTCTGAGACAAAGCGTAACATCTCCAGTGTTTGGCCCTGTCCTCAGCTGTCACAAACTCTAGGATGCCATGGTTGTTCTTCCTTGCAGTTTCTGTAGTCCCATTTCACCCACCAATTAATTCTCATTGTAGATTAAGATTTGTACAAACTGCCCCCCTTATATTTCTTTTTGGACAAGATATGATCACCCATGGATGGACAAGCTTCCCAAGTCTCAATGACACCTATGAGGTTGTATCTGTTTGTGTTAAAACCTCAGTCACTGTCTCTTGCTCAGACTGTGCCATGGGGTCTTAAATTAACTGAAGACACAGACCTTACTTATTCTTGATCTTTTCTCCTTATTGAAAGCACTATTCTTTATGGCATGGTGGGTGGGTGAAGAAACCTTCTGGATTTAGAGTCTAGAGAACCTAGGTTCAATTCCCTTTTCTGCTTCAGCGTGACTTTGAGCAAGTCACTTCCCTCTAAGGGTCCCAATTTCTTCATCACTTAAATGAGGACATTGACTGAGATGGCCTCTAGTATTGTTTCCAGGTCTAAAGCTTAGGATCACAGCCTCTACATCCTATCTTTTTCATGGTTTATATGCAGGCAGTTTCTTCCTGCCACATTCCCGCTTTACAGCTTTGTTGAGCAGGCTACTGAGTCCCTCATCATAGATGTTTTTCTCAGTCCTGTGATGTCTTGACCACAAGCCTATCTTTCTTCTATCTTTAAATGTCGGAAGGCTTCCCTTCTTGTGGAGGGCTGACAGAAAGGCATGGATAAGAATCAGACAAGAAAAGACAGTGTGGAGGGTTGGGCTCTCAATCAGTGGAGAAAGCATTTACACGGATGGGATCACAGATCCATGATCCAGAAAACCAAATACAAAAGTGTTGAACTTGGAAAAACCTGGATTTTAAGTCTGACCCCTGACATTTATTACCTACAAGACAGTGACAAACTATTTCACCTGAGCCTGTTTCCTATCTTCAATATGGGGAAAACCCTCTAAGTCCTTATTTCTCAAGGCTGAAAGGTTCAAATGATAATGTGTGTGTGTATAAAACACACATATGTAATATTTTGTACATTTCAAAGTTTTACATGAATATCAATTGTCATTTCTTTTCCAAAGTCCAAACCTTCCACTTAGCAGGAAGTGAATCGCCCATACCCCTAAACCCTTGTTTCCTGTCCAGGACATCAGATTTATTAGGGATGCTTACCTTTCATGTTTCATCTGAGAGGCTGGTTCTTATCCCCTTATCTCTGACCCCGGCTATTGCATCAGCCTTCCAAAGCAGTATCCCTCTAGTCTCTCCCTTGTATTTCATTTGCTAGCTTCCTCTTCCTAAAGTCTAGCTCTGTTCATCTCACTCTCCATCCTTAGAGGACCAGCATTTATCACTCCACTTCCACCCCATCACCGAAGATAACACACACACATTGTTAACTCCTGGCTTTGGTTTTGCAATTTCCTTCTCACCTTTCCAATTAACTACAACTCTACCTAGCTTTCAGAGTCCAGTTTTAGCCTTACCTCCTCCTGGAATCTGTCCTGTCCATTCCACCCTTGGTGGTCTCAACTCCCACAAACTCCCTTTGGTTCTTATTTTTCCATGTGTCTTCTCCACTCAGCTAAATTGTCCAGAAGCTACTTAAGGACAGGAGTGAAAGCTTATTCTCCTGTGTTCCCCTAGTAATCATGTTTCATGACTTTAATGACACCTACTCACATATAAGCACACTCCTTCCCCCACCCACACATCCTTCTTTACACCCACATAAAACAGTAATACAAACACGTCATTCACAAACCCCATCTCCCTATCACACACATGCCCTTCCACAGCCTCAGTCACCGCTGACTTCAACCTCAGCCTCTAAGGGATCTCATCTCACCAAACCATTTGCTCATTCCGGCCGGTTTCATCCCTTCCCAGTACTTTTAAGTCAGGACTTAAAGCCACATTGAAAACTCCATAGTAATCAAGTAAGCCCTGGGAAGCAAGGGCTTGGGATGAGGTGAGAAAAAGCTATTCATAGTTTGTGTGCCATCCCCCTGCCCCCCATTGTATTTAAGTTCTCAGGGTCTGTCCTTTTTCTTTTCCCTGCTGGCATTCAAAAATCCCTCCCTCCATAGCCATACTCTGCGCTGAAAGAGAATTTATTCCTTAGTACTTCAGGAGGATGAAAGCAGTCCTCGGTCTCTCTTGCTCCCTTCATGCTCTCTGCTGATGAAAGCAGATGAAAGTCTGAGAAGGGAAAGAACCCAAAGTTGCTTCCGTCTAAGCCACGAAGCTCAGGCCTCATCTCACTTTGCTTAGGTTATGGTCTCTCCCAGCAAACTCTACCACTTCCCCCCCTCCGAACCTCCCCCCACCCCCAGCGTCCTACCCACCAATTCTAAGACCGTGTAAATATGCTTTATTATTTGTCTTTCCAACCTTGTGTGGAGACACATGGGTTTGTACAGGCAGTGTGAGGATGGTGGTGGGCAGAGGGGGGGAGGTGGAGGCCATACACTTACACCTGACAGGACATTGCAGAGCAGGCCAGACACCTGCAGAGTACCAGTCACCCTCAACTACTTCTGGTCTCAGCACTGAGGACAGAGCCAGTGGGAGGTGATGTTGTGTATGTGTGTGAGAGAAAAAGGATGGAGTAAAGAGACTGGGAAACCTGCCCCACAGGGGCTTTCCTATTAAGTAAAGATCAGACTATTTGCTTCTGATATCAGCTAAGGGGCAGGGGCAATGGTGGCAGGGGTCAGGAGATAGCTTTGGGAGCACCAATGTGGTGGGCTGCCCTGGAGCCATGAGCCCTCAGTGATTGGGGGAGGACAAGAGTACAGGGTGTGAGGAATGAAAGAAAGGGCAGATCCTCCTGCAAGGACAGGGAGAAGGCCAGAGAATAACATTTAGGGTATAGTGTGTGTTTGTTTGAGGGGAGCATGCCCCCAGAGCAGCTTAAGTAGACACTTCATGGATTTTGGCACCTAAGTTCTCAAACTCAGCAAACAGAGCCCGAGGGGGAGGAGTCAGGGATGAAATGGAAGACCAGAAGCCTTATTCTCCAGGGAATATGGCCCTTCTTCCTTCCGTGGCCACAGGCACAAATTCTACCAGCAGGTTCCTAGGGCAGGGCCTACCAGGGAAACACTTCTCCTCCTCTGCCCAAATTCTCTCCCCTCCTCGGTGGCTTCTGCTGGGTGGGGGACCCACTTGGAGTGAAAGTGGAAGGTCTAGAGGGTCACAGATGGGTGCTGAATACTGATACTGTACTACAGGGAGAGGCAAATGGGATAGGACACTCAAGTGACAATCCCCCTTCCCCCTAGGGACTATATAGTCACCCCCTTCCCTCCGTGGTCACCATCTGGCTGAAAGGAAGCCTGGCAGCACCTTTAATATTGGCAAAGAAAAGAGACACCGGGAAAATCTTAGAAAGCAAAGTGCTAAGTGTAGGGGAAGAAGACTGCTCCACGGTGGAATGCGCAGGCTCTGGGTGGTGAGGGAGCTCCATGGTCTAGGACTATGATGGTCAGAGGCCGCTCTTCACTACCTTTAGGAGTGGCTAAAGCAGTTTCTCTCTTAGCTTGGGAGTCAAATGATTCCTTCTTTCCACCTGTGGCCCAAAGAAACCCTTTGCAGACCTCTGGGCACAGGAATTTACTTAACCCTGGTTGGGACTGGTGGCAGGTGGGTAGGTGGGTGAGCTGCACAAGATTAGCGGATGCTTCTAGACATTCTCTTAGATATTTGCTCCCCAGACTGGGATGACTTTGGTTTTAGCAGAAAAAGGGCCTGTTCCTCCAGGGGCACTGACCCAGGTACTGGCTTGGCTGATGGCAAGAAGAGAGTGGTGGAGGAGAAACAATATGGTGAGAAAACGGAATTGGCATGGGGAGGGAGAGGCAGCTACAAACAGAAGGCACAATGCCCAAACTGATACAGGGACTGCCCCAACCATCTCTCCTGTTCCAAGGCCAGTCCCTCCACTGCAGGGGCTGCAAAGGGACGGCCTGGGAACAAAGGAGCTAGTCACTGAGAGCACGGACTGCCAGGGCCAAGGAGCTCTAGAGTGGAAGATACCACAGAAGGCTCAGCAAACAGATGAAGCTGGGTGCCTTGTACATCCTGCATCTCCAAGGGTATAAGCCAGCCTCTTTTGTCAGCCTGACCAAAGGAGGAGGCCATGGCTCAGGGGCAGCTGGTGCTCTTTACGTCACAGGAAAGAGAATCCTAGACTTGCTTTGACACTAGGCTACCCCCCTGGGAGGCTTGTGGTCGTGACACGTCTGCCAAGACCTGGCCTCTTTCTCAGGAGGGAATCTTTTGCTCCGGGATCTTACTTCCCTTGTCTGATCTACTAATGGCTGAATCCTGCCCTCCCCCAACCCCTAAATGTGGAGGTGCAGAACCGGCAGGCAGGGACTTGGTTAATATGAAGCACCTCCAAGGATGTGGTGGGGCAGGACGGTCTATGTGTCCTTAGTTCTCAAGTCCCCGAAGAAGACAGACAGCCTCATCCTGGGAATGGAGGGAGGCAGAGAAGAGCAGTTGCCACAGAGAAGGCCGGTTCTGATCATTGGTCCTCTATGCCCCTCCTCGCCCCAGTGCCTGTGCTGCTCTCTTGGGAGGGAACGGCAGTGCTTTCTGGTCCTGGGTAGTCAGGGATGGGGAGGAGAACAAAACAACCCTCTTGTGGATAAATAAATAACACTGGGAACAATCAGAAACTTAGAGACCACAGAAGTGTTCCGAGGGGGAGGGGAGCCTGTGACTCCTAGAGTCACAGCATCTTCCTGTCTCCCAGTCCCTGCCCTAGAGAAGCCCTGAAAGGAAGGAGGGTGGTGGGAGATGGGAAGGGAGCCACAGAATGGAGTTGAGTTTAAATACAGTGAATCACAAGTACCCTTGGGAGAGGGCAGTGTAGACAA
Source organism: Petaurus breviceps papuanus (assembly GCF_028583685.1). Taxonomy (NCBI): domain Eukaryota; kingdom Metazoa; phylum Chordata; class Mammalia; order Diprotodontia; family Petauridae; genus Petaurus; species Petaurus breviceps. Next base: position 3,109,235 of record NW_027185588.1, on the reverse strand, counting down.
CACTCAAGGTAGATGTTCTGGTGCACTCTGTGGAGGGGCTAGGCACACCAAGATGTGCTCCACTCCCCCTCATCTCTGTGGGGAGGGGACATCCCCTCCAGGAAGAACGCTGAATGGAGGTTGGGGAGAGCCTGCCCTCCTACCCCCCTGAACATGAGAGGTCTGGGCCCCAGGTGGGGCGGGCTAGGGAGGCAGTCATTCCTCAGTTACCCAGGCTCTGCCCATAGGAAGGGGCCAGCTCATCAGCTTCACTGTCCGTGCTGCCCTCACTGTCCTTGGCCGGGCGGTCCAGTCGTCGGAAGAACCGGGCATCTCGGGGGGATAGAGGATATAGGGCATCCTGTAGGGCTGCCCCCACCCCTACACCTACACCCAGGAGCTCCTCATCAGAGGAGGGTAGCGAGTCCTCATCCAAATGACGTACCAAATGGAGGCTGTCGAATGTCAAGGGGTCCTCAAACGGGGGTGGGCCCTTCAATAGCCGAACCTGGGAGACGGTGGGAGGGGAGATAAGGTTGGGAAGGAAGTGGACCTGAAGGATCCAAACCCATATTAGAGGGGAAGGTGGGAAGATAAGCTGTGGTCAGGATGAGATAGGAGATAAAGGGAATGCTAGAGAGGACTCAGGGGAATGGAGATGGAGGAAACAAAGGAGATGACTGACTGAGGCATCAGGAAGGGAAACAGAAAAAGAGGGAAAGGGAAAAAGACCCACTGGAGGGCAGGGGGCCACAAAGAGAGGAGAGATGGCTCTTTGGTGGAGAACACAGAGCAGGAGGACATAGCAGACCATTGTGGCCCCACCAGCAAGACAGCTGTTACTGGATTTGAGGGAAAGACAAGGGACCAGACTGGGGTTGGAGTAATGGGGATCAGGCAGAGGGCTGGTGAGGTTCTGAGGAAAAGGTCTTCCACCTTAGCCCAGCCCTGATTCACCCAAACACCAGAGCCTGAGGGGAAGGCTCTGTGGGAGGGGGAGTTACCCTGGACTCTGATACGGAGGGGTGGCCTGTGGGAGCCTACAAGTCCCAGCATGCAGTGCGTCGCCTCGGTCCAGCTGCCAGCCTGCCCAGGGTGAGAGACTCTGCTCGGATCAAGACAAGAGTTATGGGGCAGGGAGCTCCTGTCCTGATGTGGGGCCCACGAATGGGCCTGAGACACCAAACACAGCCAGGGAGCCCAGCCTCCTGGTCTTTCTTTTCTCTTTCCTCCCTGATGGCCCCTCTTAGCCATTTCTAGGCACTGATTCTGGCCATGACCAGGGGGCTCTGCAGGCAGCCAGCTCATGGAATGGGGACCTAGACAGAAAACATCTGCAAGACGTTGCCTTCCCTGTCTCCCCCTGCAACTGTGGGCACAATCCTGGGTCTGCTCTAAAGATTAACTATTAACTCCTGAAACAACAGCAATACGTGATCATGATGGAAGAAGACTCCCAGTTTCAAACTTTCCCAAGGGCTCTCACTTCCATCATCTCATTGGCTCTGACACTACTTCCGGGTAGCAGGGATTTTTACTCCATTTTACAGAATAGGTAAGGTAAGGAAAGAGGAAGGGGCTTCTGTGCCCATGCTCACCCCCCGAGGCAGGCTGAGTCAGAAGCACAACTCCAATCTCCTGCTTATTAGGCCAGGGTTCCTGCCATTCATTTTGCTGTAGGACCCATCAACTGGTAAGAGGTTCCCATGACGGAAGCCCTGTTCTCTGGGCCCAGGGTCCTGTGATTTGCCCTGGGGTAGCGAGAGCACTTGTCTGACTGCTCTCTGGAAGGCTAAGAATGCACTTTGCTCCTTTCTTAGCACAGCATCTGGGAGAATGGCCAGGAAGCCCAGGACTCTGGGAATGTCTCTCCTGGGCACATTAGTTTGTCCTAGCATAAAGAGGGAAGTCTCCTAGCATGGCCAGAGAGGGAATGGCTGGTTTCCCTTCTTGGAATGCCAGAAGGCAGATGAGAGACTTGAGAAATCAAAGCCTGGGGCAGGCCGGGGACTCACCTCAGCCTTGAGTTCATCAATCTGATCCTTGAGCTCACGGATGTACTGGGAGGAGTCCGAGTGGTTGAGCTGCCCCTGGATCATACCCTCTTCTCTCTGTAAGGCAAACACGTGCCCATCCCTGAATGGAGAGGCTTCCCCACACCAGCCCTTCCTCTTTAGTCATGCCCTCTGACCTTGGCTTTGGCCCCTCACCTGAATCTCCAGCTCCGCAATTCGCTGCCTCATCTCTGCCACAGCAGCCATGCTGTCTGCTTCCCGGAGCCTTACTGCCATCACCTCCTCCTTGCTCTGGAGGAGCAAAAGCAGCAGGAAAGCACAGGAACCGACTCAGGAGAGGGAGGGATGAAGGAAGGGGAAGAGAGGGGACAGATGGGAGCCCGGGCAAAGCTGGGCAAAGGCCTCAGAGCATGCAGGGAAGGGGACAGAGCTTGGGAGTGGGGCCCACCTTACACTCAGCCTCAGCATGCTTGCGTTTGCTCTCACTCAGTTGGGTCTGCAGGCCTTTGTTCTGAGCCACCAGGTAATGGAGCTTCTCCTGCAGGCCTGCACTCTCTGCCTCTACGCGGTTCAACAAGTTTCGGTGGATCTGGTCCTAGGAGGAGAAGTCACCAGCAAGTGACCAAGTGGCTCCTGGCAGTGCAGAAGCTACAGTCTAACCAAATTAGGTGGGTAACACCCGAACTGTAACTGGCAAGGCACAAACCAACGATGAACGGAGACAGCAAGGCCCAGCAGTGTTCATGGGGTCCATTTGGGGGCAGGGATATGGCCTAGGCTTGAGAGTAGGACAAGGGGAGGGCAGAGGCCAGAGAAGACGGTGTCACTCCCCATTCCGGGCACATTCTCTGACCTGTGTTTCCAGCTCCACCACTCGCTGCCGCAGCTCCCTCCCTTCAGCCAAAGCATGGGCCTCTCGAAGCCGGACAGTCATCAGTTCATCCTGCAGGTCACTAAGGGCCAGCTTCCGGGGAGACTCCTTCCATCTCCCTCCCCGGGAGAGGTGGGCCTATTCAGGAGGGAGGCAGGGTCATCAGGTTTTAGAGCCAGAAGAGACCTTACTCAGTAAGATCAGCCTCCTGGAATCTCAAAACAACTCTTAGTATGAAGTGACTTAATGAGCATCTTCCAAATGAGGCCCAGGATTGTAGTCCCAGGAAGATGAAAACACAGAGGAGAGGGTGCAGCAGGGGTGACCTCTTCCTGGCTTTGCCTGGGGTGCTTCATGTTACTGGCTAAATGGGGCTGAACCTGAAGGTCCTCCCTGCAGGAGGTCCTCACCAATAAGAGTCACCATTTCTGTAAGGCTGAATTACAAAGCATTTACATTATCTCACTGCTTTTCACAAGAGCCCTGTGAGGGAGTCAGTACAAAGCACTTGGCACACTTTAAAGAACTATGTAAATGTGAGTTATCTTTATTACTCCCATCCTCAAGAATATCTGCGATTTCATCAGGGAGGGTGCTTGCTCCCCAGTGCCCTTCTTGCTACCCAGCTTTAGGAGGTGAAATCCCAATGGGGCCTGCTTTGCCCAGGAGCTTCCTGGACACTGGCCAGGCTCAATTCCACACCAGTTTCCTGTACAAGGCACAAGTAATGGGATGAGAGGGTCAGTTAGGCAGCAGTTCCTTGGGGAAGACCTGGTGAGATTTAGTGAACCCACAAGTCAACAACAGGACATAGAAGTCCAAACAGCCAAGAGAAAAGAAGCACCATGTCCAAAATGAGGGAGGTCACTGCCCCACTGTCCTCTGCCTTGGTCAGACCCTGTCTGGACAACTATGCTCAGCTCTGGGAACCATATTTTAGGAAAGACATTGAAAAGCTGAAACGCATCCAGAGAAGGGTGACCAAAAGGGTGACTGGACTGGAGACAATGCTGTATTTGGATCAGCTGAAGGAATTGGGATGCTTACTGGGGGAAGAGAAGACAGGAGACTCAATAATAATTTTCAGGTATCTAAGGGGATGTCATGAGGGAAGTGGGATTAGATTTATTCTTCTTGACCAGGGCAGCAATGGAAGGAAGTTGCAAAGAAGTAAATTCAGGCTTGATGAGGGGGAAAATTTTCTAACAATTAGAGCTGCCTATAAGTGGAAAAGGCTGCTTGTCATGTAACTTGATTTTATTTTTCCATCTAACAAAAATTTAGTAAGTGCCTACTATGGGCAAGGCGTTGTCTGAGGTGTTAGAGGTTCAAAGATAAAAACAAAACTGTCCCTGCTCTCAAGAAGCTGGCATCCTGAGAGGGGGAATGGGCTCCCCATCCCAGGAAGTCCTGGATTGGAAGATGCTGACTGCTTAGTGCACAGGGGATTCCTGTTCATGTGAGGGTTGGCAAGATGACCACTGAGATTCTGTGATTCAATAGAAATGCAATCTGCAGCCAGATTCCATCTCCAATCTTCTCTCTACCTTGGTAGGGCCAGCAAGGGCCTGCTTGGCTGGCATAGCCTTCAAGAAGCCAGGGCCACCTCCATCCTCCAGAGAAGCACTAGGAAAAGACTCTAATAGAGCATGCAAACCTTGTGAGCCTCAAGAAAACCAAAGCTCAAGAGAGGAAATGGTTTTGCCCACACAACAAGGAAGTGGCAGAGACAGCACTTGAACCCAGGGTTTCTGCCTGCCAGTCCAGGACTGTGCAGTACATCAGTGAGTGAGAGAGAAAGCCATCCAGGGAGGCCTGCGGCTCCTGCCGCTCGCACCTGCCAGCTGTCTGTGAGCTCCTGAACCTGCAGCTTTAGCTCCCGAAGGGAGGCCACGGCCTCGCTCTCCCGAAGTTTTAAGCCTTTGAGTTCCTCCTGTAGCCGGGCCACATTGTTCTCATCAGGAAGTGAGTTGTTCCTCTAGGAAGAGTAGAAGAGGGAAGAGAGTCAGTGTAGGGAGTCAGGCTTTTGCTGCCCGCCCCCCAAGCCTTGAGTGGGGGTCCCAGGGCGTGGTGGTACTGGAAGAGAGCAGTGGGTGATCTTATCCAACAGGGTCTAGTTGTTCCTTGGTCCAGACTACCTTGGTTGCTGCCTTTGCTCCTCAAAGGGATTTGGGCCCCATCTTCTTCACTGCCAGGACCAAACCCTCTCTAATGCCAGCTGTGACAACTGTCATTCTTCTTATAGCTAGGCTGGTGAATGGAGCCCTAGGATTTCTGGACTTTCAGGAACCTCTGGCTTCCTAGGTCAACCCTACTGCTAAAGACTAGAAGGAGAGTACTTTTGGGACTCAAAGCTTTCCATATCCCAGGTTCCCAAACTCCAGTCTAAGTTACAGTGATGAAAGACTGAGAAATGAAGTCAGGCACACAGAAGGAGAGGAGGAGGCAGTGAGGGAGAGATGAATGATATAGTAAAGAGGGTTAGAAAGAAGAGACTGGATATCTTCTGCTTTGTGACCTTTATGGAAAGGTACTAGTATGTGGGCTTGTGGCACTGCTGGGACCCTCTGGGTTTGACACCTGACCCTTCCCCTTAGCCCTTCCCAGATATTTAGAAGATACAGAGATTATAAACTCCTCTGGCCTCTAGAGAAGTCATATCGTCCATCCATCTGTCTCCAGGTAGAAGGGTCCCTATACCACCCGGGCCAATGAAACTCTCACTAGGTACCCTGAAAAGCAGGTTCCACAATTAGTTGGAAGCAACACCCAGTACTACTCATGTAGCACTTTAAGGTTTACAGGGTACAGATCTAGCCATGTTGTCTCCCTATTCCATCAACTCCAGTGGTTCCCTACATTACCTCCAGGTTGCAATATAAAACCTTGTTTGCCTTTCTAAGCCTTCATAATTTGAACCCTTCCTACCTTTCTGGTCTTCTTATACCCTGCTCCCCTCCATGTATGCTACAATCCAGTGACAATGGCTTCATTTTTGTTCTTCAAAAAAGGCACTCCATCTTTCTCCTCTGGACATTTTCTTTAGATGTCCCCCATGCCTGGAAATCTCTCCCTCCTCATTTTTGCCTACTGACTTCCCTTAAGTCCTAGCTAAAACCACACCTTCTACAAGAAACTTTCCCAATCTCCCTTAATGCTAGTATGTCTCTCTTTGGATGACCTCCAATTTATCCTGTCTGTCCCCCATTAGACTGAACTCTTTGAGGGCAGTCCTTGTATCCTCAGTTCTTAGGAGGTGCTAAATAAATGTCTGTTGACTTGACTTGACAAAGTGCTTTCCCCACAACAGCCCCATGAGGCATTTTGATGCTGGAAGGAAACAGGTTCAATGAAGTTGTGACATGCCCAAGGTTACAAGTAGGCAAGTGTTGGAGCTAGACTTTGAAAGATCTCCTCACTTTGGGACCAAATCTCTTTTCACTACACTAGACAGCAAGAGTGTCTTCCCAGGGATAGGATTCTTCCTCATGTTCAAGTTAAATCTCCCACTCTGCAAATTACAGACCAGATCCCTTTCTCCTTGTCCAGATCTCAGGAAAGATGGGGAACAGTTGGCCTCCACCCTTTTAGTCAGAAGCCATCTCTGTGTGCAGGGAACACTAAGACTTTAATACAAATTGCTTTTTATTGACTTCCAATTACCCTCTCACAAACTTCGGTCCCTTAGTATCCCTCATGCTAGGAAAAGCCAAGGTCTGAAGACAGTAACAACCACTCTGATTGAAACTGGGGAGAGTAACATCAAATCACTGCACGAATGGCTGTGGGGTGGACTCTAAATGTACTATTTTTAGAGCCCTAGGATAAGGGCCCTGGATTTTGATGAGGGTGGGGAATAGATGGATGAGAGATAGGGTTTGTTCTAAGTTCTTCCCTCCAAATGAACAGAGTATCTCTTACAGAGCCTCTTTAGCCTCTGAGAGGTCTGGGGACCAAAGCAATGGCCTAAGGAGGCAGGGATTGGTTTGATGTTGAGGTTGTCTAAAGATGAATTGATCCCTGCTCATTAGCAGTCTCCATTTTGAAGAATGGAGTCAATATGAAATTAGCTGGGGTGGGAGCCATGAATTCTGACCCCTTGCTTCTCTGATGTCTGTGTTAGGACAGGAAATAAGGCAAATACATCCTGCATCTCTAGTCTAATGAGTAGCCATTAGAAGTTGGGGCTGGATATAGAATGTCTAAAGGCCCTAGCCTTGAATATACTGCTCAAATTGGGCAGAGGAGGCAGGACCAACCTCTGGGGCCCACAGTACCCTTAGCCTTCTTGAATGGCTGGCATATTCCAAATAGTGGCTCCCATATTCTCTCGTGTCACTGGAGGCAAACAAAACACTCTCAGGGGGTGTGTTCAGCCCAAAGTTCTTTTCTATCTGAATAAAAGCCCTGAAATGAAAGATGTGCCAAATCTACTAAGCACTGCCCATGAAGGAAGGACACAGAAGGAAAACTAGGCTCAGGGCCAAACCTGGCTTATAACCATTCTAAAAATTATAATGATCAAAGTGACATTTACATAGCATTTTAAGGTATTCAAAGTACTTTACACACATTATTTCATGGAGCCTCACTACCCTGTGACGAAGGTCTTACAAGTATTATTATCTTCATTTTACAGGTGAAGAAACTAAGGTGACCTGCACAGTCACTCAGTCAGTGTCAAAATTGTTACTTGAAACCAGGTTTAATTACCAGCCCAGTACCTGATCATCACAATGCAATTTCTATGCTGGCTCCACTTCTGAAAATGTCCCTTTCCTTAGCTGGAGACTAGTATCTCTCTGAACACCCCTCATCAGATGCCTACAGGAGGAGTGCTGCCTTACAAAGGTCCCCAGGGAGACCCAAGTTCTGTCTCTCCTCTCTCCATGCTGTGGACACACAGTGTGACCATAGAGTCCAGAGACTGACTTGGGAACAGGATTTATAAGCACTGGCCTCACTGCTTTATAGTGATATATGACATTATATAATATATAATAATGTAATATAAATTACATGATAATTTATATGTTGTGTGAGTTGTGTACATACGAGTGTAGTTACTATGTCTACAAATTCTGTGTATGTACATATACAGGTAGCTGGGGTTTGGGAGTAGAAGAGAAGGAAAAATTATGTTATCTGTCTCTCTCCCAAGCCATGCCAACCATAACTGAGAGGTCTTCCCAGTGGTAATGCAGAAACAACACTTGAAAAAAGAAGCTCTTTTTGTAGAACTATCTAGAGAGAGGAGGAGACACTTAACTTTTCTGTTCTTCAGTGATTATCTCTGTAAAATAGGGAATTGGACCAACCGATCTACAAAGTCAGTTATGGAATTTTCAGCAGCAAAATTCTTTGATTCTCTAAGTAACAGGGATGGGGATGGATGGAGAGATGTGTAGCTTTCTTCCTGTCTTTGCGAAAGTCACTCCTGTGAGAAGCCCTTCCTAAACCTCTTTAATCTTAGTGGCCTCCCTCTGAGACCACCCCGATTGCCCTGTGCGTATCTTCTTTGTACATAGTTGTTGGCATGTCATCCCTCCCCACCCCCCATTAGACTGAGAATTCCTTAAGATCAGGGACTATCTTTTCCTTTTCTTTGTATCCCTAGTGTTTAACACAGAGTTTGGCACATAGTAGGTACTTAAAAAATGCTTCCTGACTGACTGACAAGTGCTTGGAGATTTTCAGATAACTTTGTGGCAGACAGTTCCAATGCCTTGTATACGGTTTCTCTGGGCTGGTATAGTTCTATAACCACCACATCTCCTTTAGTTTCCAGGCCTGAAGGCAAAATCAGATATCTGGTTTCTTGGTCATGTGCCCTAATTCTCCCACTTCAGAACTGAAAATAAGATCCAGGGATCTGGACTTTCTGTCTAGAGCCCTGACTACCCACCTCTGAGCCAGAAATAAGACCCAGGCATCAGCCTTCCACCCAAAGCCAATATACCCTCGTTTAAGACATAGGAAGGGGATCCAGACATCTGTTTTCTTTGCTCTGTACCAACTTCCTGCCTGAGAAGAGGACCCAGCTACCTGGTCCCTCTGTCTCTGTACCCTGACACTAACTCCTAGTTCTTTCCTCTATTCCCCCTCATTGCTGGGGCAGTGTTCTCAGTGCTCTCCGCTGGTCTCTCTCCTGGCACTTAGAGGGAGGAAGGAAATGGTGGGGGAGTGGGGTGTGGAGTTGGTAGTAGCAGAGTTCTGAGCTCATGTCTTTGAAGGTACCACAGATAACACCTTCACCAAGATTTGCAGAGGGGAGACTGACCGCAGGGGAGAGGAAAGCCAGATCGGCAAACAAGGCAGTGGTGGTTGGGAGGGGGCAGAATATAGGAAAATCCAGAGATTCACTCTGAAGCCACAGAAGCTTAGCTATTTGGGGAGGGGAACTTCTCTCTTATCCCATACCATCTTCTCTAAGAAAAACAACTGATAGGCTGAGATGAGGAAGATGGGTAGGCTGCAAAAAAAAAAAACCCCAAACCACCAGCATAGTCTTTGATCCTACCCTGCCCGACCCTTTTGTTTGCTAGTTCCAAGGCGCCCCTCTTCCTCATGGGCCCCACCTTCTCCATGTCCAGGACTTTGTCCTGCATTTCTCGAAGGGCACTCAGGGTCTCTGTCTCACGCATTCGAGACTGTTCCAGTTCTGTCTCCAGGTGGGCCACAAACTCTTCTGTTAAGCGAGGGTTATCCTGCATGGGACAAAATATATGATAGGGTAAGATATAAACCTGACTTAAGCTGTATTCCTAGAGGTGTTATGTCCAGAATAAGGGAAGTGAGAGCTCTGCTATTCTGTGCCTTGGTCAAACCATATTTGCAGTGATGTGTTCAATTCTGGGTATCACTTCTAAGGAAGGATGCTAATAAGTAAGAGCACATAGAAAGAATTTTGGCCAAAATAATAGGCATATTGAATACTATGCCATATGAAGATCAGTTGAAGGAACTGGGGATAGTCAGTCTGGGGAAGAGAAGGTTTAGAGGAGGGCATGAGAGCTGTCTTCAAATACATGAAAGGTGATTGTCGGGAAGAGGGATAATATTTGCTCCACTTGACCCCAGAAGGCTGAACTAGAAGCAATAAGTAGAAGTTGCAGACAGGATAATTTCTGCCCCAAGGAAAAATTTCCTAATGCTTAGGGCTGTCCAAAGTGCAGGGGGCTGCCTTAGGAGCTCTTGGGTGCACATCAAATGGAAGCTGGTTGACTTCTGGTTGGGGACAGTGTAGGAGGGGTGCCTGCTCAGGCGTAGGTTGTCCCCTGAAGTCCCTTCCATGTCAGAAGTCTTTAGGATTCCAGCTTTTGGTCACTTCTCCTTTCAAGGTCACTGGGCTTTCCCCAGAACCTGATGCTAGGCCTTGAAACCCAGCTGTGAGCATTCACTGCTGACCATAACTCTTCAACCTGTGCTTCTGCCCTTGTATTCCATTTCAACATAGCCTGTTCAAAGGCCAAAAGGGAAAAATAAAGCATATGAGGGTGGTGGGATATCTTAGAATTATCATCAGCTGTTGAACTTAATTGATCAATCACTCAATAAACATGTGCTATATTAGCACAGTGCCAGGCACTATGCTAAGTACCGGGGATACAAAATGAGGCAAAAGACAGTCCCTGCCCTAAAGGAGCTTATAATCTAATGGGGAGACAACTTTGTGTGTGTATGTATACATGTATACATACATGTGTGTGCACACATATACATGTGTGTATATGTGCACATATATGCAAACAAATTTATACAAAGCAAGCTATATACAGGACAAATAGGAAATAACTAATAGAGGGAAGACACTGGAATTAAGAGAGGTTAGGGAAGGCTTCCTATATAAGGAGGGACTTTAGTTGGGACTAAAAAGAAACCAATTAATGGGCAGTTAGTCGAAGTGTAAAATAAATACAACCCACAACCTGGGCATTGTCTTTGAGCTCCAAGCCATTAAACACTTCCACATGGAAAGATGTGAAAAGAGCACTGAGGCTCTAGGAGTAAGGATCTTTGGGTTCTCATTCTGGCTATGCCACAAACTGGCTATGGGACTTTGGGAAAGTTGTTTTCACTTTCCAAGTCTCAGTCTCCTCATCTGTAAAATAAGAAGTTGGACTAGATACTTCCTTTCAACTCTTAACAGTCTATGTTTGCTGAAGTTTCACCTGGAGATGCAGGCTGTGTGGGTGGGCAAGGCTGGGCAATGCTTGAAGGCTAAGAAGGCATCTGGGCTGAATGCATTATGGCCTCTGCTCAGATATCTTTCAAGGTTACCCATTTCATACAGCTCTCCCTACTTCTAGCTGTGTCTTTGCTCACACTGTTTCCCATGCCTAGAACGCTCTCTCTCCTCATATCTCCATCTCCATTCCAGCCTTCCTCCAAGGCTCAATACAAATGTTACCTTCTCTATGAAACCCTTTCCGATCCTTGTCCCTCCAAGTGAAAGTCATCTTTCTCTCTTCAAATTTTTCATTGCTCTCTACCTGGACTACTCTGTTGCACTGACCTCTTGTGTCAGAGTGATTTTATATTTGTTTGCCATACCTGCCTCCTGGAGAAGGGCTGTATGCTCTCTATCTTTATGGCCCAAGAGCTGAGCACACAGTGGTCTACTGACGAATGTTTGTCAAATGTGAGGAAATAAGAGCGCCTAGCCTTGTAAAATCCCTGCTTGTGCTGAGCCCTGTATTCAGCATCTAGATGTGTGCTTCCTGGGTAGCTGGTCCATAATATATGTCAAAGAAAAACGGATGTGTAAGTTTTCTAAGTATACACTTCATTGAACATTTTAATCTGCAATGAAGGTAAGTTCTCCAAGCTCCACAGCTATTCTTTGATAGCAGTGAATGGGGAGAGTAAACAGAGGATAGAAATCAGGATTGTTAATGTTTGTGGCCCTGGCTAAGTCTAAAGCCAACCAAGTATGAGACCTACTTAAATGAACAACAGCTTTTTAGGTATGGCCTGGGGGTCAGAAGTAACCTATGATGGTCCTCATTCCAGGTGGGGTCTTATGGTACCATATTTACTCTCGACATTTCCTTCACACACATAGACACCCACTCTCTTTTATTCAGATTCTTGCTATCTCAGGTCCTGAAGAGGACAGACTAGAGGAAGAAATCTAGCACATCAGACAGAGGTCCTCTATGTATGATATAAGGGGAAATAGCACAGGCATGGCACAGGACACAGAAAGGGGGGGATCGAAAGCTGTGTTAGTGGAAAGCGCATGCATGCTAATAGGACTACATATCTTTTAAAACATCTCATGAGGAAGAGCTAGGTGGCATAGAAGATAGAGCGCTGGATCTGGAGTAGGAAACACCCAAGTTCAAATCCGACCTCAGGCACTTACTAGCAAATCACTTAATGGTTGTCTGCCTCAGTGTCCTTAATAGGATCACCTACCTCCCAGGGTTGTTGAAGATCAGTGAGATAATATTTGCAAATTTTAAAGTGCTATATAAATGCCGGCTATAATAATAATAATAATTGTTGTTGTTATTATTAGAACCGGGGATAGAAGCTAGGCTTTGAGTCACTGCTAACTTGGCTTAGACTTAAAAAACAAAACCTTGGGGCGGCCAGGTAGCACAGTGAGTAAGAGCACTGGCTCCAGAGTCGGGATGACCTGGGGATCGAATCTGGGCTCAGACACTTAGCACCCACCCAGAAACACCTGGCCATGTAACCTTGAGCAAGTTACTTAACCCCAATTGCTTTAAAAAAAAACAAAACAAAAAAACCTTTCACTAAGAAAGAAAAATTAAGTTATTTATCTTTCAAGAAAGGAGAAAAAATGTGAGTCCTAAAAAGCATGGAGAATGGTAGAAAGTTAAGTCTCTTCTGACAGAGAGGAGGCTTTGCTCTCAGTGATGATGTAAAAAGCTAGTATTTTGGAAAAAGAATGATTTTTCAGGATATAATTAGGAAAAATGCTCAAAAGAAGCTTTCAATAGTATGAGAAATAGAGCAGAAACATTTCTCAGTAAAGAAATGAGACATTAAAAGGAAGTTTCTGTCTGTCAGGATTATGACCTAGTTCCTTGTGATGTTAAGCACTACAAAATTCAAACTTTGGACATTGAGAATTATTCCATCTCTTAAGAAATACTTTTCTTTTTTTTTCTCATGGTTTTCCCCTTTTATTCTGATTCTCCTTTCACAACATGACTAATGTGGAAATATGTTTAATATGATTATTCATGTATAGCCCATATCAGATTGCATGTCGTTTTGGGGAGGGGAGAGGGGAAGGATGGGGAAAAAACATTGGACTCAAAATCTTAAAAAGGTGAATGCTGAAAACTAAAAATAAATAAATAAATTTAATATTAAAATAAATTTTTTAAAATTTACTTTTCTTCATATTGACAACTATGATAAAAGGAGATTCAATATGTAAAAAGTATCTCAGTGACAGATCGAGAGAGAAAAAGGCAGTAATTAAAAAGGGATGCTTACATTTATGGCTTTGCTCTCAAGTCTTAAGGAGGCCCCTTTGAGGCAGAGGAAGAAAGACCAGCCAGTAAATGCAGCCCCTGTTCACTGGTCAAACAGTTTCTCCAAACACAGAGAGGGTACTGAAATCCCAAGCAAAGGGCTCTTGATGATCCAGTGAAATGAAACGCAGAGAAGGAAGCAAAGCACACTAGAGGTGTCTGGGAATATGGAGTAGCATAAGAATACCAGGCAACTGCTGGGAGGTTATGGTACTTAAAGGGGAGGGAGCAAAGTCTAATGGCAGAATGAACCTCAGTGGTAATGAAGACAAGCTAATAATGCACCTTATTCATGAGGAGCATCCTGGTATACCACAAAGGGTTCTCCCTCTACAACTTACTATGAGATTACAGACAACTCACCAACTTGGAGAACCTTGATTTCCTCCTGCGTGAAAGGAGGAACAGTAATAACTGTGGTACCTGCCCCATAGCGCCATACCGAGGATCAAATGAAAAGATGGGTGAGAAGCACTTGACAAACCTGGAGGCTCCATACAAACATTTGCTCTAATTATCATCTAGAGCAGTACTTAGCATGTTGTAAGGCCTTAATCAATGCTCACTCTCCTACTCCACCCCCAGCCCCTTTATCTTTTTTCTGTCTCATTCACCTCCATAGTTTCCCTCAGTTATTAGTTCTATGATCCCCTTCAGGGTCTTCCTAAAATCTAGTTCCTCTCATGGTAATAGAAATGTAATTCATTTCCTCACATCTGCTGTTGCTTTCCACTTTCCATAGAAGGTAGATCCTAGGCCTCTCCGCCTTCCATGGAGCGTAGATCCTAGGCCTCTCCGCCTTCCGTGGAGCGTAGATCC
>NW_027185588.1:3085695-3095027 GCF_028583685.1 Petaurus breviceps papuanus | reverse complement strand
GCCTCTCCGCCTTCCATACAACATAGATTCTAGGCTGTTAGAGCTAGAAAGGCCCTTAGAGGTCATCTGTGCCCCCTCCCCAGCCCCACAGCTCCCCCCTCCACTGTACTGACAAGAAGGTGAGGCCCAGAAAGTTGTAAGTGAGAGCCTTTGTGCTTCTCCCCTTCTGCCAGTCTCTGTTTCCAGGCTGAATCATCCTTGCTCCTTCAGTCTTTGCTCATGAACCTTCTTTTTCAGATACTTTGTTTTCACTAGCCAGTGTGCAGAACAGACCTGAGGCCTCTGCTGACTGTACTAGGCCCTGACAGAATGGAAGACAACAGTGCACTCCTGCTGAATCTTTGTTGCTGTGAGAAAAGAAACACTAACAGGTTCCTCCAACAGGGTGTCCTGTTAGCTCCAGAGTTCAGGCAAATGTAACCACAAAATGGAGTGGAGTGGGGGGAGGGAGCAAGAAGGGTGGGGACAGAGGAACCATTGCACGGTTTGGTCTGCACCTGTTGACAGTTTATCAGATAAGAAATTAGTCTGAGGCTGGGGGGACCAGGACAGATGCTTCCCTGTGACTCGAAGGAAGTCCCCTGAACTTGTCACACACATTTTTAGCAGATTATAGTGGTGAGGAATACTTTTCTTCTTGAGAGGCAGAGGCCCTGGACTCTAACACAGATGTTTAATCTCAGTTGCTACTAAGAACAGAGGAGATACAGGGTCAACAATGATGTAGACTGGACTCATAATTTTGGTTAGTTTGGTTTGGTTGGTTTGGTTGGCCTAGATGACCTCTGACATCCCTTCCACCTCAAATTCTAAAGCTCTAACTCTCTGTGATTACATGTCTCCCAGAGTCCTAATTTTGTCCTCCATGTCTGACCTGGCTGCCTCCATTTCAAGCTCTTCAAAACTTTGCCCCTTCCTATCTTAACAGTCTTCTCCTTTACTCCCTTCCTTGTACTCCAGAATCCAGCCCCGTGGGCTTTCTTACTTCTCAAGCATGGTACCATCTCCTGACCCCAAGCCTTCTCCTTCACCTGGCATGTGCTACTTCCTCCTCTTAATCTACTGGTTTTCCTGGCCTCCTCCTGCAGAAGGCCCTTCATGGTCCTCCCATCCCTACCCACAGCTCCAACTACAAGTGCCTTCTCTTTGAGATTACCTTCCATCCATTCTCTATGTACTGAGTATGTACATGGTTGTTTGCATGCTGTCTCTCCCATTAGAATGTAAGCTCCTTGAAGGAAAGGGATTATGTTTTTCCCTTTCTTTGTATCCCCACTGCTTGGCATAGTTATCTGGCACATAGAAATTGCCTAATAAATGCTTGATGACTGATTATTACCTAAGCCCATTCCTCAGGGATCTTGGATCTGGGCAGGACCATTATTCCTGTCCTCTAGCCTCAGGCCGTTGCACATAGTGGTTAAGCACCCAGATTCATACTCACTTCATCCAAACACATGGCCACGAAGAGTCCTAAAATGATGTTCCTGACCTGATGTAGAGAAAAGCTGGAACTGATTTTGTCTCCAACCAGAAGAATACTTCATTTGCTCCTGCTCATAAAGAACCAAAGACCAGGTCATTCTCTTTCCTGAGGCCAAAGATCCTGGGGTTCAAACCTCAAGGAGATGCAACCTCTCTCTCTAGGGAAAGCCATCAGCACCCTGGCAGGCAAGCTCAGCTCTTCTCTCTGCTCCCTAGGAGCAGGTTACACTCAAATAAAATCAAATATCAAATGAAATACTGCATAAAGCACTTCGGAAACCTTAAAGTGCTATTATTAGTGGTAATTATTATGTAGCTGCTCCTTAGGAAGGGGGACTCAGAAAGTGAAGTTCCAATCCCTTCTCTTTCTCTCTTACACACACACATGCAGAGGAGTCCTCAATATTTAGCTGATATTTAGCTTGGCTGGATCTTCTCCACCTCCAGTGGTGGAACCATCCACGTCTGCCCATTTTTTGCATATCTTGTCCATGTGCTCCAATAAATTTTCTATGGAGGATCCTCATTTCATGGATCCCAATGGAGCAGGAAAACAGTCATTATAGGATGATTTCAAACCGGAGGGGCCATCAGAAACTATCTAGTGCGATCTCTTCATTTTACAGATGAGGGAAGAGAGGTCCTGCTCTGTTTAAATGACTTGGCCAAGGTCACAAAGGCACTAGGTGGCAGAGCTGGGATCTGAACCCTGCTCTTCTGAATTCAAATCCAGCCTTCTTTCCACTGCATCGAACTGCCTCATTTACCCTTCACTGTTGCCATATGCCTAGCCCACTTCCTTTTCTGGTCATACTTCTCTCTACTGTAATCAGTTAGCCTGCTTTTCCTGTGCAATTTTTTATTAGTAATATGTTGTAAATTACTTAAGCCCACTCTGCACCATTCTATTGCCCTTTGGGTGACTTTCAACTTTAAGTTTTTGGAGACTGTGGTGTTCCATGATTCACTGACACACAGCAGCAGCTGAGGAAGAATGATGTTACAATGATGAGTCTTTGTTTCAGGAGTCATTATAAGCACTGCACATTTTTCCAAAGGCAGTCCAGACTGCTCCCCTCCTCTTGTTCAAATCTGGGTCCAGCTTACCCATCCACAGAGTCTGTCCAATGCACATGCATTGACGGGCTAGCTCTATGAATTGTCCACACAACTTTATATCATAGCCTGAACAACAGGCAATCTTCATCTACTCAGTTTTTCCTATATGGATATGGATCAAGCTTATCACTTGAGTGACTGTGGCTCTCACTGACGAGGCTCCCAAATGTTCTGGGGTTTGATGAAATTGGAACAATGTCATCTGCAACAAGGGCATCTGGAGGCTTTAAGCACATGTGATGAACCCCTCTTCCAATTGAACTCTGTGCTGGATGTTCTCCATAATGCTTTCAAAC
This sequence comes from Petaurus breviceps papuanus, assembly GCF_028583685.1. Lineage (NCBI taxonomy): Eukaryota > Metazoa > Chordata > Mammalia > Diprotodontia > Petauridae > Petaurus > Petaurus breviceps. The sequence continues at coordinate 3,092,127 of NW_027185588.1, read as the reverse complement.
GCTCTGGTGATCATGTTGTCTTGTTTTATGCATCATTTGAAATTAATCATCAGAGGTTTGAACAGTTATCTCACTGTTACATCTTTTAAGGAAGCCTGAATGAGTCTGACATATGCATGGGAGCTATATTGTTGGAGTGGGGCCTTTCAGGGGGCATTTTATTGCACCAAGTCAAACAATAAGACGTGTGACCTTATGTTTTTTATGGTCAATTCTTGGTCATTTACACTGTGTGTGCATGTGGGCACATGTGCTCAGTGACCACTTAATCAGCTGTAAAGATGTAGTCTAGAAAATGTCATCGGTGAAAGTCAGACTGCTTCCTTTTCAAATCTTCAAAGATTCTCTTAGAATGTGTAGAGTCTTCTCCTACAGTTCTGTAGAACTGGTAGAATTACTGTCATTTTCTCAGATGCCTTTTTTGAGGTAATAAAGCCCAAGATTTTTTCCCAAGTCTTTTATATCTGCTCTTTTAGATAACTTGAGGACCAATCTCTCAATCCTTCAAAATCATGTCACCCCCCCTCCCCCCCCCATGCACGGACATCCTTTGTATACATTTCTAGTTTAGCTGTTTTTTCTGCCTTTGTTTCTAGTGTCATTTTTGCTTCTTCATGTAGTAATTCATGTAATTAGGGACTGTGATATCAATAGTCTAAGTGTGGTCACTTCAATACCATGAAAGAAGAGTTAATGACAGAAATCTTAACAGTTTTTCTTCCCCATTTTTCGTCCATTCATTTTCTCTCTTTAAATTCCATACCTAATTGTTCTCAGTATGATTGGTTTTAGTTCAACTTCTCACCAAGCTTTCTGTAAATGTGCTTTTCTTTTCACTATTTCTTCATGTTTTATGAAACAGTATTGCTTACAATGATTTTATCATCTTTCTCTGTATGATTTTACGAATGAGTTTAGGTTTTAAGCAGACATTGCTCTGAGGTGTAAGCTTCTTTGCTTAAGGTCTGCTGGTTAAGGGAGCTTCTGGGAAGGCGCTCTTGCTCCCCTTGCTTTAGTAATTGATTTACATCAGTTAAACTTCTTAAGGAAACAGTGACAGCCAGTATTGGTGTCTGTCTCTAATTTATTATTGTTATTATTAATTTTTCATATCAATAGCTTATTTTACCAAGTCAGGTTGGACTCGGCCCAATTCTGTTATATATATTCTCTCTCTCTTTTTTTTTTTTTTCCTTTCTTCTAACATGGTGCTGATTTTGACCTTTGCTCTAACAAACTTACGGTCTGGCTGTACACACTGATGACTTGGAAATAACTCCCACACAGGTAACTTGTTTTCTGTCTGTTAAAATATAATAAATTCCATTTTTGCGATGCTATTTGGCATTCAGCTTGTTCGGTGTTTCAGGCCTCTCTTCTCAATACCTGCGATATATTATTATATGACTTCTGTATTATAACCCTTTGGCTGCTTTCATTTCTCACTCTTAAGCCATGTTTTCCAACATTTTTTCTATCTTTCCCATGCCCACTTTAGCACTAAAGTAACAAAGTATAAAATTATATGAAAATTAATTGAAGGGAGTTCTTAGTGAGTTGATAGATTTTTTCTATTTCATCAATATATGCTGATACATAAACTATAATTATTTTAATATCTTCTTGCAAGTGTTTATCATGAGTACAATGTAAGAGATCAAATATCTCATGAAACAATGTTTCTTATTGTTTTTGTATGCATGTTAACTTTTTTATATGCCTAAGGAGAGCCTATGAACTATCCTTCCATCTAACTGCCACTTCCCTTGTCTTCTGGATTCATTTTTGGCAAGAAAGTCAAAACTAATTCAGTTCTTCCAGTACTATGTCTATTTGCTAGTGACTGGACAAGGATTTCACATTTAAAATACCAATAACTAGGTTAATGTTCATAGATGGTCTAAAAACTGTGTGACTCTTGGCATCTTCTCTCCTTTCCACCATTTTGTCACTGAAGAAGAAGGCCACAGAGGACTGAGGGACATTTAAAATTTTTTCATTGTTTCATGGGTTATGGCAAAAGGATTACCAAGTGGCTAACCTGCTGGTAATAAGCCTCTCTGAACTTAACTAGGTTGGTCCTTGGAAATTAGACAGTCGGTATTTGATGCCCTTCCAGGGTGAGAACCTGTCAGAGCTTATATTCTGCTGCCACAGCCTTTTAATTATATAAAAAAGCATTTTAAAAGTAATTAATATGTGCAAAGCACTGTGCTAATGCTGGAGATACAGAAAAAGCCAGTCCCTGTTCACATTCAAATAGGAGAAATAAGATACACAGAAAATTCTAACTGTAAGTCAGATGGAAAGGACCCGTGGTCCTTAGGGCGTGATGACAAAACAGAGTGTGGCACCTTCTTTAATCTCATTTCTACTGATAAAATCATATCCGTTTTGGGGGTAGAACCATTTGATGATACCAAGGACTTTGGTAGTGAAACTTTCTTTCTCTGGTATGCAAGGGTTGTGGCTGCTGAGGAGGGACCAGTGGCACATTTGCTGAAGCACCTGTCAGTTCCCATCTCCACAGGGGCTGCTTCCCAGGCTGATGGCTGAGGGGCTGGGTCCGAGTATGGGGCGGTATTGGGAAGCAGAATGTGTGGTCTGGGGTTGCTGCCACTCCTGAGGCTCTTGGGCTTACCTGCCTATTATTAGATGCAGTTGGTGTAGATGATAGGGAATCAGTGGGGCCCCCTTTCCTCAGTTACTGATTTCCTTCCACAGTGACAGCTGTAAAGCTGGGTTTGAAGTGAAGATGGTGGGCTGGAGAACACTGCTATTACCAAGGCTCTTGGGTTCAGGGTCCTGGGCTATCTTCATTGGAGTCTGAGGGGAGGGGTGTGGTTTGACTTGATTGGAACATGCCATCCCATCTCTTCCCCAGGGTGCCATGCTGTTTCAGTTAGGTTGGCTTGCCTGCCTCGAGAGGGTAGCTGATCAGTAGCTGATGGGATGAGTGGCTCTTTCTCCACAGGAATTACCCTGGTAATCTAGGGTTACCTCTATGCTGCTATAGGACTTTGGGGGCTAAGAAGATAGCTCTTGTGTGTGCTGTTCAGCTCATTGTGAAAAAAATCTCTCGGCCATGCAGCCTCCTGGAGGCACAGGGGGTTATAAGCATTCACATGGGGATGATTATGCTCATCTTGTGTAGTGTCAGGAAAGTTTCCTTGAGGCAGGTGAGGAAAAAGAGAATAGTCACCTGTTGGCCATTGTGCATGTACTGATGGCTTAAACTAGTTTTCCACAGCCTCTGAGTCCATGTACAGGCTCCTCATTAACCAGATCATTGATCATAGTTAGCAAAAGCTAGCATTTCTATTGTGCTTTAAGGTTTGCAAAGTGCTTTTTATCTTTTATCTCATTTTATCTTTGCAGCAACCATAAGAGGTAGGTGCTATAATGACCCCCAGTTTATAGATGAGGAAATTGAGGCAGACAGAGGTTAAATGACTTGCCCAGGATTACACAGCCAGGAAATGTCTCAGGCAGGACTTGAACAGAGGTCTTCCTGATTCCAGGTTCAGCACTTTATCCAGAGTCATCTGACTTGTACCACAGAATGACCTGTGGTGAGCATCTAGACAACTGAACTCATCCTTCTGAGGGGGTGAAGCCATTTGTCCAAGTTCATCTGGCTAGATGTGAGATCAGAACACAGCTCTCCTGTGTGTCCAGACACTGCCAGGCTATTTTCCTGAGGCTACCCTAAGACAGTCTTTCTCCTACTGTCCACCCCCAGCTGCCCCAGCCCCAATCTAACAGTCCTCCAGACTGAGAGCTGCAAGGGCTTTTGACAAGAACCTCGGGCCAAGGCTCTCATTTTATAGAGGAAGAAATGGAGCCTAAGAGAGGGGGACTGATATGTCCAATCAGTCACATTAATTTTATGTTGGGAGGTTTGAAAAGCAGTCCTGTGAGGGGAGGAGCATAGACCTTGTTATCCTTACCTGATTGAGGTTAACAGAGGGGAGGGGACTTGGTCGAGGTCATACAGATAATAAGAGGTCATAATTCTATGTTTTTAAGTTTGCAAGTGCTTGACATGTATTATGTTATTTGGGCCTCACAACCCTGTGGGGGAAGGCAGGGTGTTTGTGATACTATCATCCCCATTCTATGGATGAGGAAACTGAGGCTCAGAGTTTAACTGGGTTGCCCAGGATCATAATGCTAGTGAATATGTGAGTTAGGACTTGAGTCTAGTTCTTCCTGACATCTCCATCTCATTTGTACATACTTGTTTTAATGCCATCTCTCCCAGTAGACTAGGAGTTCCTCAAAAGCAGGGACTGTCTCTGGCCTTTTTTCTCCCTTTGGTAATCCCAGCACTAAGCCCAATTCTTGGCACACAGTCAGCGTTAATAAATGCTACTGCCTGCCTGCTTGTGATGCACCTTAGCAGAGACAGGATCTGAGCTTTCTCCCTGGATCTACCTCGTGGTGTACTGGGCTCAGAGGGACACAGCCCAGATATGTTGCCTGTTCACTCCTGCAGGGCCCCACCGCCTTCAGGAGGCCAGCTTGCCAGGGCTAGCCCTGGCATCCCCTTCAGCTCCTTTTCCTCCCGCCTCCCTGGCAGCGGGGGCTCACCTGCTGCTCCTGGAGCTGCCGGATGGTGCTCTGAGCCTTCTGGAGGTTCTCCGTGGCTGAGCTGCACTGCTGTTTCACTACAGCTAACTCCCTTTTGATGACATAGTTCTCCTCAGCCTCTTGGGCTCGGGTGACCTGTCCCTAAAGGAGAAGGGAGGTCCAGTTATACAGGGATTCTTCATGCTCCTGCCTCCCAGTCTACCCCTCCCAACTCTTCATTCCCGCACATGCCACACAGAGTGTGAGACAAGAGGTGTGCTGGACATGGGCAGGGTGGTTAGGCTTCATGGTCAGGTGCTGGGAGATGGTGAAGGAGTAAGAAAAGAGAGGGAGAAGAGGTAGTAATCAAGAGCTTCATGAGGAAGGAAGAAGAAAAGCAGCAAAGCAGCAGGAGTGGGGAAGAAGACGAGGCAAGCTTGTCGGGAGCCTGGAATCCCAATATCCTAACCCTCCTGGTACTTCTGCTGTTCCTCCTAGGGACCTGGTTGTGCCGGTATTAAGAAATGAACACACACTCTGCGGCTCAAATGCTCCATATGCAGGCCCCCAGAAGCCCTGCCCTGCCCCTGTTTAACTCTACCAGGAGGGTCCTCAGGGGAACGCAGGGAGCTACAGAGTCAGCAAAGCAGCTTCCCTCACCAACCTCAGGACTGTTGGTTTGTGGCAAGGCTTCCCTCATAGGGGTGCTTTGAGGATCATGTGAAATAATGGACAGGAAAGTGCTTAAGTCACAGGATGTCAGCTGGAAGGAACTTTAGAGATGATCTAATTCACCCTCCTCATTTTGCAGATGACAAGGCATGGATGGCATAGAGATTGGGTGAAGGCTCTTGAAGGTTATACAAGCAGAACAAAAGTTCTGGCAGGTCCTAAACCAAGCAATGGACTATGTTTTTTATCAAGGCACCAACTTAGCTCAAATCAAAGAGGTTCAATACTAGAAGGCTGGCTGGCAGGCCATGATTTTTTCTTTTTTTTATGGTAACAGCAACTCATAATGCAGACTAGTAATGCATGGAGAGGTTGTAACCTGCATCAGTAGAGGGAGTATCTACAATGCTAAAAGCAATCTTTTAGAGATAGTAAGGAGGGGCCTAAATGTTTGCCAAACTGACCAAAGTAACTGAGCCCCCAAGAAGTCTCAGGAATATAGACCAAGAGCTGAAAGGCACCTCAGTGACTTGCCCAAGATCACATAGCAATTTAGTGGAAAGAGCTGAGATTGGCACCTAGGTCTTCTGACACATGATCCAAAGCTCTTTCCATTATCCCAAGCTGGATCAATAATTCTATTCAACGGACATTTATTGTGCACCTAAGTACAAGGATTTTGAAGAAGTTAGCAAAATGAAGAAGGTACATTCCTAGTATTTAAGGAACTTAAAATCCAGCAACAAGTGGAGCTACAGAGAAACTGGGCTGGAAGCTTGGTCTCCAGGATCCTATAATTCATATAAATCATGTCAGACAAGAAGTCAGTCACTTCTCTGTCCTAGTCTGGATCATCACTTTTTCCCTTATGTCTTGTATGGCAAATAAATGAATGTTTTAAGGGCTTAGAAATTAAACTAGGTGACTCCTAATGGTCCACCCTAAAGACCCCACCATTCTTTTAGTCTGTTATACGACCACACTACTATCACCCCAGCCATCCCCATAACAGAATCAAAACCAAATATGGACTTTTCCCATCCAGGCTCAATGCAAAAAGTTTTTGGAAAAGATGGTCTAGTGAAACATGTAGGTGAGTTAGACTAGAAGCCAGACACTGGCATAAGAAGCATTTTATATTTGTGATGGGAGGACAGAAGGCAAGACGGAGGAAACAAGAGTAGTGAT
>NW_027185588.1:3080195-3085685 GCF_028583685.1 Petaurus breviceps papuanus | reverse complement strand
CTAGGGAGACACTTATTACATGCACTGTGTGAAACCCACCTCCTCCCCCATCCTTTATATAGGAACAGTTCCTGCTTTTTGCCCAGAGAGCTGCCCACATACACACAAACCTAAGAAATGGCTGCAACCACTGGAGAGTTAGGCATTGGCAGAAGGAAGAAGCATGGAGTGCAGATGAAAATCAAAGATGGGTAGGAAGAAAAAAAAAAAAGTACTGTACCTGGATTAACCTATCAGCCAGAGCAGCACTCTCCTACCGAAACCCACAGGGAGATCCCGAAAGGGGGGAGAGGTAGAGCAGAAGGGAGGGGATGTGGGGGAAGGGAGAGAAGAAAAACACGACAATAACCGGCAGTTACTAGCACAGTAGACTAGAGCTAAGAAGCAAGGTAGAAAGAACAGGCTGAAGACCAAAGGCCATAGGCAGAAATCCAGAAGACAACCACGGCCAACACTGCTTCAATTCCACAGAAATATACATGGGGTAGTAATTGGGAAAGGGAGGATGGGGTACACTGGAGTGTCTGATGAAGTAGGAATAGCAGGGCAGTCTGCTTCCTGTCCAACCCTACCCCTTGTTTTCCAGCTTTATCATATTTGTTCACGCATTAGTTCAAGAAGTTCTCTCATGTGACAAAATAGAGTAGCTATAGCAGCAGAGGGAACTTTTTGTTCTCTACATAAGTTTTTTACTTTTTAAAATAATATTTGAGAGTTTTAATTTTGTTGTTTTGTTCTCATTTATTTAAAAAAAAACAACAAAAACCCCTCACACATCATGACATATCTCTGGGCTATGTGACAAAGAAAACAGAATCCTAATGAAGTTCCCTCTCCCTAGCAAAGTGACCAAAGAGGGAAAAGGTTCCTAGTTGTGTCCAAAGCAAGCCTGGGCCCAGTTGCCCTCCTCAGCTCTTCTGCAGGAGTACTTCTGAATGCACACTGGGAGAGAAGGAGGGAGAAGGTCAATCGGCCTATGCCTCCCCTCCACCACCGACCCACCCCTCCACCTTCCCTTTTAATACCATCAAAGCTATGGAGTTGGTAAATCTGCTAGTAGCACCAAAGGGGCAGTGGTATAGTTTAAATAAGCATTTATTGGATTGTCAAAGTTATGATGCCAGGCATATTGTCACATAAGTACATGGCAATCCAAATAAAACATCAACTATACCCCTAATCTAATTAAGACAGAAGTTTTAGTATTATTCGGGGAAAGATTATTTATTTCTCTCTCTCCCTCTCCCCTTCTCTCTCTCTCTCTTTCTCTCTCTCTCTCTCTATATATATGTATGTGTATGTGTGTATATATATACACACATGCACACATATATGCCACAATACATATGTTTATATATCTATGTTTATCTATCTAGCTCTATGTATATATAGAGATCATGGTATTTACAGTAACAGTTATGGCATAACCAACCCAAAGGGTTAATTACAATGCCACTCAAGCACCAATGACATTATATCACAGTCTCATTTTATATCACAATACAATTCACAGCATCACTGACAGTGAAAGACAGTGGGGACTTTTTCACAAACCAACATGAAGTGCTGCCCATTGGACATGGTTACTCAGACCCTAGGCATTGGTCTTGCAGGACACAGGGTAACATTCAGTTCAGGGTAATGACTGTCCCCTCCACCACAAAGGTGGTCTCTGCAATGCAACAATAAAAGGAGATGGGATCCTCAAGGAATGGAACTGGGTAATCCCAGCCTCCAGAGAGCTCAAAGGGGAGGGTCCAGGTAGCTTAGGATGCCAGGTGAGGCCTTCTGGGGACTGAGGTTCCTCTAGAAAAGGGAGAGCTGCTGGAGGTAGACAGGGACACCCCTTACCTTCTCTAGGGTCTCAATCCGCTGCTTCAGGAGCCGGTTCTCTGTCCGTAGCCTCTATACACCAATGGAGGGACAGGAGAAAACCTGTTAGAGTGGATCCCTTCTCCCAATCTCACCCCAATTTTCCTGTGGTTAATCCAGGTCATCATCTAATTCTCTTCTCTTGAAGACTACATCTCCTTTTAAGGGCCTGACCTTAGATTTCTGCTAAACAGAATACTGGTCTAGTCCAGGGATTTGAAACCTTCCTGTGGGTCCTGAACCCCTATGGTAGGCTGCCTGGTGAAACCCATCGACTGCTTCTCAGAATGTTTTTAAATTAATAAAACAAAATACGTAAGCTTACAAAGGAAACCAATTATAATGAAATATGTTTATCAAAAGTTTTGGTCCCCCCCCCCCCCAACTCCAAACAGGTTCCTGGACTCCAGGTAAAGAAATCCTGCATAACTTGAGAAAATATAGTTTTGGTTCATGTTCAAATGGCTATGGTTTTTTTTTTTCTGAAAAAAAGATTTTCATTCAGTTAAAAAAAAGAGACTTGTTTTAGTTCAGAGATCGATTAGCAAGAACCCTCTCCATCTCCACCGTTCACACAAGCTGTCTCCTGACACTTGAGACTCAACTCCATACCTCTCTGTCCCCCTTCAAGGTTCAGCTCGTGTCATGTGCTCTATGACACCAGGGCCAATTTCTTCACTTGTCTCTCCCTCTCTCCCTCTTCACTTTTCCTTGGATCCTATTTGTCTGATAAATGGTATAGTCCTTCCAGGAGAGTAGAAGAGCAGCTCCTTGAAGGCAAGGGACTCTCTACCCACTCCCTTGGAACTCCAGGGACTAGCCCACAAGTTTAATAAACGTTGGCTGAATTTTTATTTTAACACTAAGATTCACAAAATTGTCCCTTCCCTCTTTTGCTTTGCTCTATCTGGGGCAGATGCCATGGAGTTAACTACACAATCAGGAGAATTTTAGGACTATAGGGCCCCAAGAGACCATGACCTTGAACTTGCCCCAAAGTCCACAGGCCCAGGTCTCTTGACTCTTGGTCTGAGGCACTTTGCATTCTGGAGCCCTGAGTCACAGATCTGTGTTCTGGGCTGGGCTAGTCTTACCAGTGCCCTTTCCAGCCCCGTGAGGAAAAGTTGAGGGAAGAGAGAGAGCACCCTCTTCCTGAACTAGCTCCTGATGACATTCTACATCACCCTTGTGGTTTACTCAGATTCCCATAATTTCAGAGGCACATAAAGAACTCAGAAAGAGATCAGTCAAGAACAACTTGACAGATGAAGAGGAGGGGATATAAAACAAAAAGAAAGGTCAAGAGAACTGAATTATTATCAATTCTCAACCCTGTATCCTAATGGAAGGCTATAACCCAAACTAAGAATAATACAATGTCATCTCTATTTGGCATGGAAATAGATGCCCACATCTAAATATTAGTAACTAGACTTTTCCATTCCCATTTTGCTCACTGAGATAAATATGAGTTCCCTCTGTAGCTGGGGTGGCGGGAGTTAACTTGGAAAGGTTGCGGATAGAATTAAAATGCTACTACATACGACCCCCAAAGAGTCCTCCCTCAGTAGGTTTGCAATCCAAGACAAATCATACTTGTGTGCCCTTCTCCTCACATAAAGGCAGCCCCAAAGAAGAAAAGAAGTCATAAGCTGAGAAGGTATCTACAGAAACTGAGGAGGTGGGGGAGGGGGAGAGGGAAAGGAGCCTAATCCTGCCTCCTTTGCACTTAAGATATAAAAGCAATGGAGTGTAATGGCACAGACGATGGGCCTGGGAGTAGTAACCCTGGCTCAACATTTTACTAGCTACCTGATTTTGAGTAAGTCAGTTTTATTTTGTGCCTCAGTTTTCTCATCTGTAAAAGGGGGATAATGATAAACATAGCTGTCTAGTTCTTTACATTTTCAAAGAACTTACACACACACACACACACACACACGCTCTCATCTGAGCCTCAAGACATGCCTAAGTTAGGTAGTGCAGGCTTCTCCATTTCATAGGTAAGGAAACTAAAGCTCAGCTATAATAAATGATTTGGTCAGACACATGACTACTGAGCACCAGAGCACACACTTGGATTCCTAATTCCGGGATTTTTTTTTTTTTACTACCTATACCTCTAGGGTTTCTATGTGGGTCAAAAGAGATAATACAGGTGATAGAGATTTGTAAAAGAATCTAAAAAGTGCTTTACAAGTTTAAGTTATTACTGCTGGTGATGGAGCTGAGGTAGTTTTGTGAAGAATGAATGTATAAATGTTTAATGTGTAAATGAATGTATAAACTTCAGGAATATATACATACATAAACAAGTATAATTATGCTTATATATGTACATATGTGTACACATAGGTGTCTATCTATTGCAGCAGCTGGTAAAAATCACTCACGCCTTCCTTGGCAGCTACCTCCCTGAGACCCCACAAAGCTGGGAGTCAAATCTGTAGCAGCCACCCAGAAAGTAGGCTGCAAGACCTGTCTCTACTTTGCCATAAAAAAAAGTGGTTTAAGGCCCTTCAGTGTCTCCAACGGATGAAGTGTGGAGCTGAAGAACTGCTTCACAGACTGGGTGAGGAAATGAGTAAACCAGAGAGGCTTTGCTGCATTATGGCAAGTGTGAAAACTTCGTTTTGATTTTCAATTTCAAAAATCATTCCCTTTTCATAATTTCATTACATGCCTTCAACACTTCTGAACACAGATGACAGATACTGTAAGAACATTTCTATTTTGTTTTCTTAACCTCTCTTTTTGCTCCATACAGAGGAAGGGCTTGTTTTGAAAGCTACAATCGGGCAGTTTGGGCAAGTGTGACTGAGCAAAACAGTATGTCCAAAAGCTCATTACATGAGGACAAACAGTTGGCATTTATATATAATGCTTTAAAGTTTTCAAAGTGTTCCCATAGAATCCTCCCAAGAAGTTGGTTAAGGATGTTGTAGTTACAGATGAAGGAGCTGAGTCTCAGAGAGATGTCTCCATTGCCACCTCTCTTCCCCTGACTTTTTTTTTTTTTTGCTTTTTGGAGGGCAACTGGGGTTAAGCGACTTGCCCAAAGTCACATGGCTAGTTTTTGTGTCATGTGTCTGTGGTCAGATTTGAACTCAGGTCCTCCTGACTCCAGGGTGGGTGCTCTATTCACTGCACCACCTAGCTGCCCCCCTCTTCCCCTGACTCTTATTCCTTCCCAAATGTGAGGGATTATGTGAATGAGGGCTGAGTCATATTACTTTGGAAAGGCTACTAACCCTGCTCGATTAGACCATCTAACTATCATAAAGCAGAGTTTATTTCACTGCTATAAAATTAACAGAATAGAGAGTCCTCTCATGAACCCAGGGGATTTTAAAGCCCCTCTCTGTCATCAACTCTTACTCAGGGCTAAATTAACCTTTCTGCTTCAGTTTAAACCCATGTCCTAGTTACATAATTCCAGAGGTAGAAGAAACCTCAAAGGTTACCTAGTCCAATCCCTTATCCTAGAGCTGCTGTTGAGTTGTTTCAGTCACGTCTAACTCTTCATGACCCCATGTGGGGTCTGTCTAACTTTCTTCCTTTCTTTCCTTCTTTCCTTCCTTCCTTCCTTCCTTCCTTCCTTCCTTCCTTCCTTCCTTC
>NW_027185588.1:3029285-3080185 GCF_028583685.1 Petaurus breviceps papuanus | reverse complement strand
TTCCTTCCTTCCTTCCTTCCTTCCTTCCTTCCTTCCTTCCTTCCTTCTTTCTGTTTCCTTGGCAGAGATACTGCAATAGTTTGCCATTTCCTTCATTTTACAGACGAGAAAACTGAGGCAAACAGGGTTACATGACTTGTCCACGTGTTCCTGACTCCAGGCCTAGTGCTCTATCCTAACTCTAACCTAGCTGCCTGACCCTTACCCCAGTAGGAATCTCTTTACTAGAGAATAAGACGGGAGGTCACCAGGACTGTCTTTTGCCTCTTTTTGTATCTCCAGCACTGAGTGCAATGATTGGCACATAGTAGACACTCAATAAAGGATTAAATAATGAACAAATGAATGAATATAAGGAGAAGCTATAGTATAGTGGTCAAAGTCCTGGGTTTAGAGTCCATTCCTGACATTCACCAGCTGTGAAACCTTAGGAAGGTCACTTCCTTCTTCACAAACTCATTGAATCATTGGATTGGCAGGGTACCTGCAACTCATAAGGCTAGTGAGTAGCAGAATGAATTCAGGCAAGTTTATCTCTGGAATTCTCGGTTTTCTCATCTTCCAAACAGAAATAATACCACCTCACAATCTACCCAACTCACAGGCTTGGTGAGAAAATCAAGTGAGAGAACAAAGGTAGATTCATTTTTGTAAAGCCCTATAGAGACATGCAAAAATCATTATCATTATAACTAAGAGCTGGGCTGTGGGTGCCCTCTAGTGGAAGGCTGGTCAGCTTGGCAGCTGTAATAGGGGTGAGGGCATTGTGCCGATGGACAGCCCAAGGTAGAGGTGCCAATGAATAGCACTTTGTTAATACCAGCACAGAATTCCAGGGTTGGAAGATACCATCGCTTCTACAATATCACCAACTGATGGTTAGCCAATCTTTGTCTGAAAACTTCCACTGATGGGGAACACACTAACCTTCAAGGCAAGGCCTTATCATTTGGACAGTGCTTTCAGGCAGGTTTTCCTGACCTGAGTCTAAGACTGCCTCTTTGTAACTTCCCCCACTATTCCTAGTTTTGCACTCTGGAGCCAAGCAGAGCATATCCAAAGCCATCTTGCATGAGAAAGCTCTTCAACAACCTGAAAGCAATTGTCCTGTTTCCTGCCTAATCCTCTATCCTCTAAACTCATTCCAGTTCCTTCAGATAACTTCTATGAGGCCTAGACTCTAGGCCTTGCACCATCGTGGTGGTCTGGCCTTAACCTGGATGTACTCCATTCTGTCAATGTTCTTTCTAAAATGTGGTGCCCAGGGGAAGGGGTATTCAGTATGCTTTCTCTATCTTGGGGTGGGGGGAGGGGGAGTAAGGGAAAGACAGGGAGAAAAGTTGTAACTCAAAATCTTGCAGAAACGAATGCTGAAAACTAAAAATACATTTTTAAAAATGAGTGAGGAAAATTTTCTTAAATAAATAAAACTTTTAAAAAAGAAAAAAAAAAATAAACTGTGGTGCCCAGAACTGAATGCACTTCTCCAGCAGGGGGCTGCCCAGAGGACAGCAGAAGCTTCACCTCCCATTCTGGATCCTCTGGTCCTCAGCAGAGTCTAAGATGAAGTGAGTTTTTTGGGTCACCCCTTGCATTACCCATTCTTCCTACCTATCTGATAGGTCTACCAGGGCCCTTCCTTAGCCCTAATGGGCTATAGGTTTCTGGCCCTTGGGTTAGTGGGAAATGGGGAATTTAAGAGAGAAAAGAACCAATGTGGATCTCAAAGTACTTTGGTAATCTCCAACTAAGGGCAGGCTGCTAATTCATGGTTTACACAGGACACTGACACATGACAAAGAGTAAGGAAGATGAGCAATCTCAGTCACTGAGGAGCTAGAAATAGTTCCAAACTTTGGCATTTTTATCTCTCCTCCCAAGGTCTGTTAATCAAATGGCTGAGGTTGATCCCTAGATCAAAGAAGAACCAATGCCACCACTGGGGGGCTGCTGGGTAAGGCTCGATTTGTGGTGGAGAGGAATGATCCTTGGGGTCAAGAACTTACTTTGATCTCTATCTGCTCCTCCATCTCTTTGTTTTTGATGGCAGCATATTCTTTCTCCAACCTATAAAGAAGGCAACTCCAGTTCAAGTCTAGTCAAGCATCCCCTCTCCTACCCCTCCTGCTGCACCTCATTGATTTCTGAGAAGCTCTTGATTAGGAGCTCCTGGCCCACCCCAACTATTCCCCAAGGATTGAGAGTCCCACATACTGACCTTTTCATCTTCTTGGGATTGTACTTGACCTGGTAGGCCTTGAGAATCAGCTTGTCAGGACAGCTATCAAACTGATGGGGTATCACCTTTTGGAAGTACTGTGGAGACACACCCAGTCACAGCTACCCCTCCCACAATGGAACCCCTCAGGGTTCCTGAGTAACAGTCACCAGCCACCCTCAGCCCCCACCAATGCCTCCTATTTCTCTAGAGCAAGGGGTCTGCAATTTCAGCCAGTGGGCAGATAAGAATGGCTTTTACATCTTTTCTTTTTAACACAATAAAACTTTATTACAAATGTAAAAGCCATTCTTAACTTGCTGGGACCACACAAAAACAAGCCACAGCCCTATAAGGTTAATGGCAGATAGCATCCTAATTCCTCCCCTTTCCAGTTCCCCAAACCCTAAGACACAGTATGGGTGAATCTGTCCTTCAAGAGACCAAGATCCATAAAGAAACCAAACAACTGATTGCCTAAGTTTGACAAGGGAAAGAAATGTAGGAGAAAGAATAAGACTACTCAGATTACTCAAGGTTCCTATAGCTCTCTCAAGCTTCCTTCAGGCAGAGGGCCAAATTTTTCAAACACAGACATCAGGAGGAGAATAAAAGAAAAAGGGGGATGGGTAGGCAGACTGAGAAAAAGGTTTTCATAAAGACAAGGAGGAAGGCAATACGGAGATAAGGCAAAAGGCTGGAGGATGGTACTAGACAAACTATAGGAGTTCAAATGTTTAACTGAATCAAAGTGAAATTGAGCAAAGTAGAAATCTGAGATAGCATATGCCTGGAAAGAGCCTTGAAGCAAAAAGGGAGAAACCTTATCTTAATGAAGGCTAGAGTGAGGTGGGATTTGAGAAGGGGAACCTTGTTCCTCCAAAATCATCTAGTCTACCTTGAGATGGCAGGGCACTGAGACCAAGAGCCTTAGGGCCCATACAGCCCCCAGCAAAAGGGTTAAATGTTAGAAACAGCCCAGCACAGTTTAGGGTAGGCTGGAAACAGGAGGTGGGGGAGGGAAGGGGATTCAAGGAGATTGGCTCCTGCTCCTCCACCACAAGCTGGCCTCTCAGGCTGAATACAACGGATCCCCCTGTGTCTGTGGACACAACTGCTGCCTTTGTGTATTCTTCCCTGAAACACCAGCTGGGAAACACTGGGTGGGGGGGGGTAGAGGGGAGTGAGAGGTGGAAAATCAACCTCTTCCTCCAGTAAGGCTCTGTCCCAGGATGGTTGATTCTCTTTCTCCTGGGCCTGACCTATTGGCTAGGCCATCCAAGACAGAAACCATGCCCAATGCCATGTCAATTTGATTATTCTAATTTACCGTAAAGCATATTCTGTAGCACGTGGCTTCAGGGAACCCAAGCTGGAGGCAGAAGACAGAACAATGTGTTCTACCCTCCTTTGCTGTGCCCTCTGCATTCCCTCCTTGCCCTGTAGGCCAACAACGGCCTAACTAGCAAATTCACTCTCTGGCTCCTCCTTCAGATCTTTGTTCACTGCCTCCCCCGGGAAGGCCTCCGAGAGGGCCTTCAGATTCCTAGATATGTTAGGGATGATTTCATTCCTCCTTTCTCTCAAGCCAGGTTCTTGCTTCATTTCAATAGATTTTCCAGGTGTAAAATGTGCATCTGGTCTATCTAAGGCTCACGGTGCCTCCCTCCCCACCCCCCACTCACCTGTGACATGCCCTCCATGTCCAGCTGCATCAGCTCCATCTGGTTCACTTGCAGCAGGGCCAGACCCACCCGGAACACAATTTCCAGGCCCTGCAATGGGAAGAAGTTGCCTGTTTTTACAGTGAGGGCCAGAGAGGCTCGCTCCACCTATTTCTCACCTTTTAGTCCTAGGTCTGCTACACTTGAAATGTCAAACAGGTAGAAGCAGGATGGGAGGAAAGATGGTATTAAGTTGGAAGAAGACGAAAAAGGAGCAGAAGATGGCAGGTACAGCAAGGGCAGAGAAACTCAAGGGAAAAGGAAAATCATGAATTAGTTAGCAAAGAAAAGAACTGAGCTGTTATTTTAGGGCCTGCTGACACAGATCTGGGTCACTGTGAATTCTCCCCTTCACCCAGTCCCCAGAAACCTTAGGCCTCACCTCATACATAAAGATGTCGAAGACTCGAGTGGCGATTGGCAAGGGGAAGGTTGTGAGGAAGAGTGTGAGGAACCAGGATGAGGCATACATGGAGGTATGGAAGCTCTGGGATCGAAAGTGAATGTTCAAGTCTGGAAGCTGCTCCTGCCAGAAAACAAAGACGACAAGAGAGGGTTCCCTCAGACAGAACTCTAATGCCACCTGCCCTGAGCCCAACCACAGCTCAGCCATTAGTCTTGCTGTAAATGTGTTTTAACCACTCCATTGGCACCACATAGGGAAGCTAATGTTCCAGTTAGTACCCAACTTCCTTAGGCATCTACCTCAGTTTTTATTCTTTCTATCCAAAGCCCTTTGGGCATCTCAATCCCATGTATCTCTTTCTAATGTTTTATGTCTAAATTTTCCCTTCTCTTCCCGTGGTCCTTCCTTCCCTCCCATTACATGCAAGTATGCAAGTCCTCTTTTCACATCCCTACCCTTAATCATAGATTTTCAGGAAATTAGATGCCAAAGGAGGAAAACTAAGGCACAGAGCAGGGCATGGGGAAATTGTTAGGGTCCTCGAGTGTATCTTTGATGGAGCTGAAAACAGTCAGTCTAGTGTTCCAATCATCCGGCCCTTTGATCCCCACCCCCCCCCCCCCCCCCCCCCAGCCCTGCCCTGGCCTCCCTGCCACCACCTTTGCAGCCTACCTCCCAGAACAGGGAGCTTTCTGACTCCTAGGATAACACTGAGTTACATATTCAGCTTTAGAACTTCTTGGTTAACTGACCTAAAAATCATGACATTCCTGGTAGAGAGGATAAAGGATAAAATAGTTTTTCATCAAGGGGGAAGAAATGGAAATCAACTTCAGAGGCCAGATATAACTGGACCATCAGAAGCCTCAATCCCTGGCATATTCAGATGCCTGGATCAACAGAATCTTTCTATTTTCTCAGGACCAGCTCTAATGCTAGTCCTTGGGAGAGTAAGGCCTTCTCTTCTCCTTGTCACCCTATTCTCCTCAGTCCTGAGGGGCCCTGACAGCCCCCTCCACCTGCATCTGGTTTCTTGAATGGGCCAACTTACATAGCTCTGTCTAGCAGCCATGAGCAGTGTGGGGGCTGCTATTTATAAACAAAGACGTCTGCCGGCTCGCCTTTAATAAGCAGAGGCGGGTAGACATTTTTCTCTGTTACACATAGAAACAGTGGGGGGGAGGGGGGGAGAGGAGGAACGTCTGGGTCTTGGTCTCTGTCTCTCTGTCTCTCTCTCTTCCCCCTCACATATTTTTAAACCTTGTTTCCTAAAGAGACACAGTAAAGAACCATCACTGGGCATTTCCTCAATCAACTCAGTTCAGTGCCTTCCTTTCAAAAGGCTTTGGAAACCAGGGTCAGGAAGAGTCAGACTCCCTCCTAAGGGAGTAAGAAAAGGCTCAAAGCAATAGAGAGGGGGATACTTCTTAGTATACTCAAAGTAACTTCCTTCAGAAAAGCGGCTTTTTTTTTACAGTACATTGCCAAGAAAAGGAGGAATAGAAGAGAAAAGGGAGACAGAACAGGGAAGACGTAGTTAACTCACAGGCAAGGTTTCCTTTTTTGATTAAGCCAGGCCACACAATCTAACATGGACAAGAGATAGAGTTTCAAGTACTTCCTTCACTCTAAATTCTATAATCCTTAATGAACTTCCAGAAACAAGGACAAGAAGGCCTAAGAGTAAGAAAGGTAGAGGAAGTAACTCTGGCTTCTCAGTACTTATCTGAAGCCATAGCTCCTCCTGGATTTTCATCAGCCTGGCACTCAGATCTAGGCCATTCTACATGGGACCCCTGGGTAGGCTGCTCTTGGACTGGTGAAGGATTTAGCTAATAGGGCTTGATGTAACTGAACCAGGGACCCTCACCTTCACCAAAAAGACAAATCACCTCAATTTATATCCCAGACCTCACCTGTAACATGTACTCAAACTGGTATATACAGAGCCCCAGCTCAGCCATGCTAGGCTTAAAAAGTTCCCGGAGTCGATATTCCTGCATCAATCTCACAAATACACAGAATGCCTCCTCCTCAGGCATCTGGGGTGAAAAGGAGAAAGACAATGTATTGAACAGGGTTCCAGACAAGATTATATGTTTCTCACAGATAGGAGTAATATCCTTCCCTGGGCCTCTGCTAACAAACAGGGGTAAGGAAGAGCTATATTTGCTATCGTCTATGCCAGTCAGGCATATGGAGTATCTGAAAGGCAGACATCGGGCTGTGACCTATGGCCTGCCTTCCAAATTCCAGAGTGCTGATTTTTTTCCATCTTTTTGTTTCTTGTCCTACTGCTAACCCTTCTTTCTCACCTAGAAGAGCTTCCCATGGCCCAAAGGTGCTCAACCCTTCTCCAGGTCCTCCCCTCAACACTGCCTCCAATACACCCATCCTAAGTTACCTCCAAGCCCCTGGAAGAAGATGGAGAAAGAATGACTGCTACTGGGCATTTCTGCCCTCTGTCCTTCCACTAGACTGTACAAGTTAGAAAACTAACCAGCTCAGTGCCATATTGTGTCTCAACATGTTACTGACGCTCAACCTGTGCTTCCATCAAAGAATGCAGAAGTGGACAGACAGAGTAGCTCTGTGGGGCCACCATCAGTAGGATATAAGCACTGACATAATATGGTCAAATGCTTCCACCACTCCACCCCAGGGAAATCAAACAACTGACTAAAATAACAACAGAAGCTGGGGATTCCCAGGGTGAGAGCCACACACGATGCATAAACAGTCAGCTGCCATGGGTTCAGGGGCCAGGTCACTAACCTGCATTAGAAGCAGGCCAACGATGAAAGCACTGCCCTGACAGTAGCCCACCTCTCTGTCCACAAGCGAGTAAGCCTGGAAGAGAAGAGAATAGTAACAATGTAGTAGCCCTGGGAACTGGGCAGCAGAGACTGTTGATTTCCTCTGTAGAGGTTTATTTGGGATATAAGAAAATCAAGACACAAGATGTAAGAGCTTTAGGGTCTTCCTGAAAAAATGATTAAAAATAGACATTGGAAGCCAGCTACTCCCATGACTCAGTATCCCAAACTTACTGCCATATACTGGAAAAAAAAAATCTCTTCTCAGTGACATTTTGAAGTGAGGGTCCAGGAAGCTGACTCCTGAGATTTCTGTGGAAGAAATGATCCCCAAGGAGACTGCCTACCCCATGCTCTTTACCTTCATGACGTTGAAGAGGACCTCCTGGCCCAAACTGTCCTGCCCCTTGAAGAACTCATGTTCAGGGTAGGTCCGTGCAATGTCTCGACGGATCAGTTTCTCACAGGGAGATGACATTTTGAGCAGTTCTGAGTACTGGTTCTTCACCGGCATATCTGTGGCACTGCAGAGAAGCTGCCACACAATGGCACGGAAGTGGTGAGGGATGCCTTTCCGGATCAGCTCCTGGGGAGCAGAAGACCCAAAGTGATGGGATAGGCTACAATGGGGTTTCTGTTCCTCTCCCAGTTTAGTAGAGAAAAGAAATTTCAGGCTCGGAAGCTCAGATTGGGAACAATGAGGTACGGAGGAAAAGAACCTCAAATAGGCAAAAAGTAGTTCTAGATTGGTGTCCCCACTTCTAATCTTTCCCTACTCAATACTACAGATCACAATGCCAGATTTTTTTTTTTTGGATTGCACCTGTGACTTCATCAGGGTAGGGGGCTCCCTGTGAGGAACTTCTCCCATCAATACATGGCAGCCTTTTCTACAATGCCTGCCACATAGTAGGTGCTTAATAATAGTAGGTGCTTACTGACTTGACCCTTAGAGTTGCATGGGGCGTTGAAAGGACAAGTACCTCGCCCAGGGTTAAAGAATCAACATATAGCAGAAGTGGGATGTGAATTCAGGTCTTCCTGAATCTGAGGTTCATTCTAGTCACTAATCCCCACTGCTTCTCCTAAAACAGGGCTTTTTGCCTGTGTGACTTCCCTGCTCAAACACTCTCAATGATTCCTGTCTACTGAGTAGACTCTAAACTCTCATAGATGTCAATCAAGACCTCCTATAATCTGACCCCACCTATCATTCTAATTTTATCTCCCACTAGAATCATAGAATCTCAGAATCAGAAGGGCCCTCAGAGATCATCTGGCGAGCCCTTATCCACAGCATGAATCCTCTGTACAGCAAGGTCATCCAGTTTCTGCTCACATTACCTCCAGTATGAAGGCTGCATCTTATCATTTTAGGGCAGCACTAATTGTTGGAAAATCCTTATATTAAGCTAAAATATGCCTCCTTATGCCTTCTACCCCATTGATCTTGGCTGTGCCCACTAAACAAGCCTGATCCTTCTTTCAGGAGCGCTCTTCAAACATCTAAATAGCTTTGA
The DNA here is from genome assembly GCF_028583685.1 of Petaurus breviceps papuanus. NCBI lineage: Eukaryota > Metazoa > Chordata > Mammalia > Diprotodontia > Petauridae > Petaurus > Petaurus breviceps. Next base: position 3,071,501 of record NW_027185588.1, on the reverse strand, counting down.
CAATACCTCCCACCAAATATTCTCTTCTAAAAGCTAGGTTCTTCAATAGATCCTCACACAAATATGGTTTTAAGGGTTCTCACCATTCTGGCCACTTTCCTTGACTTGAAAAGCTGTCACGTGGAAGAGGGATTAGACTTGTTCTGCTTGGTCCCAGAGGACAGAACTAGGAACAATGGGTGGAAGTTACAAAAAGGCAAATTTGGCTTATTGTCAAGAAAACCTTCCTAACAATCTCAGCTTTCCAGAAGTAGAATGGGTGGCCTCAGGAGCTGGTGGGTTCTCCATCACTGAAGAGCTTCAAGCAGAGGCAGGAGGTCCACTTGTATATTTTGGAGACTGTTTTGCATATGAGTTGTATTAGATGGCCACTGAGGTCCCTTCCAATTCTGAAATTCTATGATTCTAATATTTTAGACATGTTCTGTCTTTTCAGTTTTTTAAACTGTGGCATCCAAAACTAAATACAATGCTTTAGAAGTAGATTATTACCTCCTTTGTTTTAGACCTTGTCCTTCTATTAATGTAGCCTCAGACTGCATTAGCCTTTTGTGCTTTATGCCACACTACTGAATTCTATATATTGAGCATGCAGTCAGCTAAAAACACCCGTCTTTTTCAGATATTCAGAAATTTCCTCCCATCTTGTACTTGAACAGTTGATTAAAAACAACAACAACTATTAATAAACTTTATCTTAGTAAGATTTGGCTCACAGCATTCTGGTCAGGCAAGCCCTTTCTGGATCCTCATTCTGTCATCCCAGATATTAGGCTTTCCGTTCCATTTTCATGTTATCTGCAAATTTGGTAAGCATGTTATCTATGCTTTCAACTAAGCTGTTGGTAAAAATATAGACCAGAACAAGGCAGAGGGCAGAGCCTTGAAGCATAACACTAGTGATACCTTCCTCTAAGTTGATACTGAATGAATATTCTTTACTTTATAGGGCTAGTCAATGACTTCTGATTCATCCTTCTTGACTTTTCTGCAGCTGTATACACTGATGACCATCCTCTACTTCTGGATGAATCTTTAGGATGCTACCTCTAACTGATTCTCCTACTTGGCTCACCATTCCTTTTTAGTCTCTTTTTGCTAGTTTTGCATCCAGGCAATGCCCCTTAATTGTGGGTTTACCCCAAGGCTCTGTCCTGGGACCTCTCTCTCCTCCTTTCTCTCTATACTACCTCAACAACTTTTTTGGCTCTTAAGGGTTTTATTATCAGTTCCATGAAGATATAATTCTCAGATCTATATATTCAAAAGAGTCCCAGTCTCCTGAACTCTTGTTTCACATCACAAATTGCTGATTGGGCATTTCAAACTGAATATCACAAAGATATCTCTCTCCCTTAAAAAAAATTCTTTAAAACACTTTATTCTGAATTTAACAAACCCCAAGCAAAATGGTTATTTCCATAAACAAAGTTGAATAGATAAAGAAGACTGTCCAGGAGACTGCAGATCTCCATGATATATAGCTTATTTTTCTTTTTTAAGTATAAAATAAATTTCTGTAGCTTTCAAAGCTGCCCTGCCTTCTGACCTTCCTTCTGTTCTCTGAATTAAAAAACAAAACAAAACAAACAAAAACACCACACCTCAGTGGGTCTCTTTCTTTTTTCTTTTTTTTTCCTGTCCCTTCCCAATTCTCCTTTATCCTCTATGACAAAGAAAAATTATAGAAATATGTATAGTCAGCAAAACAAATTCCTATCCTGGCTGTGTATCAAGATACTTGTTTTATTCTGCAGTTTGAGTCCATCAGCTCTTTATCAAGAGATGGGTGGCATAATTCATCCTTAGTCCTCTAGAATCATAGTTTACAATAATTTAAAACTCAACATAACCAAAACAGAAATTGTCTTTCCCACAAACCTTCCCTTCTACTGAACTTCCACCATTCTTCCAGTCCTCCAGGTTCACAACCCTGGTGTATCCTTGACTCATCACTTTCTCTCTAATCAGGTGCCAAATCTTGCCATTTTTGCTTCTCCAACATCTTTTGAATCCAACTCCTCTCTATGCACAACCACCTCTTTAACTCAGGCCTTTGTTACTCTTTACCTGAACTGCTGCATTGGCCTCCTCACTGGTCTTCGTACCTTATATCTCCCCATTCCAATGCATCCTCCACACAACTGATCCAATGATTTTCCTTAAGTGCAGATGTGACCATATTAAACTGTTACTCAAATTCCAGGGGCTCCTAATACCTACAAGATCAAATATAAGTTCTCCTGGGTTTTAAACCCTTTCACAACTTGGACCCAAATTATCGTTCCAGGATTATTATGTATTACTCTTTCTCCTCTCACTCCTATGGTCCAGCCAAATTGGTCTTTTCTCTCTCTTCAAACATGGCATTATATTTTCTGTCTCTTTCTTTGAGCATTTGCACTGTGTGTCTCCCTTCTTCCCAAAGCCTGGAATGCAATTCTATCTTCCCTATACCTTATAAAACTGAAGCCATTCCTGATTACTTCAACTGCTAGTTGCCTCCCCCCAATGACTGGGTATTTATTTTCTATTTTTTATCTGTTACATATATACATACATGTTATCTCCTGCAATGGAATGCAAGTTCATTGGAAGTGATGTGGATACAAATGGTAGCCTAATAGTTAAAAAGAATATTAAAGGTTGCTTTCCCAGGACTTTATGAAGCCCCTCTTTAGGGGGGTTCAGGTTCATTCTGTAGCTTTTAAGGGTCCTTTTCCCCTTATCTTGAAATATATACAATTCTTCCTTATATAATCCTGTGTCATAAAATTCTTCCTTATGATTAATGGGGATTGATGGCAGATCCAGGAAAGGTACTAAAACAGGACACCTTTCTTTTCTCTATGAGGGGCAGGCTTTCATGCATACTTTCCTTATCTTCCCCACTTGTCCCATTCCTTTCCTGGGCTGGGACCTAATGTTAAAACTAGGATCCCACTTTTCCTTGATCCAGAACTCCTTAATCTTATTAGTCACAACAGGCAGACCTCCCACATCCCTCACAGGGTCTAGATTACCCCAGTAGCCTGGGACAACACAGTGCCTGGAAGGACTGTATGTGCTACCTCTGTTCAGATCTGTCTGAGGGACCCAACCTCATCCCTATACTGGTAACAATACTCTATTAAGACATGAAATCCGCTTGGGGTTACAGCCTCTCATGGCTAAGTTTTTACAATATGGCTTACTGGGTCCCTGTCAGTCACTCTGTAATATGCCAATACTCCCCCTTCTTTTTTTTTTTTTTTAAAGCAATTGGGGTTATGTAACTTGCTCAAGGTTACACGGCCAGGTGTTTCTGGGTGGGTGCTAAGTGTCTGAGCCTGGATTCAATCCCCAGGTCATCCTGACACTGGAGCCGGTGCTCTTACTCGCTGTGCTACCTGGCCATCCCAATACTCCCCCTTCTTAAGCCAAATGGGGAGTTTCACATGGTTCAGGACCTGCCAGCTGTGAACGCAGTTATCCTCATTCATCCTATTGTTCTGAACCCTTATACTACGCTACTTCAGCTCAGGTGTCAGGAGACATCCCAGGTTCCACACCATAAATGCTGAGGTCATATTCAGGAGAGTGGTTTGAGTGTGAAAGAATTCACTTAGATGTTCTCTGTAGCCAATGGGGGATTTATTATGTGAAAGCCACATGGGCCAGGCTTACACAGACAGAAAACTATACAGTCTGTAGATATTCAGGATGCTAATGTAGTTTTAGTTATTTAGTATTTTAGTATTTAGTATTTTATATTTTAATGTAGTTGGTTAAAGATTAAGGATAAGGAAGAATTATTATGACATAGGATGAGGAAGATGATTGACAGGATAAGAAGGATAAGGGGTCACAGGATAAGGGAAACAAAAGCAATTTTTTTTGGTATAAGTGAAGGAGAAGTTTTTGTATTTCAAGATAAGGGGAAAAAGAACTTCAGGACACCCTTAAGAGCTACAGAGTGAGCCCCAAGCCCCCTAGGAGGGGCTTTACAAAGTACTGGAAAAGCAAGCCTTAATATTCTTTTTAACCCTTAGGCTACCATTTGTATCCACATCAGAAGGAAGGATCTTTTCATTTTTAATCTTTGTATTGCTGGTACCTAGCACAATCCCTGGAATACACTAGATACTTAATAAATGTCTGTTGGTCAATTTGTCACTCTAATAATACTCTTAAAAACAAGTGAAGTTAGTCTAACGTGACTTGTTCTTAGTGGATCTATTTCGGTTCTTAGTAGCTAATATTTCTCTTCCTAAATGCTCATAAAACTGCCACTAAGTAACATTACAGAATTTGTCTGGGATTGGTATTATGCAGACTTGTTTATAGTTTAAGGAATCCTCTTTTCCTTTAAAAAAAAAGGGCAACATTTCCCCCATCACTAGCCTTCCAGTCTTTCCTCCATTTTCCCTAAGTTCAACTCCTCTGATGCAAATAAATAATCCTTTAAGTTCTCTTTCTTTTTAAACACTCAGAACAATTACTCTACATCTAGAGGCTTGGTTTGTTTACAGAAACATAGACTCTCAGAATTGGACCTCAGTGGTCATAAAGTTCAATAGGAACCTGAACAAATTTCTCCTCTGAAACATCCCCAAGTGGTTATTCTGTCTCTGTACGAAAACCCCCAGAGAGAATAAAACTGTTCTTTTTGGATTTATCAGCTATTTCCCTTATGCACAGGTAATAAATAAATTAAAAACGATTTGTGAGGAAAAAACCTCCAGAGAGGAGAAATTAAAAATTTCCTAAGGTAGTTCATTCCACTTTTGAAAATTCTCATTTTAAGAAATTTATCCTCATGTTGAGCCTAAATCTGCCGTTGGGCAGGAACGTTCCTTCCCAATGCTCCAAGGAGAGCAAGTCTACTTTCTTTTCCACATGACAGCTCCTCAAACGCATGAAGACCAGGCTCATGTTCTCCGCCCCTGCCCCTACACCTGTCACCTTCTGTTCCTGTGCCTGCTTTCCAGTGCCCTCCCCCATCATCCTCCTGCTCCCGTGATTTCTAGCATTAGAATCTCTAGGTATTCTATCACAGGCTCCTTACCCATCTTTTTCTCCAATTCCCTTGTGACCATGTTAATCTTAGTCTTCTCAATCAAATAATCATTTCCTATAATGCAGGGAGTAAAACAATCCAGAATTTTTAAAAAGTGCTAAGTAGTCCCACTTTTTTCCTTGTCATTCACTAACATTATACCATCCTTCCTAAGGCCCATCCTTTCTCTGAAGAAAGCTTTTCTTCAAAAGCCCTTTGTTGTATCTCATTTCAGTTTCCCTGACACAATTCGGCCATGCTTTTGTGTTCTTTTGTTCCATGCCCTTTATTCCATCTTCCTCAGCAGCATATACTGCAGTCCTGTTCTTCTTCCCCCTTGCCTCCCCCCAATTCCTGTATCTGCCACATTTTTTCCTCCACGTTAACCATCCCCTACCAAACTGTTACGTGGACATTCCTCTTCGAATCTAAGAGAACTATCTGAGAAGCTGTATCAGACTCTTTCCCTGCAAGTCTCTTTAAATGTCCCCCTCTTCTTTCTTATTGGAGATATTGATAATCAGATTGTCAGAATTTCATTCTAAGAGCCTTCTAGCCACTCTAGAACTACCTTCCCTTTTAAGAGTCTCTGGAACATAGCTATTCTCTCTCTGACCTTTTCAAAATCTGTTCTCCTAACACTGTGAGCATCTGACCATGTTTGCATTCCCCTAGTTGCTATAAACCCTAAGATGACGCTGTCCCTTTCTCCCATGTTCTAGTATGTCTACTTCACAAGCAGCTTCTTCCTGGTGGTCAAAATCAGGTTCAGAGTAATAGTTTTCCCTTGCCTACTGAGAAAATAAACTATTAACAAGACAAATTTGCCAAATGTTCTGCTTTTAGCCTAATGAATCTCCTACAGAATCACAGACTTAGAAAAGACCTCAGAGGCCATCTAATCCAACCCTTACCCAAATAAGAATGTTCTACCAACTTGCCAGACAAATATTCAGCCTTTGCTTTAAACCCTCTAGTAAGGGGCAAAGTCACTACCTTATAGACTTGTTAGGAAGTTCTTCCTTGCATCAACTCTAACTTCTCCCCACTGCTTTAAGGTCCTTCCCTTTTGAGGCTGAGCAGAACAAGCCAATTCACCTTCTGCAGCCCTTTGAATGTTTCAAGATTGTTACCATGTCACCACCCTATCTGCTTTCCTCTTATCATTTCCTCCAGCTTATCATACCCTTCTTCATATGTGGTACTCAGAAGTGAACACAACACTTTACTGTCCAGCCAAGGTCATGTACAGTGCAATGATGACCTCCCACACTTAAGCTTCCTTAATAAAGTCTTATTTAGCATTAGGTTTTTCTTGGTTGCCGTATCATTCTTGACTCATACTGGGTTGGTAATTCACTAAAGATCTCACACCTTTTTCTGATGATCTCCTTTCTCATCTTGTATGTATGAAGTTAATTTTGTTTTTCAATCCAAGTGTAATACCTTACACTCTGGCCTAATGTTCTAGCTTGTCAAGGTCTTTTTGGATCCTGACTGCCATACAAAATGTTAGCTATCCATCATCGCACTCTGTTTTCTAGAAACTGGATAAGCATGTTAACTATGGTTTTATCCAAGTTATTGATAAGAATGTTATATAACACTTGGCCAAGCACAGATCCCTGTAATCTCCTCCATTAGAGAGAGGCCCCCTATCAAATTGACATTAAACTAAACATAACTATTTTTCAGCCTGACCACCAGTGTCAAATTTCCTAATTACCTACATCTTTTTACCTCCACAAGAATAACATGACAAACTTTACCAAATATTTTGCTGAAATCAAGGTAAACTCAAGGAGATTAAAGATAAAGAAACTATTCATAGCAGTATTTTTTTTGTGTGTGGTAGCAAAAACATGGAAACAAACTGAGTACCTACCAATTAGGGAATGACTGAATGAATTGTGGTATATGACTGTAACGGAATACTATTATACTATAAGAAATGATGAATATGAGGAATTCAGTGAAAACAAACCAATATTTGTATGAACTGATACAGAGGGAAATTAGCAGATTAAGAGATCAATGTACAGCATGATACAATAATGCAAATTAAAACACCATTAAAAGGCAGCCAGACACTGATTAATTGTTATGATTGATACTGGTCCTAGAGAGAAGATGATAAAACATTTCCCTCCTCTCTAGGATAAGGAACATTATATATGTCACATACAATATAAAACATGGCAACTGATTTTGCTTAACTGTTTTCTTTTGTTTTGAGGGAGGGTTCAACGTGGGATGATCATAGCAATCTGTATGTATATAACAGATTTCATATACATAAATGCACACATGTGTACATGTACGTATATATGTATATATAGTGCACACACATATACATATGTAAAATATACATTATGTATAATATCTAAATAATTATACTGCTGATGCAGCTTATCTGAGTATAACCTAGTTCAGTCCAACTCTCTGGGGCTCAGTTCTCTCAACTACAAGGTGAAGGAATTGGAGTATATGACCACCAAGGTCATTCCAGCTTTCAATCTATGATCCTATTATCCTATGACCTATTCTTGATAAAGTCGTATTTGCTCTTTGTGATCACTATGTCCTTTTTCTAGATGTTCACCTTTAGTAATACATTTTATAGTCTTGTCAAGACTCAAAGGCAAGCTCAATGGCTTCAAAGGTTCCCTGGCTGCTGAAACTCTATTTTCTTCTTTAAAAAAATTTGCCCTTCTCCAGTTCACTCCCATTCTCTCCAGTCTTTCAAAGATCACTGATAGTTACTTAACAGCCACATCTACCAGCTCTTTGAGTATTCAGATATGTAGTTTATCTGAGTCTGGTGATAGCGATTTGAAATCAAAAGCAATTTGTAATATAGTCTAGAAAGCATTTATTAAGCACCTACTATATGTAGAGCTGAATGCTCGAACTGCTAGGGATAGAAAAACAAAACAAAAAGTCCTCAAGAAGTTTATACCCTGCTGAGCTTTGAAGGAAGCCCAGGATTTTACCATGTGGAAGCAAGCAAGGAGAATGTCCCAGATGATGGCAAAAATCTGTGTAAAAGCACAGGAGTGGAAGACGGGATGACGCGCTTAAGGAACAGCCAGTAGACTAGTTTCATTGAAATAGCAGGTCAGTATCAGGGACTAATAAGCAATAGGCTGGGAAAGGTAGGCTGGTGCTAGGTTGTAAAGGGCTGTCAATGCCAAGGCAAGGCATTTTTTACTTTATTCCAGAGGCAACACGGAACCACTGTTGAGGAGGAAAGTAACATTGTCAGATAGCGCTCTAAGAAGAATATTTGGGCAATTGTGTGGATGGACTGGAGAAGGAAAAAAACTGGAAGCTAGTAGCTACTAGCTAATAGTTATGAGGCTATTATAATAGTCTTAGTGAGAGACCTCTGCAGGAGGGTAGGGCTGTTCGAGTGCTCAGAAACGGACTTATGAAAGCTATGTTGGGAAGGCAGAATTGGCAAAATTTGGGCAATTAACTGGATTGGGGGGAGGGAGTAAAGAAGAGTGAGGAATGAAGGATGACAGAGCCCTTAACAAAACAGAGAAGTTTGGTGGAAAGGTGGGTTGAAGACTTTCAGTTGGAGATGTTCACTGGGTAGTTGGTGGCGTGGGATGTTCAGGAAAAGAACAGAGTTAGATATATAGATCTAGGATAACCGATGTCACAGGACCTGATAAAAGCACCAAGAAGTTGTAAAGAGAAAGAAAAGAGGGTCCAGGACAGAGCTCTGGAGATCCCCATGGTTAGACACAGAGACAGGGACAATGATTCAGCAAAGCAGAGTGAAAGGTGGTCAGACAAGCAGGAAGAAAACCAGGAGTGGAGAGTGAAACCTAGGAGAGAGAAGGAATCTAAGAGGAAAGGGTAGTCTTACATTCTGGTAGAGAAAATGTTAGACAGGTCAAGAAGGATGGGGACTTTAAAAAAAGAGGACATTAGTTTTTGCAATGAAGAAATTGTTGTAATCTTGTCAAAAGCAATTTCAGATAAGAGGTAAAGTTAGAAGGTACTTTGCAAGGAACTGAGAAACAAGTGGGAGAACAGGAAGTTGAATGAACAAGTGTAAAGCTTTTTTTTCTAAGGATTTTACTATACAGACGCAGCCTAGAACAGTACAAAGAGCTGGGTTCAAGTCCCTACTCTGACCCATGATAGCTGTGTGATCCTGGGCAAGCTGCTTAACCTCTCAGGGCTCTGGACACCTCCTTAAGGTTAAAAGTTGCTGAGAGGGTGTCAATCTGTATTGGTAGAAGGAGTTTCCTCACCTGGGTCATGTCTATACCGACGAAATTGTATCATAGGCCCAGTCCCCATCCCTTTGACTATAGAAGGGTTAAGAGATGTGGGGTCAATGACTTGAGAAGATGTAAGAGTCACATAATGGTTTTTCAAGGAGGGAGGAGACCTGAGAATGTTTGTCAGCAGCAGGGAAGGAGGCAACTGATAGACAGATTGAAGATTATAGAGCAAAGGAAACTGATAATCACTTATTTTTCCAACCTTTTACTGTTATCCAAAAGCCTTTTACCATGTTTCTAAACCTCAGGTAGTTCTAAGTCCCAGAATCTCAGAGTTGGAGAGGATCCTATTAGACATTTACTCCAAACCATACCTATAAAAGAACTCTGTACAACATCCCTGCCAAGAGTTCCTTCAGTTTTGGATTGTGGAGCCCACTGATTCCCAAGGCAGTTATTCCACATTCTCCATGTACAGTGCCATTCTAAAAGAGGTTGCCTTTGACCTGAATGAGGCATGTTCTTCTACTGCTACATTCTAGTTCTATACTTTGTTTAGTTGTTTTTAAGTCGTGTCTGACTCTTCATAATCCCATTTTGGGGATTTTCTTGGCAAAGGTACTGGAGTAGTTTGCCATTCCCTTCTTCAGCTCATGTTATAGATAAGGAAACTGAGGTAAACTGGGTTAAATGACTTGCCCAGGGTAATATAGCTAGTAAGTGTCCAAGGCTGAATTTGAACTCAGGTTTTCCTGACTCCAGGTCTAGTGCTTTGTCCACTACATCACCTAGCTGCCCTAGTTATGTATCTACCAGAATGTAATTAGAGGCCACCTTCCATTTATCACTGGATTTCCCCCAGTGCCCAGTACAGTGAGATAAAATAGACACTTAATCAGGCTGTATTGAGTAAACGAAAGTTTCTCCCAAGCCACTAAGTCTTGGGGATTCTTATGAAGTCATATTTACATATTTAAATTTCAAGTTCACCTTGTTTATTACCCACATCCTGTATAATGATACGCAGATATCTGAAGTTGTAAGCATTATTTTTGGTCCTTTTATCTATGATTATCTCTTAAGAATAAACAGGATACATGTCTCTTTATTTCCAGGCATTCTCTATAGTGTCTAGTTTTGCAATTGTATCTATGAACTCTTCTCTCTCTGCCTCTAATTACAATTCAATGCCCTCTTGATCAGGTTGCCCAGCATGTTCTTCCTTGTACTCATAAGACGCCCTCCATCCTCAGGCAAGCATCCATCATTCTTTTTTTTTTTCCCCTTTTTGGAGGGCAATTGGGGTTAAGTAACTTGCCCAAGGTTACACGGCTAGTTTTGTGTGTGTGTGTGTGTGTGTGTGTGTGTGGGTGTTATAAGTGTCTGAGGCCAGAACCAAACCCGGGTCCTCCCAACTCCAGGGCTGGCGCTTTACTCACTGCGCTACCTAGTCCTCCCAGCATCCATCATTCTGATTCTGTGAGTCATGAAGTAGCAAACCTTAATTTTCGATACTATCTACATAGACAGCCGTTCACTTTCAGCATCCTCCTTTCTAAAAGCTTTACCATTTAATTAAAAGTAGTGGTTAAAATCCCACTTGTGGCCCCCCAAGACATTCATTTTACTGTTCAGGGCTTCCCAGTCCCTACAGATGTTTTGTAGCAGCATAATTCATCCCCACCCAAATCATCAGGGCGATTAGCAGATGAATTTTATAAGGTTCTTAGGTCCTAATACACATTCCAAAATGACAACATATCTCTTAAATGGCTGTCAAGAGTGGACAGTCACTTTCCATACCACCAAGCAGCATTACACATCTCTTCCTTCTATGCCCAGTAAATTCTTTCCTCACACATCCTGGCATCCATACATCTTCTTTATTATTCCAAAGAGCACGAGACACGACTTTTGCCTCAAGAGCTCCAGATCCATGAGCTACCAGAAGAACTTTACATGTGGCTCCAACAATTCAATTTTTTCCCTTTCTTCCCAGTGGCATGTTCTTCCATTTACCAACCTCGTGGTTTATACCTCTGATCTTGTCTAGAATCCTAGAATGATAGAGCTAGATGAGACAGAGTGCATCTATACCAGTCCTCTCTTTTTTCAGATGAGAAAACATGTCCAAAGAGGTTAATTGACCTAATAATAATAGCTAGCATTTATAAAACTCTTTAAGGTTTGCAAAGTACTTTAGAAACATTATCTCATTTTTATCCTCAGAACAACCCTGGAAAATAGGTACCCTCATTTTAGAGAGGAGAAAACAGAGGAAGACAGAGGTTAAGTGACTTATCCAGGATCACATGGCTAGGAAATGTCTGAGGATGGATTTTAACTTAGTACTTCCTGACTCCAGGTCTAGTGCTCTATCCACTATGCCACCGAGCTGACTTGACTTCTTATCTTTCCCCCCCAAACTCACTCCTTTTCTAAACGTCCCTATTTCTGTCTAGGACACCAAGTTAAGTTGACAAGTCGACCACCCTTTAAGTCACCCAGGTTTGCACCCTCAGCATTGTTTTTGCCACAGTGTATAAATGCAGATGCCTGGCTAGTCACCTATACACTCCCTTTAGGAATTATCTCACCTTGTTATTGCAGGGTCGGATAAATGACAACCTGCTTTCATTTATCTTTAAAAGTACCTTCAATGTCTTGCTCCAATTTGCCTTTTGGGACAAATACACATTATTCCTCTGCACTTGGGTGAAGTTTTGGCTTGCTCACTATTCCCATGACACAAGACTCCATTTCCCTTCTCCAGGCCTTTGCACAGGCTCCCCCATACCAGAAATGCTCTGCCTCTCAACTGTACCTCTTTAAACCCCTAAGTTCTAACTTCCTCTAAGGTTCAGCTCACATGTCACCTACTCAGCCCTTCTTGATATCCCCAACTATTGATCTTTCTCTTCCTAACTGCTTTTGCTTTGCATGTATTTATCTGTGTACATGGTATATTCCCCAAGTAGAATGGGAGCTTCCTGAAAACACTTATTTTTTACTTCATATCCCTAGTGTCTAGAGACTATCATGTCCAACCCCCTCATTTTACAGAGGAACAAACTGAAATAGAGGTAAATGAAAGGTCTTGCTCTGCATCCCACAGCTAGTGAAGTTTCTGAGACAGGACTGGAACCTTGGTTTTCTGACTCTAAGTCTCAGGTATGACCCACTATACCCCCAATGCCTCTTCTGCTATTCCTTAAGCACACTCTGAACCAGAGAGTCTTAAAGGGGTCCATGAACTTATTTCTTCAATATTTTAATAACTGTATTTTGATATAATTGTTTTCCTTTATTGTTTTATGCATTTAAAAACATTGTTCTGAGAATAATGCATTAGACCAAGCTTAAAACCCAACTAGAATACTCAAAATCACTGGATTCTTCCTGCCTGTTCTCTTTGATGCTGGGCTCCTGCTACCCTACCAAAGCCTGCTGCTGAAGCAAAGCTGACCTCATCACTCTCCTATGAACAGCGGATACACTCCTGCCTCTGTCTTTGTTCAGAGTGTCTGACTTGCACCTAGAATGTCCTTCCTCACTTCTCTCTTGATCTCAGCCTTACACCATATTCCAGGTCCAAATGGAGCCTTTTTTCTTCCACTATCCCAGCCAAGAGCAATCTCTCTCTGTGAAAACCATGACTGTGCAGCCTGCTCACTTGGCACTTACTAAAAGCTATTTTCCTTCTTCTCCTTGTCCTGTGATCTCATCAGTTTTGGGAACTCTTAGTGAAGAAACTCCTATCAATGCAAACTGGCACCTAATTATAGTCATAAGACAATTTTTAGGGGGCAATGAGAAGTTAAATGACTTGCCCAGGGTCACACAGCTAATATGAATCAAAGGCAGAACTTGAACTCAGATCAATCCTGACTCTGAGGCCAGTTCTTGGTCTACTCCACCACACTGGCTCCCATAGCCTCATTAGGAGGTTATATTTGATTCAAAAGTAATAGGAAGTCACTGCAATATATAGAGCAGTGATGCGAGGAATGACCTATGCTTTAGGAAAATCTCTGGCAACTATGCAGAGGGTGGATTGGAGTCTAATTAGAAAAGCTAATGAGGCTATGAGAGGCAGTGTGGGGTAGGGGTCAGGGAATTCTAAGGGAGAGACTGCTACTGGCTGGGGGGTCAGGGAAGGCTTTCTAGACTCCCTGCCTCAAATCTCCCTACTCCATTCCATCCTCAGCACAGCAGTCAAAGAGATTTTCCTAAAGCCCAGGTCATTCCTCATGTCACTATTCAATGCACCGCAATGGCTTCCTATTACTTATGAATCAAATATAACCTCCTTTGTTTAGCATTTAAAACCCTTTACAACCTTAGCCCTTGCTATCCTTCCAGTCTTTTAACACATTACTGCATAGTCCAGTCATAAAGAGCCCATTTGCCACTCTTCACAAAACACTCTATCTCTTGTCTTGGTTCCATTCCACGCTGGAATGATTCCCCTCACAACCTCTGCCTCTTAGACTCTCCCTGGTTTCCTTTAAGACACAGAACTTGCAGGAAGTCTTTCTGAATACTCTCAGATGCTAGTTCCTTCTCCTCTAAGGTATTTCTGACCTGCTGTGCATTGATCCTGTATGTACTGATTTACATAGATGTGGTCAGCCAGCCCCATTAGAATCTAAGCTCTATGAAGGCAGGGACTGTTTTTACGCCTTTTTTGTATCCTTAATATTTAGCACAGTTCCTGGCACAAAGCAGATGCTTACTAAATATATTACTTTATGTTTATGTTATATATCCTGCTTCCTCAAGAATGAAACCTCCATAGGAATCATATCTTGTTTATTTCTTAGAGGGTTCAGTAGAGTTTCCTGCAAATAGTGGGTGGCAGTGCTCAGTGGTGCCAACAATGATCATGAGGGAAGGACCAGTTGTAACCAGTGCAGCAAATGGACACCGCCACCCCCACCTCCCATCTGGTGGAGAGATGGCAGAAATGCTCACGCTGCTCCCAATGAGCCCTACCTTGAGCAGCTTTTCTTTTTTGCGACGCCATTCCTCCCACTCATTAACAATTCGGCCCCAGAGAATCCAAGTGTCCTCCTCCAGGTGGCTGAGGTTGGACGAGGCTGAGGAGCTAGAGACCAAAGAAGAACCGCTGTTTCTCCGGGAACCATTCATGGAACGCATCGACTTAGAGTCGGCCTCCAGAAGCCTAGGTGGGAAGGAGGACAAACAGCACAGAAACAACCGTCACTGAAAAGCCGGCTGACTCCTCTCTCCTTCCTGGTCATTGGGTGCCATGTTCTTGGTGGTGGGGCTTGGGCTTCCATCAGTCTTGGGCCCTACTAGTCAGCCTTTGCCTGGGTGGGCCCTTAAATGCAGCTCGATGACACTGGAGTTTTAGGGGCCTTGTTCAGCAGATAGAGGGTAAAAAGTGGGGAGAGCTGCAGTGGCTATTGCAGGAGCAGGGTCCCAAGGCCCCTAACATCAGGCCAGTTCAGTAAAAAGCCAGTAAGGTTCTAGTCCAATGCTCATTTCATACTTCCCCACAATATTCCCTCTTCCCAGGACTTTCTGTCTCCTCTCCCTTGCCTCCTTGAATCCTCCCCTTTCTTCATGTGTCTACCTTGAATAAATAGTTTTTAAAGGGCAAGAAATGGATCCATGCAGGATTTTGTGTAATTTCTATATAGCATCATGTACAATTTGTCCCTTTAAGAAATACTTTAAGGTTGGTAAAAATGACAGCTCTTTTACCAGGCCTTACTTAGGAAGCAAATGTCCCTTTCTCCACTCACCGATTCTGTTCCTCTAGTTTGGCCAACAACTCCAGTTCATCTGGGCTGAGGTTCTCAGAATCTGACGTGGGGGAACAGGCAGGGCCTGAAAGGGCCTCATGGGAAGAGGAGTCAGGGCTGAGGGCTGGGCTCGCCATGCCGGGAAGGCTTAGGGTCTCAGGGATGTTCATCAGAAATGGTTATGGATGGGGGAAATTGAAGGGGAAGAGAAGAGGTTCACAGAAGGCCCAAATGAGGGAGGTTACAACTCCATCTGTAGTATGAGAAAAACATAGGTTTAGTTATACAAAATACTGACCACACAGTGTATGTTCAATAAATATCTGAGTGATTTTTATCTATATTCTCCCCTGCTTCCTTCAATTCTGTCTACATCAATAAGAGTTTACCAATCACCTCTTTTCAGCCCCACAAAAATTAAAAACATCATTTTCCTTTACTTACTGACCGATTAACCAATTCTCCCTAATCCATCCCTGCCCCCTTGCTTCTAGCCAAACCTACAAAGTTAGCCAGCATCCTTCTCATTTTCAGAACTTGACTCCTCTACATGGTATCATTGAAGGGGCAAAGATCAGAATGGGTCCTTAGGGAATAAGGAAGGTAATTTCCCTTGACACATAGGGTCACGGGTAAATTCTAAGAGAACAGTAGGCAACAAGATTTGATTTTTGAATATTCAAATTGTACCCAACTACCAAATACAACTCAACAGCCTCCAAGAAACAGATACTCCCCAAGCCTTAACAATACCCCATAGTACTCTATACCAACCATATTTTATAGTATTTAAGGTTCCTGCCAGAACCCCAAAATACACCACAGTGCTACAGAATACTGAAAGAATTTGGGCGCAGTGCCTAGAGAATATGGGCCATTAATGCTATGGATATTACTGTTTCTGCATTCCTTCCTGATCACCCTTGTCACCTCACCATCGTCTCCCACCATCCTGCCCTCCAAGCTGAACATCTGATAGTTCTCATCTCATTTACTAGAGTGTGCTATTGGCACTGACAGAGGCAATTACCACTCACCATTAATTATGTGGCTGTTTGTTAATGGGCCAAAAAGTCAGTTTTTCCTTAGCAGGGAGCCTAGGATTGATCAAAGCATTGGCAATTTGTCCTTTTGGTTATATGGGCCAAAGTCAGATGGCTCCTGATCTCATTCCTCCCTCCCCCTCTCCCCCCTTCCAATATCCAGTAGAACTCTTGGGACTCTGCTTTGGCACTCCTGATGAGTACCAAGGTTCTCACCTACTTAGGACCTCAGGATACCCATCTACCTACCTTTAAAGATACTGCCTTTTCACCTCCTGCTGGGAGGCATTTGTAGAATGGTCAATATATACCTTTACCAGATATAACACACAAGAAACACAGAGGACCAAGAGTCAAGATATGGGGGGCCTCAGCATCCTCGGTGCTGCTCAGCTAAACAAGTCCTATCTCTTTTCAGTAGGTGGGCCTAGGGATCAAAGCTTTAGAGATCCCACAGGTCAGATACAGCTCTGGGAACGAACTGATTATTACTGTTCCTGCTTTGCCACATTCACCATAACTGGGAATTGCTGAGGTCTATGGGCTATGGAGATGAGCATAAGAACCTAGATTCCTGACTCCTTCACATGCTTCTTCCATTATACCACATATTGCTTTTTCCTGCCCCAGCATTATGACAGAAAAGCCCTTGCCTTTCTCTGTGGGAAGAAAAGGAAGTGGTCACACTTAGATGGCTAAGTGAAGCCGAAGCTTCATCAATTCCCATTCACCATGTAGGAAACTCAAGGAACTTCCTTCCATTCTCCCCACAGCCTCCAAATGCCATGAACAACCTGCAAAACGGTTCCATTATCAACTTTCAAGCAAAGTAAATTCTTTCTGGAAATGCCCCCTCTCTCATACCTTCCTTTTGGCTTACAGTCCCAAGCAACGGGGCCAACTTTCCCACTGGATCTACATTTTTGCCAGTATGCTGACCCTCCTGTCCCAGAAACAACCTACCGATGAGTCCAAGGGAGATGTTTTGACTCAGTGAAGATGACTTCAGTCTAACTGGGGGTTAATCATTCTTAAGATTCTGAGAACGCAGTCCACTCAGGCGCTTCCTGACAGAGTCAAAGTCTGCAGCTGGGGCTGGAAGGAATTGAATTGTGAACAGAAAATGCTGAGTCCAAAGGATTCACCCAAGAATTTGGGGGGAAGGGAGGGAAGGAGAAAGGGCAAAATAAGTGCACAAGGGAGATTTCCAAACTAGCTGGAGTTATGGAATCATCACAATCACTGCCTACATTTGTCCAAGAGCAGCACACAACAGCGCCCATGTGGCCAGTGGAGATGGAACGAGGACTCTTCTGCTCTTTTTTTTTTTTTCAAACAAGGAGGGGCATTGAAACTGAAAAGGTGGAGTGACTAGGGAGGGGAGAAGGACCGTTCCAATATCCCTGATATCAGCTCTAGGAAGAGAACGTAGAAGTGCTGATTCCTTATTCCTCTCTCCCACTCTACTATATCAAATAAGATGAAGGGATCGCCTGGACTTGGGTTTCCAAAACAAAACTAGAGTGGGAAATTACTGGACATCAGCCAGGTGTTTCTCACATGAATGAGGAGTTTTTGCAGGGAGTTGAAATTATTAAGCAACATCAGTGTGAGATTTGCACACTTAAGGATAAGATGTTCATTAGACTAGCATGAAATTCACTTCCCCATCACTTCCCATAAAGTTATTGCTGCTTCTGACCCCTTAGCAATTTTCTATTCTGCTTGGGCACAATGCCTGGGCACTGGAAAAGTCTTCTACTGGCTATGAGATACATCCCTTCTCAACACTCACTGCTATGACCAGCCCCATCCTGAAATGACATCACAACCACCTCACCCAGAAATACTTTGGAACAGAGTTTGGGCTGCTGGCTTTTTTGCTATATATTTCATATAAGATTTCATCCTTCTTCAAAATGGAATCTCCGAAAATATAGTTATTTTTTCAGATCTTTGTACACCAACACAGCAAGGAGAATTCTCCCTGCCAAGAAGGATCAAGGAACCCAAATTTTCCTGTCTGTAGAAACATTTTAATTAAGTTCATGTTCTCCAGTTTCACCACTCTCCCACCTGAATTCCCTGCTCCTCCTCCCCCATCCTGAAATATGTTCCTGATCTCCCACTTAGGCCTATATAACAGGTGTTTAAGTCCTTAAGAACATAGACTCCTTCCCAGTTCAAATATCTCAAAGGGAACCACATTTTCTAGATTGTCTGACAAAGCTATTAGCCTTTAGAGAATCAACATACGCCAGGCATTTCCTGGATGATAACTGACTTCAATCTAGAGAGAACAGTCCAATAATCCCAATAAAATGTGATGTTCTTTTTCCTGGGCACTACTTTTCCTAAGAAACAAAAAAAAAAGTTTTCCCATCTTCAGGATGGCACAGTTGGAAACTCTCCTCTGACAAAAACACAGTCATTTCAGAATTCAATCATTGGTCAACAGGAACACTATAACAGTGTAACAACAGAAACCTTTCACTGGATTAACATAACTTATTTCTATCACCTCAACTGTGCTGCCTTTACCATCCTGTATCTATTCAGCTTCTATCCCTCTCATACCTTTTGGGAAAGATGTAAAAACTTCTTTAGGACTTCCAGGGTTAAAGTCTGTTTCCACAGTTTCTGACTTCTCTCATTGTTAGGATATGGTGAAGCAGAAAGGGAGCTTACAGGTCATCTAATCTGACTCCCTCATTTTGCAAATGGGGAAACTGTACCCAGAGAGGAGAACAATAGTGATTAAAGTAATTAACATTTATATAGAGCTATAAGTTTACAAAATGCTTTACATACATTATCTCATTTGATTCTTGGAACAGCTCTGGGAGGCAGGCACTTTAGGGATAATAATTCCCTAATATAATAATCATTTAGGGATAATAATTCCCATTTTACAGATAATTAGATTCACTTTAGAGAAGTGACTTGCTGATAGTCAGACACCTAGTGTAAGAGGTGGAAGGTCTCTCCTGACTTCAAATCCAGTACAATTCCTAATATATCGCAGCATCCCCTGGGAAGGAATTTGTCCAAGGTTACAAAGCAAGTAAGTGGCAGAGCTGGAACTTGAATCCATTAGAATCGGCACGGCAAATTGCTCTTTCTCATCTTATTCAGGCTCTCAATGCCCTTGTCTGATGATAGATGCTGGTTCACAGTAAGCTATTATTATCATTATTTATTATAACTATTAGTGGTATTAGTAACAACAGAAGCAGCATATCTGAGGTCCTAATGCCTAAAGAGAAGGACTGTCATTACTGGAATATTCCTTCTGACCTGGAAAGTAGGTTTCAACCCACACCTTGCAGGTTTTCAGCCTCTGTGACCAGTTCACTGTTAGCCAGGTTAATTAATCCTGCTGTTTCGGTTTCTTTCTGAGCATGGGAGGAGGGATGCACTTGTTAAGCTATGAAAGAAACAGCGAGATGATGCACTGATATCCAGAGCAAGGGTTCTTGGTTCCTTAAAAATCCAGAACCAAGGAGCTGGAGGATCAGATGCTATTCTCTTTCATTTTTATGTTTTGGTTAGAACCATATGGAACTACAAGAGAAGCTTTCATCAAAGCCTTATAAAAGCTTTGATGAGAGAACATGAAGAGGGGAGATCAACTCATCTCTTGAGAGTTCTCAGAGGAAGGGGAGATGAATTAGTCCAAATGACATCTGGCTATCTAACCTGTCTGCTTTTGGACTTGAGTTATATCTCTTAGGACCCAATCTACACACTGAAACAGAACCCTTCCTACATCTCATGAGAGTCAAATTAAAGAGCTAAGGTCATATGGTGTTCCAGAGTGAGTGCAAGATTTGGACTGAGAAGACCTGGGCTCAAACCCTGCTTTGCTTGGATTTGAGAGAATCACATCTCTTCTTGGAGCCTCAGTTTCCTAATTTATAAAAAGTAAATGAAGGGAGTCTCTCCTTGCTCTAAATCCTATGATCCTATGACACATACTTGCCTCAGGAAAACCCACAGTGGTCCTGTTCACAAAGTAAACATCTTTTTTTCTACTATGGACAGTTTTTCAATTTGGTGTCATCCTTTTAGATAGTCCAGAATGCTTGTACTTTCATGAGAGAATTTCAAATCCTATTTCCAAGTGCTACTCTTTCTCAGGGGCACATTCATATTCTTAATTTCTACTGTCTTTGTGATTGTCTTCCTCTCCTAATGGCTCTGGAGTTCTCCCCCAACTCTGCCTATGAAGGTGAAGCTATGAAGGATTCTATTGATCTTAGCTCCCTACTTCATACAGTGAAAGATAAAACACCCCAAGAGGCTGTTGTGCTGTCAAGAAAGCAGATGGAGATTCATCCTTTCTTAAGCACTTAACAGGCCCTCTCCCAATCTCAACTTGTTCTGGATTTCCTTGTATTATCACTCAAGACAGACTGACCTAATTCCTGTTACCTGTGATTCTGCCAGTTCCATTTCGGGCAAGATTTATGATCAGTCACAAAGGGTTAACTAAGGAGACCCCCATCTGAGATACAGCAGCAAAATTCACTTCATAGGCTTCTAATTTAGCTACCTAGCCATATACCATGTGGGAACGTTTAATAACAGAACTGAAATGGCCCTCCTTCCAAACTCCTACTGATTTCCTCTACACCGAACATAGATAACCTGGAGGGAAGAGAGGACAACACATTGCCACCTTGGTTTTGATAACTCCCACTATCTGGTGTCCAAAATGGGTGAAAGGATCCTAGAGATGACACTGCAATGGGCCTTAGAGCCATCGAATCCAAGCTCCTCATTTTATAAGGAAACGAAGGCACAGAGAGGTTAAAATGACTTGTTCAAGGCTCTATAGCTAGCTGGTAGCAGAACTGGGATGATATGAACCCAGGTCCTATCACTACAAACCTAGCACTCTTTCTACTGCACCATGGAAAGAAGAAGGAAAAGGGAACGGTAAATATTTGTTGGATAATTTAGGGCAGGGCTCAGCCCTAGGAATCCTCAATATTTTTTCCCCCATTTTTCTGACTGAGAAACTGAGGCACTGAGAGGAGACGGATTTGCTCAGAGGTGTACAGAGAGTCAACAGATTAGTCACCAAAGCAGCCTCAGGTTCCTTTCTCTCTTGGGGTTTTATAGCTCTTTCCTAAGTACTAATAAAGTATGTAAATCTGTTTCCTAGCCTGAGTGATATAGTCAGAGCTCTAACAGTTTGTCATGTTCATTCTCACAATGGCCCACCAGGAATGGGAAGCAGGGGAACCTGGCTGCTGTCAAACACTTCAAACTATCCCTTTCATCCTTCTTCATGCCACCTCACCAGTTCTATATAGCTGACTTGACTCTATCTAGTCAGCTTTCTATGCCAGCTGCTAACCCACATGGAATTCCTTCCAAACCACCCCACAGCTATCCACATGAGCTCATGGCAGCCCACAGGTCAAACCAACTGCTCTGGCACTGTCCTCTTGCCAGAAAGCAGAAACTGGGATAAAAGCAAGATGACAGACAGTTAATGCCACCTGGAAAGATGGAAACAGATAGCTTCTGACAGAACGGTAAGCTTTCTTCTGCTAAATCTCAATTCAGCCCAGAGGCAAGAAAAAAATGAAGTGACCTATTCACTAATTTTTTACCCAAGCCTTTTAGTACATTTTCCTTTATAAAAAATATGCCTTAACAAAGAAATGCCTGCTCTTGGCAGACTCATATCCAACCCCACTGTGCCCCAAATGCCACAACCTATTGAAGATATTTCATTCTGACAAAACAATCCAATCAAAGGTGAGAGACTCCATTCTTGCTATCAAGGTGCTGCCCCAATTAAGACCCACAGAAAGGGTGAACAGACTAATGCCATCTGAAGGTCGGCGTCATCCGATGGAGTCGGGATGCCACCCAACCAGTCTGGTCAGTCTTTAAGACTAGCAACTTATGTACCTCCTGCAGCTGAACAGACTGAGTTAGTGGGCTGGATAAGTGCTATAAACTGGGGTATATGTATAGGAGGGGAAATAGTGCTGATTCACAGAATCTCTGTGTTGGAAGGGACCTTAGGTATGGACTAGACTAGATGACCTCTGAATAGAACTCTCTGCTACAACATTCCCAACAAGCCACCATAGAGTTTTTTCTTTGGCTGACTGGTTGGCAAAATCCTTCTGCTTGCTTCTCCTTGACCTCTGCCCTTTTCCAAGTTTCTTCTCAATACTCTCTACTCCTGGAATGGCTCTCCTCACCTCCCCAAGTACCAGTGTCACCTTAGGTACTAGAGGTCAGGTCACACCCCCTTCCCTGTATGGTACCTCACTTGCCATAGGATCAGCCTAGGAAGTCATTGGTCAGACTCCAGACTTCTAAGGCAGGTTTACTTCCTTTCAATTCTGGGGTAAGGCTGGGAGGAAGTCTAATGACCAGAAAGAAATGGGGATGAGGACAAGGAAAGAGTAACATCAGCCCTGGAAAGAACCTCAGAGAGCATCAAGTCCAATCCCTTTGTCTTACAGATGAGAAAACTGAGATGCAGAGAGGTTAAATTACTTGCCCAAGGACACACACAGGTGGCAGAGGATGCAGAGCCTGCATCCTGAACCCGGGGCTTCCGACTCCCAGCCTGGTGTTTTGTCCTAACAGCATTCTGCCTCCTGCTGAAACCCAAGGTGGGAGAAGTTGGGGGAGAAGGGAGAGCCCCCATGCCCTTTGGATGGGCCAAGGGGAGGAAGACATGCATGGGGCAGTGGACAGCCACGGGCCCAGCGGGTGCAGTGTCTACCCCAGCCCCCTTCTCTCCCAGGGCCCAAAAGCCACGCCAGCCCACAGGGCTGGGCTCTGCCGGAGATCGGCGGCCGGACTCCTGGGTCCCGTGTCCCCAAACCCCGCGCCTGAGAATAAGACGGGGGAGAGATTTTAGGCAACTTCCCAGGGCCTCCCCGTTCCGCATTTTGCAGGAGGGAGGGGAGCAAGAAGGGGGGAGGGGGGGCGGAGAGCGAAAAGAGGTGGGTTCGAATCCAATTTCTGTCCCTGGCTCTGTGTGACCTTGGACCAGCCCCTTCCTCTTTCTGGACCTCAGTTTCTCCCACCTGTCAGACGAATACCACCGGCGTCCGGGGCCCCGGATGGGAGGGGGCCTGATGGAGGCGGAGAGCAGGAAGGCTCGGCCGGCGAGGGAAAGAAAGAGGGAGGGGTCCTGGTCCCTCAACCAGTCGGGAGGGGAGAGGGGCTGGGCCCGGGGCGGGGGTCCGGCCCGGCAGGTGCACCGTGGGCGCGGGGCCGGGGCCCGGGGTGGGGATGCTCGCTCCGTGGAGGCTCCCTGAGGAGACGCCCGCGCCTGCCGGCTCCTGGGAGCAGGGACAGCCGGGGCCCTACCTGTGCCACCGCCGCCGCCGCCATGGTCTCCGCCGCCGCCGCCGCCGCCTTCTGTTCTCCGGCTCCGGCTCCGGCTTGGGCCGCCGCCCCCTTCCTCCCTCCCACCCGCCCCCCGGCTCGTACCGGCCCCCTCAGCCGCCCCCCGGGACCGCAGCCGCCGCCGGCACTGCCGCTGCCATTTCACCTCACTGACAGGAGCCTCCGCCCCGCCCTACGCCCGACAGCGGACCCAATCCGGGAGCTCGAAACATCCCGGCTCCCGGTCTACTGACAAGAGTGACCGGGAGAATAGCCAACCAGGGGATACTCCGTGTTTACGTAAAAACATCACCGCCCCTTCAAAAAGGAGCGAATGGGAAGAAGGGAGACGGTAAAGGATAGGTATTTTTGCCTATGAGGATTTGGAGAGTAAATGAACGACATCTAGTGCAGCCAATAGTGAGAAAAGAACAAAGGAGAGAGGTGTGTCCCCAGAGAGAGGCGGAGGCGCTGCGGAGGAGGCTCCGCCTGCGAGCCGTCTTTTAGTCCTGTGACTTGGGCACCTGAAATAGCCATCAATCTACACCAACCTCGAACCCCACCAAGGAGTCTGATAGGTGTAACCAGTAAAGACAGACAGCCGAAACAGCCAATAAGGCGTCAGGAAGGAGGGGCGATATGACCAACCCAACTGCCTGGGTGTCACAAGTAGGGAAAAGCATTTGGAGTTGGAATCACAGGTCCTGGATTCAAGTGTTGATCCTCCTAGGTCCTGGATTCAAAATCCAAATTCTCCTAGTTACTAGTTTGTTGTGTGACCCCAAGCACTACACTTAACTTCCCTGGGCTTCAAATTATTCATCTGTAAACTGAGGAGGTTGGATTACACTAACTGTTCCATCTCCAGTCCTGTGACTCTGTGGTCTCCAGCACGTAGTAGGTGTTTTGTTCATTCCTGTCGGCCTCTCTGTGACCCCATTTTGGGGGGTTTTCTTGGTAAAGATACTGGAGTGGTTTGCCATTTCCTCCTCTAGCTCATTTTACAGATGAGGAAACTGAGGCAAACAGGGTTAAGTGACTTGTCCAAGGTCACACAGTGTCTGAGGCTGAATGAACTCATGAAGATGTCTTGCTGATTCCAAGCCCAGCACTCTACCCACTACATCACCTAGTTGCGTTCACCTTTGTTGTACAGAATTACTGGCCTTGAAAGCAAGAACTAGTCTTTTGCCTTTTTTTTTTTTTTTTTTTGGTATCCCCAGGGCAAAGCATAGTGCCTGGTATATCACAGGTGCTTAATAAATGCTTGCCGCTTGCCTGACTGACTGAGAGCTCCCTGGAACCCAGGGAACAGAATCCTACAAGCAGAAACGCCTTTGCCTTGTTTACCCCACCACAGTTCCACAAGCTGCTGTTGCTGCTCAAAACATTTTGACAGAAGTCACGAGCTGAGGTCAGGAAGATGGCTTGTTTTTGCCAGATCTGCAAAGTGAGGAAGGATGTGTCCCCTTGGATAAAGAGATTTCCTCCCCGGAAATGTCTTCTGCCAGAAAAACCCAGTAATTTCAGTGGAAGGAAGCAAAATGCCTGGGTTCTAGGATCTAGGGCCCCAAAGAAGCAGCCACATGGTGTAAAAGAAAGAACAAGGATTTAGTTGGAACAGGAGGACTTGGGATCTAATCCTGCTCCAGTCTCTCCCTCTGTCTCAAGTCGCTTTTATGAGTTTCAGCTTTATCCTGTCTATAAAATAATGATGTTGCACTAGGTCTGAGTTCCTTAACCCTCTTTGGGTACTGATCCTCCTTGGCAGATCCCCTTCTCAGCAAAATCTCTTTCAATAAATAAAGTAAAATACATAGGATGACAAAAGAAACTAATCAGTTACTAATCAGTATTGCAATGAAGTTCTAAAAAGGTTTTTTAAAAAGTTTATGAAAGTTGACACCCCTAAATATCTAAAAGTTCCTTATGACTATGAATTCTGTAATATTTTTTATTTTTATAATTTTATTCAAAGTTTTTATTCATTTACTTCTTTTTCCAACATTTATTTTTTATAAGATTTTGGGTAGTAAATTTTTCTCCCTCCTCTCTTTCCTCCCCAAGACAGCAAGCAATCTGATATAGGTTATACATGTGCAATCACATAAAACATTTTTCCACATTAGTCATGTTATAAAAGAAGAAATAGAACAAAAGAAAAA
The DNA here is from genome assembly GCF_028583685.1 of Petaurus breviceps papuanus. Classification (NCBI taxonomy): domain Eukaryota; kingdom Metazoa; phylum Chordata; class Mammalia; order Diprotodontia; family Petauridae; genus Petaurus; species Petaurus breviceps. Next base: position 3,045,872 of record NW_027185588.1, on the reverse strand, counting down.
AACCTTTGTAATATTTTTATCAGATCGCTGCCCACAATGATCTCTCCTGCCTTGGAATGCACTAGATACTTTTTCTCATTTTTAATTTTCATTCATTTATTCAATTAACATTAAGCACCTGCCCTGAGCAGAGCCCTGCACTGGGTTCTGGGCAAGACACAAGACTTATAGAAGACACAGTCCTCATGGACCACTTGATATGAGAAGGATGATAAGACATGAAAACTGATCACTCTAATTACAGGATGGTATTAAAGACACAGGTGGAGGCTGCAAAGAAGCAAGTTTAAGGAAAGAAAAACTTTGTTTCCCAAGAGAATCTACCTTGACCTTTCTGGGTCCAAGAAAGTGATTCACTAGCAGAGAGCCTGGCAGAGCAAATTCTGAGATTCTGGTACAGAAAGAGACTGTCCTTCCCCTCCCCCCCCATCATCCAGGACCTTGATGAGCTTCTCTTCAGTGACAGAGCAGGAGCAAACATGACAGAATCAAAGAGACAATATTGGCATCCTGGCACCTTTTTTTTTGGAGGGGGGAAGGCAGGGCAATTGGGGTTAAGTGACTTGCTTGAAGTCACATGGCTAGTTTTGTGTTAAGTGTCTGAGGCCAGATCTGAACTCAGGTCCTTGTGGGTAGGAAGACTTGGAGAGAGAATGACCATGCCAGGGGAAATGGTTTATGCAAGGTTGGTGGAACAAGGAATTGATCCAGCCATTCTGTGCATACCTTTTATGCCAATGATACTACTACTAGGCATATTTTCTAAAGAGATCAGCATAAGACAGAAAATATACAAAAAATACAAAAATATTTGTAGCAGTACTTTTTGTTGTGGCAAAGGATGGAAACAAAGTCATCAGTTGACTAAACAAATTGTGGTATATGAATGTAATGGAATATTACTGTACCATAAGAAATGACAAAAGGGATGGAATCAGAGTAACATGGGAAGATTTATGTAAACTGATACAGAGTGAAGGGAGAAGTAGAAGGAACTTAATTCTAATTTTAAAAAAATGTGATTCCAACATAATTAGTGTTTTAAACTATGAGTGCTAAGGAAATTAACTTAAGAGAGTAATATACACTTGGGTGTGTTGGAGCCAGCTTTGGTTTGTTGTTGTTGGGGTTTGTTTTGGGTTTTTTTTTTTTTTTGCTTTGCAAGTTTCCAAGGTGTAAATGTTTATATTCAAATTTTAACAACATTTTTTTTTCCTGGAGTAGCCACGGTGAGAAGGAATACTGTGAAGCTGGCATTGACTAATCTAGTCAACAAGTTTGTATGCCTTCCGAAAGGAGTGAATGATAGGCTTATAACAATATGATTGCCACTTGCAAGAAAGGGTCATGCCACCATCATCAATAAGTATGCTCCTGTAATGGGAATGTAAATTTTTAAGATCTTCCCTGCCCTGGGCTTAAGTGCACCTGGAGCCTGTGGTGGGAGGCTTGTTTTTCAGGAGATACTTTGTGATTGGGCAGTGGGTCAGAAAGGTTATTACATTCTCTGAGCCAGGAGAAGGCTATATAAGCCCTGATGGGAGGCTTTGCTTTGGGGCTCACTTTGAGAAGTGTTGCATGATTTGACCAGATGAAACTCTGGGCAGCTGTTGTTGAGAGCTCCCCAGCTTTGAAAACCCAGATGTTAATGCTTCCCTCTCTGGTAATGGTGATTAGGTATGGATGTATGTAATGGTTGGACAGTTTGGAAGCCTGTCTGCTGAAATGTTCTTGTAACTTATGCTTGTAACCTCTGTATATTCTGAAGTTCAGGGTGCTGACCTTTTTCCCCCTGAAATAGGTAAACGGTAGATGTTTGATTGATTAAAGTAAGCTTGTTAACCCATTTTGAATTGCTTTCCTTTAGAAAAGCAGATCTAAGAACCTGTGTTGGCAGACACAGTGCTTTCTGGGGTGCTTTCTGATACAGCTCCCACCATGAAGAACCTTGATGAGGTCTAAGAAAAATTTTATGAAGACCTGGAGACTGTAATCATCAAGGTGCGAATGAGGACAAGCTTGTAATTCTTAATACCAGAACAGGCACAGACTCTCAGACATGGCAGGGAGTCCTTGGGAAGAATGGAGTTAGAAATATCAACAGTCACTTACTACTGAAGACGTGTACATCTCATGACCTTCTCATCACCAAAACTGTTTTCTGTTTACCTAAACACAATAAAACTTTGTGGCTGTACCCTTACAGCAAACATCGGCATTTAATAGGCATTATAAAGAAAAGAGATAGACAGGATATGAGAGTAATGATGGTGATGTGTGACACAGTGCTGGATTGATCACAGACTTATCCTCTTCCAGCTAAACATTCACATTCAACAAAAGCAATAGCCCTACAGGGAGACAACTACAGAAGACTTAATATTAACAGAATACTGTGCTTCTCTGTGCACAAACAGTTCATTGCTAACTTGGGGGAAAAACTGAGCCAACACATGGTTGGAAGCATGTGGAGCAGAAAAAAAGTAGGCAGCTTTCAGAGATTTGGTGTATGATACTACAGTGCTTTACTCATCTGGGCCAGAACACTCACAAACATCAAGACTTCTTTGATAAAAGTGATGGGGAAATTCAGAAGCTGTTAAACAAAATGAGAACTCCATAGGGTTTGCCAGAAGGATCGTTCTTCCATTTCTAAGAAAACAGCACTGGGGCAGCTACATGGCACAGTGGATAGAGCACCAGCCTTGGAGTCAGGAGGACTTGAGTTCAAATTTTACCTCAGACACTTGACACTTAACTAACTGCATGACCCTGGGCAAGTCACTTAACCCTGATTGCCTCAGCCCACCACAAAAAAAGAGGACAGCATTTAACTCCATCAAAAGTAAAATGCAAGTGAAGCTTAGAGAGATATGAGATTCTTGGCTCACTAAGAAGCACATGAAATTCAGTTCTACAATGATAGTAACAATCCAACACTTTTTAAAATAATGCCCTGAAGGCTATTTATGGGACAAAGGCCTATGGTGCAGCTTAACTACTGATGTGGTGATAAGGTCATGATCCTGGAGAGATGGGCTGAACACCTCCATAATGTTATTAACAGACCATAGTCAATCAATGTTGAAGCCATTGACCATATACTTCAGATTGTAGTCAATCCTTCTTTAGTCAAACTTCCAACTGAAGAAGAGATTTTGAATGCTATTCAGCAACTCTTATGTGGCAAAGTGCCTGGTGTTGATTCTATTTCTGCTGAGATTTACAAGGCAGAGGTTTACTGATACAAAAGCTGACTGAAATCTTCCTGGTTATCTGGCAAGAGGAGGTTATCCCCCCCCCATCCCCATGCCCTTCTCCCCCAAGATTCCATTGTCCATCTCAATAAAAGAAAAGGAAATAGGTTGTCCTCTGATAATCTTGCTGGCAATATTTCTTGCCAGAGTCTTCCTTAATAGGCTTATCCTTCACCTAGAAGATGGTCATCTACCCAAGAGCCAGTGTGGCTTTGGAAAGGGCTGAGGAACAGTCAATATGGTGTTTGCTGCCTGACAACTCCAGGAGAAATTCCAAGAGGTCTGACAGACACAATGTTCGTCAATCTGGCCAAGGTCTTTGATACTGTCAGTTGTGAGGGCTGATGGAAGATCATGGCAAAATTTGGTTGTCTAGAGAAGTTCATCAGTATTGTATGCAAGTTCCATGACTACATGCTTCCACATGTTCTGGATAATGGATGATGTTCTCTTGTTTTCCCAATCACCAATGGAGTGAAGTAGGGCTATGTGCTTGCTCCTATGCTTTTTGGTATGTTTTCAGGGATGTTGCTGGATTCTTTCAATGAGGACAAAAACAGAGTCAATTAGCTACCATAATGATGGTAAATTTTTTTAAATTATTTTTAAATTTTTTGCTTTTTGGAGGGGCAATTGGGGTTAAGTGACTTGCCCAAGGTCACATAGCTAGTAAGTATTAAATATCTGAGGCTAGATTTGAACTCAGGTCCTCCTGACTTCAGGGCCAGTGCTCTATTCACAGTGTCACCTAGCCACCCCCTTATAATGACAGTAAATTATTTAACTTGAAAAGGCAACAAGCCAAGACTAAAGTGGAGGGAGAGTTGATGCACAACTTTTTGTTCACAGATTGTATACTCAATGCAGCCTCTGAAGCTGCATTGCAGCAAAGCATGAATCGATTCTCTGCTGCTTATGCTAATTTCAGCCTAACAATTAACAACAAGAAAACTGAGCTTCTCCACCAGCCAGCACCACACCATCCATATGTGAAACCACTGACTACAGCAAATGGAGAAATTTTGAATGCTTTGGATAAATTCACTTACCTCGGCAGTATATTTTCCAGATATGTACTCCTAGATGGTGAGGTTGATGCAGGCATTGCCAGAGCTAGCTCAGTGTTTGGGAGGCTCTGAAGGAAAGTGTGGGAGAGCAGAGGTATTAGACTGACTATCAAACTGAAGTTCTACAGAGCCATTGTGCTGGCTTCATTGTTGTATGCCTGTGAAACCTGGACAGTCTAGCAATGCCATGCTAGGAAACGGAATTACTTCCATTTGAATTGTCTTAGGAAGAGTCTAAAGAGCACCTGGTAGGATAAGATAGCAGACACAGAGATCCTTTCTTAAGCTGAACTGTCAAGCATTCACACTATTGCAGAGAGCAATTCTAATGGGCTGGCCACATTGTTTGAATGACCAATGTAAATTTATTTGCCTAAAAGATTCTTTTACAGAGAACTTGGATAAGGCAAGTACTCACACAGAGGTCAGAAGAAGCGATACAAATACACTCTCAAGGTCGCTCTGAAGAACTTTGGAATCAATTGTGAGAAATGGGAGACACTGGTAAAGGACCAACCAGCGTGGCATGCCCACGTCAAAGAAGGCACTGCCCTCTATGAGCAAAGCAGAATTCCAGTAGCTTAGAAGAAGTGTGAGATGTGCAAATTTAGAGACATCTCCACTCCAAATGTTCATGTGGACTATTTGTGCCCAACTTCTGGTAGAACCTTCTGAGCTCACATTGGTCTGATCAGCCACAACTGGACACACTGTATCTTAACTCCAACATAGTGATACCATTTTGATCCTCTTTGAGCACAAAGGACAGCAACCAACAGATTGACTGAAGAAGATTTCTTTTATCCTTTTGGCAATAGGGAGCCACTGAAGATCTTTCATCAGGAGAGGGACATGATATATTTGTGCCTCAGAAATATTATTCTGGAAGCTGTATGAAGGATGGCTTGAGCAGAAGAGAGACAAAAAGAAAAAAAATATATATATATAGTCCAGGGGCTATTAAATTGAATGTAACAGTGAGAGAGAGGAGAAAAACCAAAGCTAGATCTAAGGTTTTGAGCCTGGTTGACTGACAGCAACAACAAAAATAAAGAAATCAGTAAGAGGGAAATGTTTAATGGGGAAGATGTGAATTTCCTCTTGGGACATGTTGAATTTTAGATGTTGGTGGAAGATACAGGTCTGAAGCTCAAGAAGGAGAATAGGACTACAGTTATGGCTTTGAAAGTCATTAGCCTGGAGGTGGTAGTTAAAGGTCAACTATGTGCCAGCTATGGAGATGGAGAGAGTATGGAGAAAAGGAAAAAAAGGTTTGAGGACTAAGGGGAAACCCACTTTTCAGAAGCAGCAGGAGGAGGAAAAACCACCCAAGGAGACCTAGAAATAACAGACAGGTACAAGTAGAACCATGGGAGAGATGCATTACAGAAGTAAAGGTTTCTGGGAGATTTTCAGGATAAAGAGGTAGTCAACCATATCAGATGGAACAAAAAAATGCCAAGAAGGATAAAGACTGAGAATAGGTCATTGGATTGAGCAATTAAGCCCTCATTATTAAGATATCACTGCTCGGAGGAGGGGATATCTTGTGGGACTGCTATTTTGGGGCAGTGGGTAGGGGAAAAACGGGGAGAAAATTTGTAACTCAAAATCTGGCGGAAATGAATGATGTAAATCAGAAGTTAATAAAGCATTAAAAAAAAGATATCACTGCTGACCTTGGAGAGAGCAGTTTCAGGTGGTGGTAGTCATAGAAGCCAGACTGGAAGGGGTTGGAGAGTGAATGGGTAGTGGTCAAGTGGCATCAACTCTTTCTAGATGTTTAGCAGGGAAGAGGAGCACTATTGGATAACAGAGTGAAGGGATGGTGGGGACAAGGGAAAGGTTTGGGGTTTTAAAGGATGGGGACACCTGAAAATGTTTATAGGCATCAGAGAGGAAGTCGATAAAAAGGGAGACACTGAAGATGAATGATTATCACAGCATCTCATGGAAGAGATGAGAAGGGAGGGAATTAAAGGTTCAAGTGGAGGGGTTAACTTGCCTCATCATCTGAGACCAAAGGGAAAGGAGATGACAGACTGGCTCCTCTCAGTATAATAGGAGGCAAAGTCTCCTGCTGAGAAAAAGGTGTGTCTGGTGGTGAAATCTCCCACTTGAAAAGAGGGGAGAGATTTGGGGGCAGGTGAATAAAATCATTTCTAATAGGTCTAACTGAAGTCAGACAACATGATTTTGGAGAGCTCTGTCATGTGCTACACTTGCTACAATGATGGCTTGGGAAGTGGTGCAGAAGGCAGATGGTGGAGGTGACTCAGGACAGAGAGAACAGGAGAAACAGAAGAACAAATGAGAAATGGGATTTGAGGGTAGGGGATAGTGCCTTGTTGAATTGGCTAACTACAGGGTCAAGATATAGAAAGGGGAGAAGGGAGACCAGCACAGCTGAGGAACTGAAGTAACAGGGAGAGATTGAGAGACCACATGTTGTAATGAGAACAAAGATTTAGGAGGGATGAGACAATGTGAGAGGTGTCCTTCGACAAGCAATTGGGATCAGAAATGGAATTTTCACAGTTGGAAGTGTACCAGTTTTGCTTGAGGGTTGGAGGTGTTGGGTATGGTCAGTCCTGTTGGGCAGTGAAGTAAAATGGTGACAGATGTGTAAGTTTAAAAAGCTGTTTCCTAGAGAGCTTAGGTATTAGAAGGTTCATCGTTGCCAACACTAAAGTTCCCAAGGATAAGGTCAGGGATTGTGGTATAAAGAGGAATTGTGAACCATCCTCATCATGCATGAATATTATTATCACCATCAACTCTAAACTGAGGCAGCAGAAAGACCACTGGATTTAGAGACAAAGGACCTGGGTTCAAATAAATCGCAGTTCTGTTCCTTAATACCTACCGATAAGACCTTGGACAAGTCACTTAACCTTGGGACTCTGTCTTAGTCACTCTTTTCTTCTCCCTCTATATTATTTACCTTGGTAATCTAATAAATTTCCATGGATTTAATTATTAATCTCTATGATGATTATTTTCACATCAATTTATCCTTACCTAACCTCCTCCAATCTCACATCTCCAAGTGCCTTGAACTGGATGTCCAGTAGTCTTCTTAAACTCAATATGTCCAAAATAGGATATATTTCCTCTTAAAACCTCTTACCTTCCCAATTACTTTAGAGAGCAAAACCATCTTCCCAGTCCCTCAGGTTCACAAGCTAGGAGTCATCCTGAACTATCTCTCATTGCCCCATATCCAATCTGTTGTCAAGCCTTGTCAACTCACCTTTGCAACATCTCTCAAATACACTCTCTTCTTTCCTCCGACACTGCTACCACTCTAGTGCAGGTCAATTCCGGACTATTGCAATAGCTTGATAGAGATCAGCCTACCTCAAGTCTCACCCCACTCCAATCAATTCATCATCTATTCCTCCACCAAAGTGATTTCCTAAAACACAGGTCCAACAGTGTCAGTTCCCTCTTATTCAATAAACTCTAGGTGACTCTCTATTATTGCCTCCAAGATCAAATACACAATACTCTGTTTGGCATTCAAAGCCCTCCCTAACCTAGCCCCCTCTTATCTTTCCAGTTTTCTTACACCTTACTCCTTAACACATACTCTTGATCCAGTGACACTATCCTCCAGGCTGTTCCATAAACAGGACCGTCCCATCTCCCAGCTTCGGGCATTTTCTTCCTGCCAGGAATGCTATCCCTCATCTCTGCCTTCTGGTTTCCTTGACTACCTTTAAATCCCGTCTTCTACAGTAAAGATGTCAAACAGTTGAGCAGAGGCTGCATTCCAGCTGTAATGTTCCCAATGGCTGAACCAGATTAAGATGTAATTGGGAAATATTCAACAAAATAAATAGAATCTAGATAATGTTAATACATAGTTTTCCAAATCAATATGGGCTCTTATGTATGTTTTGGTGGCCCTTTCTCTTTGAATTTGACACCGCTGTTCTGCAGGAAGCCTTCTACAAGCCTTTCCCAGCTTCTCTTTATCCTAGCTTTCCCTCTTACTTATTTCCTTCCTTCCCTGTAAATAGCTTGTTTGTACATATTTTTTTGCTTGTTGTTTTTACCATTAGATCGTTGACCTTGAGGGTAGGGACTGTCTTTTGCTTCTTTTTGTATCAGCAGCATTTAGTACAGCGCCTGGCATACAGTAGGCACTAAGTAAATGTTTATTGACTTACTGCTCGATAGTTTCCTTTCTGAAAGATAAGGGACGAGACTAAATGCCTCTTAAATTTACTTTTAGCTTTAATGATCATCATCCCTTTCAATTCCATCAATATCAGTGTCGTGGGATGTCTAATAGCAAATCATATAGGATAAATCGTATAGGAAATGTGTATATCCAATAGCAAAGCCTGTCATGATAACATTGTAGAAAGGTAAATAACAAGGAAACCCAGTTAAACAATGAAACCATTCTCAACTCCACCCTCATCTATAAAAAGATGGACACAACCTTTTATATACCCTCAAGGGATTATGGTCTAATAGCCCCTCAAGCTCAGTAAGTCACCCACACACGCTGGAGGAAGGACAGAGTTACCTCAAATTCGCAGCCTTATAGTGAAAGCTTTGGAGCTCAAAGTTGTCTACCTCAAGAGAGTCTCTGAAAGCTTCTAAGAGCAGGCTGATGATTTGCTGAAGCAATTGGCTTGGATCTGGCTATTATTTAAGGGTAACAAAGTAGTATGGTTCCATGTCCCCCTATTCTCTCTCCCTACTCTAACTTTATCCCCTAGTCTGCCTTGTCTTCAAGGGTGACTATGCTCTAGTCACACTACTGTTTTAGACTTTATGCCTCCCAGAAAACTACCCCCAAATCAAAGTTCTTTCCTGTTGGTAACACTGCTCCAGAGACAGATATGTAGCCTCCTCAGAAATGAACTCTAGGGAATTTTTCCCCATTAGCTATGCTCTCTAAGCTTGGAACTTCATGGGAAAGAAGTCTTTGGGCTTCTTCTCCATAATACCCAGTTCACTATACTATCAGTAATCATTATCACTATCAGGGGAAAATGTGCTAGATTTGAATTTAGAAGACCTGTGTTCAGTTCCCAGTTCTGTTACTCCTAATCTATGTAGCCTCAGTTTCCTTTTCTGTAAAATGATCTGAAAGATGGCAGACCACTCCAGTATCTTCGGCAAATTAAAAAAAAAACCCACAAAGGGGTCACAGAGTCAGACCTGACTAATACTCAAGAGACAATCAGTTTCCTCATTTGTGAAATGAAGTTGGACTGGACAATCTCTAAGATCTCCTCTGGTATGATTACCACCAAGCTCACTGTGATCTTCTCTAGGCTTTGTTTGATCAAGAATTTTCCCCATCTGTGTTGGGATAGGTTTCTCCTTTCTCATTCTTCTGATTTGTTTACAATGTGATTTTAAAAAAATATCTAGGCCATGTATCCATTTGAAGTTTATTTTGATTTATGGTGTGAATGTATGGTCTAGACCTAATTTCTGCCATGCTACTTTCTAGCAGTTTTTGTCAAATAGTCCTTATTCTAGTGGTTCGGGTATTTGCAGTTATCAAACACTATGTTACTATATTTGTTTTGTTTTGTTTTCTTCTGTGTACCTATAATGTGTTCCAATGTTCCACTTTTCTATTTTTTTTTGCTTTTTTTTTGGAGGGGGGAAAGTAGGGCAATTGGGGTTAAATGATTCCCCAAAGTCACACAGCTAGTTTGTGTGTATGTGTATGTGTGTGTGTGTGTGTGTGTGTGTGTGTGTGTGTGTGTTGTGTCTGAGGCTGGATTTGAACTCAGGTCCTCCTGACTCCAGGGCCAGCACTCTATCACTTCTCTATTTTTTAACCAATATCAAATAGTATTGATTTATGCTTTATAATATAATTTGAGATGTGGTGCTGCTAGGCCCCTTTCTTTCAATATTTTTGTTCATCCTTCCACTTTGAGGCTCTTCACTTTCTATTCCTCTAGATGAATTTTGTTATTATTTTTCCAAGTCTATAAAGAAATTCTTTGCTTACTAGCTGTGTGACCTTGGGCAAGTCACTTAACCCTAATTGCCCTACCCTCCCCCTCCAAAAAAAAGCAAAATAAAAAAAGAAATTCTTTGGTAGTTTGATTTTTATAGCCCTGAAGAAATACATTTATGCAATATTCTAATTTTTATTATATTGGCACAGCTTGTTTACCTCAGTTTTCCAATCTGTAAAATGAGCTGAAGGATGGCAAACCACTCTAGTATCTTTGCCAAATTTCAAAAAACTACAAAGGGGTCACAGAGTCAGACACAACTGAAAACAACTAATAACAACACAAACAGCCCAGTCATGAACAATTAGGACCTCTCCATTATGAAGTTCATTAAAGATTGCTTTAAAGATTCTTTCACAGTTGTATTTGCATAGTTAATATACTGGTCTTGATAGATGGAACCCCAAATTATTCTACTTTCAGTTCTTCTTGTTAATGGAATTTCTCTTTCTATCTCTTCCTGCTGGATTTTATTGGTAATGTACAGGAAAGCGGATAATTTATAAGGGTTTATTTTACATCCCACGACTTTGCTAGAGCTAAAACCCTATTGTATTATTTGCAAAAAACAATTGTTTCCTCTCCACCTACAGTTGTTCTCTCAGTTTCCTTTTCTTTCTTATTGCTCTAATACTGTATCATTTACATTTATATTACTATATCAAATAGTATGAAAGTGAATGTGACTTTTACCTCTGATTTGATTGGGAAAGCGTTAGCATTTCCCCATTACATATATTGCTGATTCTCGAATTTAGGTAGATACTAATCATCATATTAAGAAAAACTTCATTTATTCTTAAGGAAAAATTATTTATGCCTTCTATTGTTTTTAAGAGAAATAGATGTATTCTGTCAAAATCTTTTTCTAAATCTATGAATAAAATAATGTTTTTATAATTAATATGATCTATTATGCTCATAATTTTCCTAATATTGAACCAACCCCAGATTCCTGGTAAAATCTAACTTGATCACAGTGCATCATCTTTTTAAAACTATTTTTTTGTGTCACTGTTCTTTAAGATTATTGGTCTTCAGATCTCATTCTTAGTCTTCCCCTAGTTGAGGTATGAAGATCCTATTTGTATAATAGCAGGAATTTGGTAGAATGTTTTCCTCCTATTTTTTCAAATAGTTTATATAAATCTTATTGAAGTGAATGTTGAAAACTAAAAATAAATAAGTTATTAAAAAAAGAAAAAAAAACAAATAGTTTATATACTTGTAGCACATGGTTTGTAACCACTATTCCAGTTTCCACTTGCACTGACAAATTGGGTCTCTCATATATGGCTACTATCTCCCCTTGGAGTTCTAGGGTAGTTTTGAGGAATTGAGAGTTATCTTTCTAATTCTCTAGCTCATGAGCCCCCACCAGTGTGCTGCCTACGATGATTACCAGCTGAAATCAATTAGTCATCCTTGAGAAGGGGCCATTTACTAAAGTGGTATAGTAAAAAAAAGTTTGAAATATCTCACTAAAAGACTGTGACTCACTCTTCCACAAGTACATACAGAGTTTAGGGGAAAGTAACATAAGCTTAGGGTCCATATGTGGCAAAGGGGTAATCCATAGCTCCTGGAAGTGCTTTTGCTAGAATTCTCAAGATGTTCCCCTTATGTATAACATAGTTTTTCTTTTGGGCTCTTTGTAGAACCTTGATTCTGCATCCAATCTAACTTTAGCTCCCAATGCAGGCACTTCTGTCATCTGTTATTGGTACATTCCTAGGACACTGATGGGAAGTTCACATTCATCCAGATCCTTCAAAGCTTGTAATGTCCTCCTTCAACCACAGAAGGGGGAGAAGGAGATCTAGGCTAAGGCCAAGAGTCTCCCCACTGTCACACAATTCCTCCCTGTTGCTGGATATTTGAATCTCAGATTCCACCCAGCTTCCTGGTTTTATAGAGGTCCCACAGGGCATTACCAAGTCCTTCAGCTAATTTAAGCAGATTTCCAGGCATACCTAGGAAGGTATCCAGGACCTGTTCACATCTAAAAAGATATGTTCTGGCTTCATGAATGTATTAAGGTGAGGTCATTGAGAAGTGTTTTTACCTGATAAAAGTATCAGGGCTAAGTTCAGTAGAGTTATTTTAGCCCCGCCCTTACATAATATTGGAATTAATTGTTCTTTGAATATTTGATAGAATTCACTTATAAAACTATCTGGTCCTGGGTTCTTTCTTTTTTTTCCTTTAGGAGTTTGTAGGTTATTCAATTTCCTTTTTTCTAAGGCCGGGTTATTTAAATTCTTTATTTCTTATTCTGTTAATGTAGGCATTTTACATTTATGTAAATATTCACCCACTTCATCTAAGATAGCAGCTTTTGTTTACAAACAATTGAGCAAAATGGTTTCTAATAATTTCCTTTATTCCCTTTTCATTTGTTGTGAATTCTTTTCTTTCATTTTTTATATTGATAATTTGGTCTTCTCTTCCTTAAGTCAGACTAATGATTTATCTATTTTATTAGTTTATTTATTATTATCATCTATATTTATTTTTATCTATTATTATTATTTATCTATTTTATTAGTTAAAAAAACTCATAGTTTTATGGATCAATTCATTGAATTTAATTTTGATTTTGTTGATCACTTCTTCAATTTGTTGTTGTTCTTGAGTCATTTCAGTCATGTCTGAGTCTTGGGTTCCCCATTTGGAGTTTTCTTGGCAAAGAAACTAGAGTGGTTTGCCATTTTCTTCTCCAGCTCATTTTACAGATGAAGAACTGAGGCAAACAAGGTTAAATGACTTGCCTAGGGTCACACAGCTAGTGAATGTCTGAGGCTAAATTTGAATTCAGGTCCCCTTGACTCTAGGACTGGCACTCTACTTACTGAACCACCTAGCTGTCCCACTCTTCAATTTAACATTTTTCAATTTTGGTATTTAGTTGGGGATTTTTGTTTTTTTGAATTTTTTCCTAGTCTTTCTAGTTGCATAAATAATTTACTGATCTATTCTTTTTCTATTTTTTTGAGGAGTTTAGAGAATACCATTTCCCCTAAGTACTGCCTTGTCTGAATCCCAAGTTTTGATATGTTGTCTTATTGTTGTCATTTTCTTTGATGAAATTGTCAGTTTCCATGATTTAGTCTCCATTTCAGTTTGAATCTTTTCTTCAAAGGCTCTTAATTGATTATAACTTTTATTACATTGTAGTCAGTAAGGGCTGTGTTTAATATTTCTACTTTTCTGCATTTTTTATGAGGTCCTCATGTCCTAGTACATGGCCAATTTTTGTAAAGATGCCATGTATACTTGAGAAACATGTATATTCCTTTCACATTTAATAATTATCAATCTTACAATAATCATTTACAATAATGTTACAATAAATATCACAACTAACTTTTCTAAATTTCTATTCAGGTTGTTAGCTCCATTCTTGTTTTTTGTTTGCTTTGTCTAGATCTAGATGGGGGTACATTAAGGCCCCCAACTATAATATTGCTTTTCTGTTGCCCGTGTCTCTGTGCTATTCAATTAATTTTTCCTTTAAGTACTTAGATATTTTGCCACTAGGTTCATATATATTGTTATCGTTCTCCTGTCTATAGTGCCTTTAAGCATATTGTAGTTTTCCTTTTTAATCATATATATTTTTACTGCTGTCTTATATGAAATTATGGTTGCTACTCCTGGTTTGTTTGTTTGTTTTAGTTCAGTTCGCACATCATAAATTCTGCTTTGGTTTCTTATTTTAATGCTACGTAAATCTTTTTCTTTCGAGCGTCTTTCTTAACAACATCTGGTTCAGTTCTGCTTTCTGATCCATTCTGTACAGGGCACTGGACTTTGAGTCAGACCTGAGTTCAAGTCCTGTCTCAGACACTTGCTGTTTGATACTAGGAAAGTCTCTACCCTCTATTTTGACTCAGTTTCCTCATCTGTAAAATGAGGCAGTTGGATTTGATGGCTTCTAAGGTCATTTCCATCTCTAAATAATGCTCCTACGATTAGTTGTTGTCATTCACATTCATAGTCATGATTGTTAAATTTTGATATTTCTCTCCAGCCTATCCTCTTGGACTCTTCCTCCTCTGCCCCCTTTTCCCTCTCTTTACAAAGAAGATAGCAGTCATGAAAGAGAAGTGTGGTAGACTCTAGTGATATATAATTGTTATGGTCTATTTTTGCTTCACTGCCTCTCCTCTTTTCCCTATCCCAGACCCTGATCCCTGGGTCTTACCCTTTTTTCCCTTTTTTCTTCCCCTTCACAATTGACTCTCTAAAGTTAAAGTTTGGTTTGCTTATGACTTTTCTCTCCCAGACACAACACCCGATTTTATGATCCTCTTTACAATCCTATTCTCTTCTTAGCCCTGCCAGTTTCCCTCTTAAATTTAACATTTTTCTTTTATTTTCTTCTTTCTTTAAAAAGTAATGTATTTCGCAAATGTTCAATTTATTAAAAGGGACAATTAGACAGCTGCAATGGTGACTTCAATTGCTATGATTCAATATTGATGGAAGCACTCTTTTTAACCATCTCAGGAGGTCTCTGCAAATCAAACGTTTGTGGATTCTTATTTGGAACTGATCCCAAGTCTTTGAACCTTTTTCTACTTGTGATCTAAAGTGTCTTAGTGAGTATATGCACAGCTTCCTTCAATTTCAAATTCTTCTGGCCCTTCCAAGTAGGTCAGCACACACCTTCTGAAGTAACTTAAAGACTGTGGCTTCTAAGGGCAATTCTAATCTGTCAAATGGTCACTTCAGGTGCTACAGGTGTCTTTCTGGTGTATCCCTACAACAGTATCAAAATAAGATGATATTTGCAAAGCTTAAAGGGCTACATAAATATTAGTCATCATTAGCTTCTTGGGTCACCATATTGCATTGTTGATTCATATTGACCTTGCAGTTCACTAAAACCCCCAGATTTTCTTCAGATGAAGCGCTATCTAGTCATACCTATTTCATCTTCTGCCACATAAGGCAGCTAGATGGTACAAAGGGTAGAGAGAGCCCTGAGTCTGGGTTGAAATCTGGCCTCAGACACTTACTAGTTGTGGACCTTGCTTACGTTACTTAACCTAAGTCACTTAACCACTACCTGCCTCGGTTTCCTCAACTGTAAATTGGGGATCATCACAGCATCTACCTCCAGGGTTGTTGTGAGGATCAAGTGAAATAATATTTGTAAAGTGACTAGCATGGTGCCTGGCATATAGTACGTACCTTATAAATGCTCACTATTATGATGAAGATGATGATCATCATCAAATTAATTTTTTGAACCTGAGGTTATTCATCATTGTTAAATTTTGTCTTATTAGATGTGACCATCCATTCCTGCCTGTCAAAATTTGAGAGGAGAGAGGAGAAAGAGGAGACAGAGAGAGAGACAGAGAGACAGCGACAGAGAGACAGAGACAGAGAGACAGAGGCAGAGAGAGACAGAGACAGAGAGAGGAGAGACAGAGAGAGACAGAGAACAGACAGAAACAGAGAGAGACAGAGAGAGAGAAGCAGAGAGACAGAGACAGAGAATAGGAGAGAGACAGACAGAGACACAGACAGACAGAGAGAGAGAGAGAGAGAGAGAGAGAGAGAGAGAGAGAGAGAGAGAGAGAGAAAGTCCCTAGTTTGAAGAGAAGACAAGGATCCTTAGATAATCCACTATGTTGGAGGGAAAGAGAAAATCTTTTATTGTCCCTTCTGTGTGCCAGACTAGACTTGAGCAGTGGGTTTCATCTCAACACTGCTGCCTCTTCTCACAGATCCAGTTGTCACTGAGGTTTTTACAGGGCGCGTCATTCCATCGACCTGTGTAAAGTATCATGATGCAGTTCTCGTTCCTTCTTGAATCATTAGGCTCCCCTTCATTCCAGTAGCTGTATGGGTGGAAGCAAGAGGTCCCATAACCATGATAACAGAAGACACCATGTTTCAGACTTACACCAAGCTAAAAGCCAGTGGTGTTCTGGAGTTCTAGAAAATACTGTAGGGCACCTACTGGTGCTTTCAGACTTGGGGACCTTACCCACTTAGGAGGGCATGATAGAATAGAAAAGGACAAGCAAAAAGCCATCTGCCCTTCTTATCCCCATTTCCCAAGGGATGTCTGGAATACCCCACTAAGAATCTGTGTGTGTGTCTGCCTGTCTGTCTATCTCTGTCTCTCTCTTTTCTCTCCCTCTCTGATCTCTGTCTCTCTGCTCTCTCTGTCTCTCTCCCTCCCTCCATCTCTGCCTGTCTGTCTCTGTCTCCTCTCTCTCCCCATCCATCTCTGTCTCTCTG
>NW_027185588.1:3026877-3029185 GCF_028583685.1 Petaurus breviceps papuanus | reverse complement strand
TCTCTCTCTCTCTCTCTCTCTCTCTCTCTCTCTCTCTCTCTCTCTCAGAAAACTGAAAGCTCTGACCAACCTGAACAGTCATCCTCTCTTCAATATCCTTAAAAAGAGTCATTTAGCCTTTGCTTAAAGACTTGCAGGGCTGGGCTTCTCCCTACAGATAGGTCCCAATTCATGAAAATAAAGAATCCCCTGAAATGGGCACATATTCAAATTCCCATGGCATATTTCCATCAGGCTGAAACCAATAACCATATTTTACATAATTGTAACTGTGAATACTAATAATCAAGCACTTCACGGAATCATATTCACTCTAATTGGGACTTAGCTGTTTCTCAGCCCTTCTACTTTGGAAGAACTCTCATCATTAGGAAGTTTTTTCTTAAACTAGGACCTGCCCCCTTTTTGCCTTTAAGTCTAGTTCTATTCTTTGGGGCTAAGCAGAAAAAAGAGTCCTGCCTCTCTTCCATATGACAGCTCTTTGAATACTTGAAGGCAGCTCTCTTGTCCCTCCCCTTGCCCCAGTTCTTATGCTTTCTAGTTTCTTCACCATCACAAAATCACTGAATCTCCAAATTGGACAGGACCTCAGAGACCATCTAGAAGAGCTATCATTAGGAATTCACTGTTTCTCTTTCTATACAAGCTCACAAACTCCCTTCAATAATATATGCTAGAATCTTGCTGGGAGTCAGTCAAGTTCACCAGACCATAATTTGCAGGCTCTACCTTCTTTCCTTAAAAACAAAACAAAACAAAACACCAGGACATTTGTTCCTCTCCAGTCTTAAAGCAATTCTCCCAATAATCATCCCCCCCGCCCCCACCAAAGGTCATAGTGTTATAGAATGAAACTTGGAAGAACACTTAGAGATAATCTGAGTTGACCACTTTCCCTTAACAATAATCAAAGTAAAGTCTGGGAAAAGGAAATTTTCACATAAGGAGTGAGGGGCAGAGCCTGAATTCAAACTCTAGTTGTCTGACTGGAAATTCATATCTTGTCTACTACACCAGGTCACTGCTAGCAGCTCAACAAGCAGGTCATTTTTTTAGTGCCTGGGGAAGCCATTTGTTTAGACCTGACAACTTGAATAAATTAGCTTATGTTCTAGTGGACCTCCCAGCTCTGATATCTTGGATTCTAAGGGCCCTCCCAGCTCTGACATCCTGTGTCCTAGGGGCCCTCCCCACTCTGACATCCTGTGTCTTAGGGGCCCTCCCAGCTCTGACATTGTGTTTTAAGGGCCCTCCTAGCGTTTTAAGGAGTTCCAATTCTGACACTCTGTGTTCTAAGGGCCCTTCCAACCCAAATGTCCAGTGTCCTAAGGGCCCTTACAGCTCTGACCTTCTGTGTTCTAATGACTCTCCCAGCTCTGACATTCCATATTATAAGGCCCCTCCCATTTCTGACATCCTCTGTTCTAAGGGCCCTCCCAACTCTGGCATTCTGTGCTCTAAGGTCCACCCTAGCCTTAGTGTCCCATGCTCTATGTTCTAAGATCTCATTTAGCTCCAATATTCAGCATTCTGTTTTTACAAGTCTTTTTCAGTGCTGACACACCATATGGCATGTCCTAAGGTCCCTCTCAGCTTTTCTTTCCAATGATCTCTGCTCTCAGGCATCGCAAACTCTGATACTCTGAATTATATTTGAAGGGTCCTCCAACTTGGATTTTTTATATTCGATTTTCTAAATGAAAGCCCTTCAACCTTGGATATTCTTTGGCCTATCTACTGGGGCTTCAGCCTCAGATAGTACTTGTACCTGAACATGTGCCTAGAAGCTTTGCCCTGAATCCCAGTGGAAGATATTTACCTAAAAGTAAGTTTGGTGCCATCGATCCATGTGTACCCATTAACTCTTCCTCTGGCACGAGTTGCCGTGAGTCCAATCCAGTAACCCAAGCCTCTGGTGTTCTGGGTCAGGAAGGTCTTGGCAAGGAGTAAGAGTTGTCAGTGGAATCATGACCCCCACGCTTCACAGGACACATATCTCACCCATTCATTCTGGTGGCTTACTCTAGGGGCCAGGTCTCTCCATTGGATAAGGGATTCTCTGGGGGCAGGGAGCAATCCTTCCTTACCTCCTCAGATTGGGAACTGAGAGGGCAGGTATCATCCCTCTCCCCTCAAACCAAGGATATCCTGAGGGCAAGGGACATGGTTTACCTCCCCCCATCCCAGGACAGAGGCTCCCTCAGGTGCCATGTCTCCCCCTCCCCAAACAAATAGGCTCTGATGGGGTCCATGTTTCTCCCCCCCAGACCATAGGCTCCCCCAGGTGCCATGTCTCCTGCCCCAGACC
>NW_027185588.1:2990994-3026867 GCF_028583685.1 Petaurus breviceps papuanus | reverse complement strand
AGGTGCCATGTCTCCTGCCCCAGACCATAGGCTCCCCCAGGTGCCATATTTCCTCCCCCAGACCATAGGCTCTCCCAGATGTTATGTCTTCCACCACAGACCATAGGCTTCCCCAGGTTGCCATGTCTCCCATCCCAGACCATAGGCTCCCCCAGGTGCCGTGTCTCCTGCCCCAGACCATAGGCTCCCCTGGGGTCCATGTCTCCCCCCCCCAGACCACAAGCTCCCCAGGTGCCATGTCTCCTGCCCCAGAACATAGGCTTCCCCAGGTGTCATGCCCCCTGCCCCAGACCATAGTCTCCCCTGGGGTCCATGTCTCCCACCCCAGACCATAGACTCCCTTGGGGTCCATGTTTTCCCTCTCAGCCTGGCTTTGGAGGGATCTCCCCAAGAACGTGTTGCTCCCCAGGCTTCTACCTGTTCCTCAAGGTTGTTCACAATAACCAGGTGTGCCTGTTCCTGGGCACAGTTCTGTTGTGACTGGTCCCAGTGAGCTTTGGCGGTGGAGAAGAAGTAGCACGAGCCCTCGAAGGCCAGCCAGGAATCAGGGCACGGGGAGCAGGAGCCTGGGAATGGTGCTGAGAGTTTGCTGTAGGCACAGGACAGACCATCTCTATTCTGGCCTGAGAAAGGGGTCTCTCTTCCTGTGCTGTATCCCAGTATCCAGGATAGTCAAGAAGGAAGGCTAGATGATGACTGTTGAGCTGCCACGGGCCCTTGATCTTTTGCCAGGCCCCCAGAGCCCACAGTAAACCTTGCTGCTAAGCCAGGTTCTGTAAGTCTAGGGCCCCAGCAGGGCCCTGAGTACGCAGAGAGATCAGTCCTCAGGATGGAGAGGTACCACTTGATGGGACAGCCATGGGAGGCGGAGGTGGGGGGGTGGGGGATGCAGGATGGAGGGTGCATCCCTGTCCTTGGACCCATGACAAGCAACTATCTGAGCAAGTCATGGACAGCTAGGCCTACGGCCAGGCCACTTTGAGGCCCTCTGGCTCCCATTTTCCCTACTCCAGCTTCCCTCAGACTGAACCACTCCAACCCCCAGCCAAGTGTCTCTCTGACTGAATCGACTCACTGTTCTCTCTTCTCACAGCAGCTATAGCCCGAAACATCTCACTGCGAATGTCTTGTCGGTCCTTCCCAGCCTCTGCCAGGGCCTGAGTCACTGGGAGAGCAGAGGGAAAAGAGTGGGAGCGTGCCCAGCAGAGTGAGTATGGATCTGTCTTGTGGCACTGTCAAGATACTTGGGGAGCCCTATGGTGGGTTTCTGGGAGGACTTATTCTTAGAACAGTCAGCAAGGTTGTGGGTTATTATGGGAACACTTGGCAGGATCAGTGTTGGACTGTCCAAGAGGGCTGGTATAGGGACGGAGAGCAGGGTCAACGGGGGAAGATCCGGCGGGGATGGATACACCAATTTCCGAAGAGTGGGACAGGCGCTGGGGATAACCCTTGGCTTTGAGGGGTGGCTGAGGCTTCTGTTTCTGTGGGGAGGACTTACTTTGGGTGCTAAGCTCATTGTGCTCACTCTCTAGCTTGAGCAGTCGGGCATGGGATTCACCCAGTTTCTTCTCCCAGGTCCCCAAGCCAGTCCACAAGGCAGAGCCTGGGCACAGAGATAGGAGAGGGATCTGGCACGAGGTGAGCCAGAGTTCCTCTCCCTCCGTGTGCTCTCTCAGCACATCCCCAATCAGTCCTTCTTAGCTCCCACCCTCAACCCTCTTTGCTCCTTCTCACCATTTCTCCTGGCAGCAGCCATGTCCTCTCTTAGCTCCCCCACATCCTTTGTCCAGATAGAAGCTGGAAAGATCCCCCACAGCTCTTTAGTCCCACAGATTCATGGAGTTGTACCCTGCCCAAGAGTGGTTTAGGGACTATCTGGACCAGGTTGCTCCAAGCATCCAGCCCCACCTACCATTGGTTTTCACTTCCTCTTTGAACTGATTCAGCTCCTGGGAGGTCTTTGAGCCTAGGGACACATATTTGTACAAATACACACAAAGACATGCATTCACACATGCACACTTGTACAGGATCCCCAGTCATTGTGACTTACAGAGGTCAGTGGGGGCTGGGAACAGAGCAGGGGAATGAAGACAGGAGGAGTGAGCTGGTGAGACCAGGAAGGAAAGGGGACCTAGAAAGGGGAGCAATGCTCTGAAAGTCTCTAGAACCCCATGCTGAAGCTTGATTGAATTGCTATCCTCCCTCCTTTTCCCCTTCCTCATCTCTCCCCATGCCCCAAACTCTGTGGGATTAATATCTAGCTTCCCTCCCTCTGGTCCCCTCACCCTTGACCAGCACCACAATTAGGAGAATCCCCAGCAGGAGAATCACAGCTAGCATCAAGGAGGCAGATTTTGAGGGCAAATCTCTGGGAAACAGTCTCCTCCACCAACCTGAGGGAAACCAGGAAATAAGGACTCTAGAGACACCCTGACAGGAATACTAAGACACAAGCCTGGTCCAATTGGAGGAGACCCAAGGCCACCTGGGTCCCATCTCTGGATTGGTAGAGAGGGGGTGGGAATGCCTTAATCTTAGAGACAATCCTAGAAAACAGGATAGGATTTGGTGGTAACCCTAACCTTTGTTCTCTTTCCCTTTGGGGCTCTGGGCTGGGTAGATAAAAAAAAGGAGGGGCTAGACCCCTGAGAACACAAGTGACTCCTAACATCCTGCCTCCCAATCCTATGGAGCCCTTAGGAGAGCGGGGACCCTAGCCTGGTACCTGTGCCCTGTGATCTCCCAGCTTGTTGGGACTTACCCAAAGAGGGATGGTCCTGGTCTTCCCATTTTTGATAACTTGAGGAGTCCATGGTGAGGATGTAGGCTGGGCCACCCAAAGGGAAGAAATGAGCCTGTCCCATACAACCCTTACATGCGTCATATTTATTAGGCCCTCCCTTCCTTTTAAGATTACCACCCAGATTCTGGGTGTCAAGTCAGCAAATAAAGAAACTCTGGCCACCTCCTCCTCTGTTCTGCTCTTCCTTTCCCAGCTGGTCCCTACTGATAATGAGACAGTAAGGACCATACTTTCTGTGATAGAGGGCCCCTTGCCTTCCCCCTGGGGACCAGACTCAAGCACATAATCTGTCTATGTCCATCTCTGAGACCTCTCAGTCTCTGACAAGGCCCCCCTTTCCCTCATTTCTAGACTTGGAGCTGGAAGGGACCTTAGAAGCCATTCTGTCTAACCTTCTCCCATCCCCTCACTTTATAGAAGAGGAAATGGAAAAACCCAGAAAGGTGTAGTTCCTCGTCCAAAGCCGTGCAGTTAGTCAGTGGCAAAGCTGGGACTGGGACCCAGGTCTTCTGATTTCCAATCCAGTACTCAGGTATGTGTTGGTTTTCATCCAGTCCCTCTGTGGTCCTCTCCTGCTTTTACTGTGTTACTGAGTCCCCTTCCCTAGAGGAAGCAGGCCTGATATCCATTTCCCTTCTTGTCAAGCCTTGACACTCTTTTTTTTTTTTTTTAAAGCAATCGGGGTTAAGTAACTTGCTCAAGGTTACATGGCCAGTTATTTCTGGGTGTGGTGCTGAGTATCTGAGCCCAGACTTGATCCCCAGGTCATCCCAACACTAGAGCCGGTGCTCTTACTTGCTGAGCCACCTGGCTGCCCCTAAGCAATTGGGGTTAAGTAACTTGCTCAAGGTTACACGGCCAGGTGTTTCTGGGTGGGTGCTAAGTATCTGAACCTGGGATTCGATCCCCAGGTCATCCTGACACTGGAGCTGGTGCTCTTACTCGCTGTGCTACCTAGCCTCCCCTGCCTTGACACTCTTGACACCACATTTTTCATATCCTCAATTTCTAGAAGTTCCCAACTCCCTCCCTCCCTTCTCTTACCAATGATTCGCACAGGTCAAGGACCATAGACTTACAGCCAGAAGGAACCTTAGAGGTCCTGAGCCTTTTTTCTTTTCTTGTCTAAGTCACTTTGCTATATTTCAAAAAACTGTGGATCATGTGTTTAGTTGCCAGCAGGTGCTTCAGTCAGGGAACTCAATGATGGGTCAAGTATACAGTGGCAAGAACACATGCACACACACACACACATACACACACACGACTCCATTTCAATTAATCAATCAATAAACATTCATTAAGTGCCTACTACATTCCAGGCACAGTGCTAAGCACTAAGGATATAAAAAGAGACAAAAGACAATCCTGCCCTCAAGGAGCTTGCAATTTAATGGGGGAGACAACGTGCAGAGAAATATCTACAAAGCAAGCTATAGACAGGTTTTATATGAAAGTCCTTTCTGGCTCTGCCATCAATTAACCAAGGTGGTAAAAAGACTAGAAAACAAGCCACATGAGGATTAAAACTGGACTACATTTGGCCTGGGAAGAGAAAACTTGACAGCGACTCAATTGCTGTCAACATATTTTGAGGGCTTTCATAGGAAATAGAGATTAAACTTGTTCTATTTTTTTCCTAGAGAACAAAACTAGAAGCTGAGGGTGGGGATGGTTGAGTGGGGGAAGAATACAGAGAGAGACTTGGGCTTCATACAATGTAAATCTTTCTATTAATTAATTAATTAATAAGTATTTATTAAGTGACTGCTATATTCCAGTCACTGTGAAGAGCTATTCCCACCAGTTAGAGCTGTCCAAAAGTAGGAGATAGTGAGTTCTCCCTCATGAGAGCCTGGCTGCCCATTCATCATTAGGGATAGGATAGGAAAGATTGCTGCTTTAGTATAGGTAAGACTGCAGATACCCCTGTGGCATCCCTTCCAAATCTGGGATTGGCTTTAAGTCTTTTTGCCTCACTGGGCAGAGACCACAAACCTTCCTGTTCCTCATCCTCTGGTTTAATGGAGAGAGCCCTAGGCTTAAAGGTTTCAAATATTGCCTCAGACATCAGTCATATGATCAGGGGCAAGTCAGTCAGTCAACAAGCATTTATTAAGCATTTACTCTATGCCAGACACTGTGCTAAGTGGTGGGGTTACAAATAGAGGCAAAAAGAAAGACAAAGGTAAGTCATTTAACCCTTCAGAACCATCTGTAAGATGGGGTTAATGAGATTCCTCTTACTTGGCCTCACAAGGGTGTTAGATTGTTGGGCAAGTCCAAAGTGCTCTGTAGGCCTTAGGGTGCTACAGAAATGAGTTACTAGCTCCCCCATTTTTCTCAACAGCCATATCCCATTAATATTTGATGAATGGGTAGAATGATGAGGAAGATAAAGGAGTAGGGGATGATAATAGCTAACATATATGGTTTTAAGGTTAGCAAAGAAGTTTATAAATATTATCTCATTTAATCCTCACAATGACTCCAGGAGGTAGGTGTTATTATTATCCCCAATTTACAGATGAGGAAACCAAGGCAGATGGAGGGTAAGTGGCTGGTCCAAGATCACACAGCTAGTAAGTGTCTGTGGTTGGATTTGAATTCAGATCTTCCTGACTTCAGGTCTAGCACTCTATCTGGTGCACCACCTGACTAGAAAACCCTTCCCACCACCACTTAGCTGGGGACCTGGGAATGGGAGGGCAAATTGTCAAACATGGTGTTTTTCTCTCAGTGTGAGATCTTGACAGTCTTGTTCTCCTAGAAATAGATTGCCATTGGTGAGTCTTGTATCTGTGGGTATTATATCCCAGTGAGATGGTGTGTCTGAGTGCTATCCATCCCAGTGAGCACACCCTGGTGTTGTCTATAGGCAAGGGTGGTGTTATCTGGGTGAGGGGAAAGAACTGACTAGATTTCTAAGATCTCTTACAACTCCTGCACCATGGCTTCAGGTGAGAGCACTGTGTAGGTAGCAGTATTCTCACCTTGACCCTCTTTTCATCTTCCTTTCTTTTTCTATCTGTCCTGAACAGGATGATCATGAGCCTATTTGTCCATTTTCCAGCCCACCCCACCCTGTCTCATGGCCAGGTCAAAGAATTGTGAATCCAGCCTCTTCCCTCCTGATTGTTTCACTTCCCTGTAACTTCTTCCCATTGCTCTTACTTCTGCCCCTCAAGACAAGCAGAAACCTAAGCCCTTTTTGATACAACCTTCTTCTTGCCCTCACACTACCATTCAAAAATCCTTCAGCTCTTCCTTGTATATCCTAACTTTTCCAATGTCTCTGTCCAAAACTGAGCCTTCTCATCCCCGACCTTCCTGGATCCAGAGAGTTTTATCTCTAAGCCTCAACTGGTTGCAACTGGGGTCTGAAAAAAGTGAGTGGGCAGCAGATGGGGACTGTAGTGGTATGGAAGGGAGAGTTGTTTCTCTGCCTTCCTGGTCTTAGAGGTCACTGGAATCTTGGAGGTACTGACTCAGACCAAAGGAGTAGGGGAAATTGACTGGATTGTGATGAAAAGACCATCCTTTCCTCTCTGTTTCTGGGAAGTTTGTGGGTCATCACAGGGCAGTCAGCTTCACTTTCCAGGAAGAAGTCATGGATTTCACATCTCCCTGACTCACAGGGAAGTGAATGTCAGTCCAGCAAGACAGTAAGACAAGAGCCCTAGTGTAGAACTCAAGTGGCCTTGTTTCTAGCTCCAGAACTGCTCCCAAAACAAGTGAGGTGTGGGATATGCTGGATGACACTCATTCTAGCTCACTGACTCCTGACCATTTCAAGAGAGAGCTAGGAAAATTACTTTACCTGTGATGGGATTCCTCATAAATCATTAAAAGAAATATTGTTCCATGGTTATCATCCTAGATTTTAGCAGTCCATGTATATCGCCTACAGTGGTGGTAGGGAAGAAGACTGGGGAAAACAGGAATGTTCATACACTACCAGACTTTGGACAAGACAGTTAAAGTGGATCAGTACGTTATACCAAAAGTTCAAGATCCCCAGTCTGTTTGCTAAGCAGCCAGTGGTGCTCAATGTTGGATTCCCACAGTGGATACTGTAAAAGTCCAATTGCAGAGGAAAACAAAGAGAATAGAACTTTTATCTACTGAGCTGCATTTGACTAGTTTTAGTATAGGCTCCCAGGCATCTAAGGAACACTTACCACTTCAAAGCCACTGGTAGAAAAAGTACTTGGAGACATGGAAGTGTTGTTGTATCTGATTACCTCAATATCTTTGGAAAGACACTGGAAGAGGACGAAGAGAGGTAGACAAAAGCATCGGATTGGTTGGTGGAAGCTGGTCTGAAATGATTGGTTGACAAGTGCTCATTTTACAGCACCTCCATTAAGTGTGTATGGGGGATGTCACATAGTATAGCAGCCAAGAGTGAACAGTGAGCAGAGAAGATGGAAGTACTACTCAACTGGCATGTCTTTTCAAAGACCTGGTGACTGTTAATTTTTAATTAGCGAATTTATTTTTTTGTTTTCAACATTCACTTCCATAAGATTTTGAGTTTCCAATTTTCTGCCCCTGCTTCTCCTCCCCCCTCCCCCAAGATGGCATACAATTTGATATAGTTTCAATTACTAAACATATTTTTACATTAGCAATGATGTAAAGAAGTGTTAGAACTAATGGGAGGAACCACGAGAAAGAAGAAACAAAACAAAACAAAAGAAAAGCAGAGCAAATAGTATGCTTCCATTCACATTCGAACTCCAAATTTCTCTGGATGTGAACAACATTTTTGATGAGTCCTTTGGAGTTGTCTTAGATCCTTGAATTACTGGGAAGAGCTAAGTCTATCAAAGTCAGTCATTGCACACTGTGGTTGTTACTGTGTACAATGTTCTCCTGACTCTGCTCATTTCATTTAGCATCAGTTCATATAAGTCTTTCCAGGTTTTTCTGAAGACCACTTGCTTATTATTTCTTATAGCACAATAATATTCCATTACATTCATATGCCACAACTTGTTCAGCCATTCCCCAATTGGTGGGTGTCTCCTCAATTTCCAATTCTTTGCCACCACAAAAAGAGCTGCTAAAAATATTTTTGTACATGTGGGTCTTTTTCCCATTTTTATAATCTCTTTGGGATCTAGACCTAGAAGTGGTATTGCTGTGTCAAAGGGTATAAAGTTTTATAGTCCATTGGGTATAATTCCAAATTGCTCTCCAGAATGGCTGAATCAGTTCACAACTCTTTGGTGACATTAAATTTAAAAAAATTTAAAGCATTCTTTGGCAATTGGTAATCCACAGAGTGATCTCCCTTATGGATGATTGAAGAGATCAGAAGAAGAAAGACAAGAAATGTAATTTTAACCTGAACATATTTAAACTCTTTGGATATTATTAAGACTGACAAAATAACTTTTAAAGATCTGGTAAACTCCTCACACATACACCAGTGTTTGCTTATGCAGATTTAAGCAACTTCTTGATCCTGCATTGAGATGCTAGCCAGTAAAGCATCGGAGAAGTCCTGTAACGAGAGAATTGTGGCCATAAGAAACCACTCACATTTTATTTCTTTTTTTTTGTTGTTGTTGTTTGGAGGGAAATTGGGGCTAAGTGACTTGCCCAAGGTCACACGGATAGTTTTTTGTGTTAAGTGTCTGAGGTCAGATTTGAACTGAGGTCCTCCTGATTCCATGGCCAGTGCTCTATTCACTGCGCGACCTAGCCACCCCCACTCACATTTTCTAGTAGAGGATGTACTAATAGTGAAGTTAAACACAAAATGGAATTCTTGATATTTAAATGGGCTGTCACTAAGAAGTTGAGACAATGGATGTACAGCTAAATTTCAAGTACAATTGTATAATAATCCATTAAAATATATGGATTCCAACTAGGATCTGAAGATCCCTACTCCCAACTCCCACTCTCACTGCTGAGTTGGGTCCCCAGAGTATGGATATATCTCATCCTCAGGATTCTAGAGATATCCCCAAGGGGCCAGGAGTGTCTCTCTAAAGCCATTGACTTGAGCTCCCACCAGTGTGTTTCCACCTAAGACTATCAGTTGAGAATCCTTTTAGTCAGCCAGTCTTAAATAACTTTTAGAAAGAGATATTTTCTAAGGTGTAGTAATAATAGTTGGTACAAAATATCTCCCCAGAGTCTGAAACACTCTACTACAGGATATACCCAGTCCAGAAGAAAAAGGACTCATGCTTAGAGAGCACATTTGATAAAGAGGTGACTCCCAATGGCTGGTTTTGGGAAAAAACAAATTTTTTTCCAATTTTTAGGATGCTGAAGAAATTTATTGTAGGCATGGTATAGTCTCTTTGCTGAGCCATGAGTCCAGTCTTCCTTTAGATCCCAATGTAGACACTGCCACCACTCAGTCCAGGGACATGACTAGAACACTGAAGAAAAGCTGAAATGACATAATTCAGACCCTTTAAAGTTCAAATACATATATATATATATACATATATATATATATGTATCTCCAGTCAAAGTATACAGATGAGAAGAAAATCTGTCCAAGGCAATAATCAATACCACCACCCCCACCCCCACATAATGGTTGCACTTCGGGGATGCAGTGCAAAGTCAATTTGCTTCAATCTCTGGGATGCAGTCCCTTCTCAACTCGTGTGATAATTCAGCAAGGTTTCCTCAGCCTATACGAACAAGATTCTTGCTCAATGTTAATTCTAGTAACACTCAATCTAAGCTCTGTGCATGATCCATTGATTGAGTTACAGTCTCAATTAAGTTATCATAGCTAAAATGGGGTGGGATAGCTTTAGTCCCACACTTCCATATAGTTTGACCAGTACCAAGTTGAATGCTCCTTGCCAGAGATGAAAAGCAGCCCTAGCCAGCCATGAATTCAACCTACAGTATCATCCAAGGAAAACAAATGTGAGTGTAGGTGCTTTGATCCAGAGGCCATATGACCCAGGAGGCCCAGACACTTCAAATGAATGAATGAATAAAAAATGTAAACTAGTTACAATGAAGTCCTTAATCTGATGAACCCATACCATAAGAAGGGGTGTACCATAAGAAGAGGTGAATGCTATCTGTATACCTAGGGATCTTCAACAGAGTCAAATGTAACTAAAACTTAGGGTTTGAGACTTCCATTAGACTGCATGTCAGCAGCATATGGGAACCGTGTTTTATTGAACTAAACATCTCTTCTTCAGTTATCCTTGGGTAACTAGAGACAGAGAAATGGATGATGAAGGTTTCTCAGAATAGAAAAAAATCAAGAAACAAGGGAGCAAACCTAAAGAACTCAAGTACCATTCTCCAGAAAACATCTTACTGTTAACACAATGGTAGAAGTTGGAACTGTGCAACAGTGTCATAACACACTCTAACCAATTCCAGTTATGATCCCAGAAGGAAGTTGGTATTACTCAAGGCATAGTACTCAATGGTCATGAAGGCATTACATCATGATTTTTCACATTAAGCTCAAAAGAAAACCTCAGAACTAGATTGAAACCATGTTTACTGGTCCAAGATGGTAGCAGATATTACAAAAATATGTGAGACCTGTGCTCAATGTGTTCAGAGAATAATGCTACCTTTTTGTGCTCCTTATTTGGAGCTTACAAGTGCCAGTAAATCTTTGGAACTCATGTTTACTGACTTTTTATCTCCATAACAGTGGTCCCCATCTATTATAAAACCCTTAGAGGTTTGTGAAGATAATCTAAGAGGTTCATGCTAAAAATTCTTTAATGACACCTTTATCAGTAAATAATTGATTAATTGTGTTACAAATATATTTTGCCTCTATAACAAAAAGCATGTATATATTTGAAGCATTAGAAATTGTTGCTTCAATAATTTGAAACCATAAGGATCACACACATAATTTTGGTGTTTATGCAGTGATTACATCAAATTACATTAAAGCTAAAGTTCCCAACACAAAGTCTTCCTCCTGCACTATCTTCTAGACCTCCCTCTCTGGTTTCTGCTCTACCTCTAAGTGGCCTTTTCTCAATTCTACATCTCTGGGCTTATTTTCTACCCTGAGTTCTGAACTCAGGGTATCTCATTCTGAATGTCTGTGGCTGCCCAGCGCTGCCTGAGAGGTCCCACCCCCCTGTAATGACTTAGGTCTTTCTAGTTTCACGTGTATTCCCTCTCAATAAAGAGTGGAATGTTATACATGTACACAGACATCCATGAAGTTTACTTTATGATGGGTTACCTCTTGTTGGACCCATCATCTT
Source organism: Petaurus breviceps papuanus (assembly GCF_028583685.1). Lineage (NCBI taxonomy): Eukaryota > Metazoa > Chordata > Mammalia > Diprotodontia > Petauridae > Petaurus > Petaurus breviceps. The sequence goes on along the minus strand of NW_027185588.1, from coordinate 3,015,818 downwards.
CCCCTAATCTTCACCAGGGTGAGCATCAGGCTGCCACCTCTCCCAGCATAATTAAACTGAAACTCAGACTGTATTCTGAAATCTGGGATTTCTTTGGAGCAGGTACTCCCTCCACTGACAAGATTGCAATCCCTCCATGCCTTAGTGCAGCCGGTAGGTACCCCTTACCTGTAAGGGACTGATGCTACTGTTGCCAGCAGCCCAGAAACTTTTCCTCCATGCAGAAGGATGGATCAGGGGCACCAACATTTAGGAGCCGTCATGGATCTATGCCTCCTAGGAGCACAGCCAAGGTTCTTCCAGGCTAAAAACATTCATGTACGATAGTTATTAAATTGAGCACAAATTGACTTGTTTCCATCTAGGTGCCATAGAGCACTAGCCTTGGAAGACATGACTAATCCTGCCTCAGACACTTATTTGCCGTGTGACCCTAGGCAAGTCATTTGTGGGGTATTTACCCCATTTTCCTTAGTTGTTATTACTGTTTGTCCTTTTTTTTTGGAGGGGTTATGGCAATTGAGGTTTAGTGACTTGCCCAAGGTCACGCAGCTGAAAGTGTGTCAAGTATCTGAGGCTGGATCTGAACTTAGGTCCTCCTGTCTCCAAGGTCAGTGCTCTATTTACTGCACCACCTAGCTGCCCCTTGTCCTTCATTCTTGAAGAAGACCATAACATTATGGAGGTGATGTCATGACATGCAAGTGAATTGGATTTAAGTGAGGCAGAGCCAGGCAAAGTCATCAGCCTCACTTTCTCCCCTAGAGCCATCTGGGTCCAGTGGCCAGATACACATCTGGATGACTGGAGATGGCCCCAGATGGTGGGGATGATAATAACAGCACATACCTCCCAGTGTTATTGTGAGATATTTGTAGAGTTCTCATCGCAACGTCTGGCATATAGTAGGTAATTAATAAATACTTGCTCCTTCCACCCTCCCCTCTCTCAGCCTCCATTTCCTCATCTGTACAATGGTGATAACAACAGCACCTGCTTCAGAGGGTTGTTGTGAGGATCAAATGAGTTGATATATGGAAAGCACCTTGTACATCTCAGATGTCATTATTTTCATAGTTCCTAGCCAGAGTTTAAGTTCTGAAGAAGTTTCCAAAGGTAGCTCAGCCTCCATTTCCCATTTAGATTCTTCCCTCCTTCCCAACTTCCTTTGATCCCCTGTGATGGGAATAGGAATCTGAAGATCTTCCCTGCCCCTTAGCCCTTTGATAGGCTTAAGTGACTCTGAGAACCTTCCCTGATTTGAAAATATACTCTGCTCCCTAGCAGGCTGAATGTGGTCACATGGAGCCTGTGGTGGGAGGCTTGTTTTGTCAGGAATGCCCACATCTTGGTGCTGTGTGATTGGGCAGTGGGTCAAGGGGGTTGTGACATTCTCTGATCCAGGAGAAGACTATATATGCCTTGATGTGAGGTTCTGCTTTGGGGCTCACTTTAAGAAGAGCTGTGTGATTTAACCAGTTGAGACTCTGGGCAGCTGTTGAGCCCCCCTGCTTTGAAAACCCAGATGCTGGTGCTTCCCTCTCTGGTAACTGACTAGGTATGGATGTAATGGTCAGACAGCTGGAAGCCTGTCTGCTGATCTGTTTCTCTGTCTGTATTCATTGTCTGCTTGTAACCTCTGTTTGTGTTCTCTGAAGTTCGGGGTGCTGACCTCTTTCCCCTGAACTAGGTAAATGACATATATTTGATTAAAGCAAGATTGTTAAATCCATTTTGAGTTGCTTTCCTTTAGAAAAGCAGATCTGAGAACCTGTGTTGGCAGCCACCCTGGGGATGCTGGGGTGCTTGCTGCTACACCCCCGAAGGAAAATACATTTAAACTATAGTTTAAAAGTATATTTAGGAACTTAAAAGGCTGTGTGGTACAATGGGAAAAGCATTATATCGAATTTGAGGCCTACCTCTGATACTTATTACCTGTGTGACCTTGGGCAAGAGCCAAAACCACCTGGAGCCTCAGTTTCCTCTTTTGTAAAATATGAGAATTGGGCTAGATGACTTCTGAGTCTGTCTCTTCCAGTTTGAGATCTATGATTCTATCAGTATCAAACTCTAAGCTGCTCCACAACATTGGTTATGACTGCTATCCTTGGTGCTTGAAGAGGACCAGAATCATGTCAGTATGTCAGGGTCGAGGTACAGTGTGTCCAGCTGTGGCTGATCAGAACAATGCCAGTTCAGAAAGCTCTACCACAGGTCGGGCACAAATAGTCCACATGGCCATTTGAGAAGGAAATTTGTCCATCTAATGTTTCTTTTAAGCTATTGCAATTCCTCTTTGCTCGTAGACACAGGCACGCCATGCTGGGCAGTCCTGTGTCAGTGTCTCCCATGTCTCCTAATTGATTCCAAAGTTCTTCAGAGAGACCTTGAGAGTGTCCTTGTATTGCTTCTCCTGACCTCCATCTAAGTCTACTCATAGTGCTAGGACATCTCTATGCATTTCAACTGCAAAATCAAGACAGTACCCTTCAATTATTTTACCTCCCTTCTTTTCATTTTTTGGGGGAGGGGGTTGGGATTTGAGGCAATTGGGATTAAGTGACTTGCCCAGGGTCGTACAGCCATTAAGTGTCTGAGGCTAGATTTGAACTCAGGGTTCCTGACTCCAGGTCCAGTGCTCCATGCCACCTAGCTGCTCTACCTCCCTTCTTTTCAAGAGAATGTTCCATGTGTGCCCACATTAATGCACAAATATTAATGTAATTGATCAATGTATAGTATTGTAGCAGCAATGGTGGATGGATTACTATACTATACTTAAGCCATGCAATAGTACAGCAAAAGACCTGAATTCAAATGAGGAAAGCAATACCAATGACCTTTTCTTATATCAACATACAGCAATTACTTATATATACAACAGCATTCAGACTTTTAAGAATGTACCATATCAATAAATTCAGCAACTGCATAACAGTATTTTCACACTGAGGCAACTAGGTGTTCCACTGGATATAGTCCTGGTCCTAGATTCAGAAAAGCTTGAAATCAAACCCAATCTCACAATACTTCTTAGCTGTGTGACCCTGGGTAAGTCACTTAACCTCTGTCTGCCTCAGTTACCTCAACTGTAAAATGGGGAGAGTAATAGGACATCCCTAACAGGGTTATTAAAAGGATAAAATGAGTTAATATTTGTAATACTCTGAGCATAGTGCTTGGACATAGTAGGCACTATATTATTTCTAGCTATTATTATTTAGATTTTTCTTTTTGCTTTTTGGAGAGGGTAAGGTAGGACAATTGGGGTTAAGTGACTTGCCCAAGGTCACACGGCTAGTTTTTTTGTGTGTGTGTGTTAAGTGTCTGAGACCGGATTTGAACTTAGGTCCTCCTGACTCCAGGGCCGGATTCACTGCACCACTTAGCCTCCCCTACTAGCTATTATTATTATTATTATACAGACCAAGTAAATTTCACCTTCCCCCAAAATTAAAATTATGTGAATTCCAGGATACAACCAGGAAGAAACAAAATTATCTGTAGTTTTTCTAAGAAGTGCTTCTTATGAAGAAAAAAAGGGACAAAAAAGCAAATAAGTGTTTCCAGAACGAGAAAGCAAAATCCACTTCTGAAACAGAAACTGACCACAGTGGGGGAAAGTTTCTGGAGACTTGAAGTCAGATATGTTACTCAAGGCTCAGACTGTTAGCTTGAGGCAACACCCACTCATTTGTGAAGGGCTAGGTAAGACAAGAGGGCAAGAAGACAGACATAAGATTCGCTGTTTGAAAAAATTAATCTGGGGGAAAAATTTTCCCCCAAAAGTGTCTCACAAAAAAATAACAAATTATAAACCAGGTGGTTTGTAGAAAACAATTTCTATTTAAACTCATTCAAGGCCAGCAAAAAAATTTTTTTTTTGGAGCAGGGCAGGCAAGGCTGACTTGCCCAAGGTCACACATCTAGGTAGAGTGTGTCAAGTGTCTCAGGTTGGATTTGAATTCAGGTCCTCCTTAGTCCAGGGTTGGTGCTCTATTCACTGTGCCACCTAGCTTTCCCCAAAAAACATTCTTTTTAAAATCCTAAAATAATTGGATCTTATAGAATTGAAGGCTAGAGTTTTTAGTGAATGTCCGATAAAAACCAAGGTGATATGGGCAAAAGGAGCTGTACTCAACTAGCCCTTTCACAACACAAGAGGCTGCTCTCATGGCAAAAAAAGAGGGGGGATAGAGTGGAAAATGTCCAAACCTTTTTAGAAAAACTAGCTAACACCCCACAATTCATTGCAAAACGACGCAACAGAAGCTAGCGAGGTGGCACAGTGAATAGAGCACCAGCCCTGAAGTCAGGAGGACCTGATTTCAAATCCAGCCTCAGACACTTGACACACCCTACTAGCTGTGTGACCTTGGGCAGGTCACTTAACCTCAATTGCTTTGCCTTCCCCCCTCCAAAAAATAAAAACAAGCACCAGAAATTCTATCCATACAGATAGAGTTTCCACATGAAATGAAGCTGTCTCAATGTGGCTTGCATGGAGGTCAGAAAAGATACATCTCTAGAGTCTCTTCCCCCCATTTTCTTTAAGGGAAACTTTGATTCCTGCTTGGAGGGGAAGCAAGATACTGGGGCCAAAGGCTGGCCACTATGCCCTTCTCAGAGACAGGAGGTACTGGGCTACAATTAATTATCGCTATCTCTTCTCTTAAATATAGAGGATGTCATTTTTAGGCTCAAGTTAAAGTCTTAATCTCTATTCCTTGATCAAATGTCCCAAGCTATGTATCCAAGGTTTGACTCTGTTTCCATCAAATACTGTACTTCTCAAATAAATTCATTTATCCAAATTGAGAGTAAAATAAAACTCCAAGAGAGTATAAATATGAGAATGTATACTAGAAATAGAGTGAAAGAATTCTCCCATTAGGAGTGAACTCAGCTAAACCAAGAGAGAATCCCAGGTGGAGAAAATTCTCCAGAGTATCTACTGTATCAAGCTCTGTACAGGGACATGATGGAGATTTTCAGCTCTTTTCATGCTTGCTTCTTTCAAAAGTCTTTCTCTCCCTTCAGCAACTTGATGAGAAGAGATGGAATAACCTATCTTCTTTCTCAAAGCTGGAAGCCAGCAGCACCCAAAGAGACTAAAGAAACCAGATCTCTCATCTCTCCTGAACTCTCCCATTCCACCCTGCCTCTCATGCAGGCTTGAGACATTGATCCTCATACTGTCCATGCAATCTCTCTCTTCTCTTTACTCTCCCCACTCCTCTCTTTTCTCTCCCCCTCTCTCATATGGTTGCCCTAAAACAACGTTTTAAAAGCCCTGTTCAACGTGCCACATAATGTCAGTACCCCTAGACAATTAAATTTCAACTCTGTAGTTTCCATTCTTTTCTCTGGTGCCAAGAAATTCAGGAAATTTCAAACATAAAAATCCAAGTTATTTCCCCCAAAACGGGCCATGTTAGTAAATGGTATTCAGCCATAGCTGTGGTTGAAATGTTTTCACTCTACGAGTATTCCGATTATGATTCTCTCCAAAGTTAGCTTTTCAGGTTTGGGCGGTCAGACAGAGCCCCCTCATAAATCATTTCTGCCTTTGTAGGACCGATCAGAACTTGCTTTCTCTTGGTCTATTCTCAAGAACTCAGGGTGAATTCCATGCTTCTACAAGGAACCCATAAGCAGATTATTTGGTGGAAGAATATAACCATTCAATTCACACTTAAAGCTTTACAAAGTGCTTTCCTCTTTACTGATCTGTGAGAGAGTAAAGGTAGTTGTTTTATAATTATGAAAATTACATGTCTCCACATGTGACACAAACACATGTGGCACATACATGTCATAAGGAAATACCTTATTATGATATTCACATGAAGTGTTGGCTAATAAATATTGTTACATAAGTAAGCATGCAGACAAATGATTTGAATGAAACTGGCACATCAGAGTTGGCCACTAGGGGACACTCTGGTGGAATTGTGATTGTCCATTTTTGAAGAGGACCATGGCATCAGGGAAATGATGACATGACTTGGCAGTTAACTTGGATTTGAGTGAGGGAGGGCTCTGCAAGGTCACCAGCCTCACTTTCTCCTCCAGAGCCATCTGGGTCCAGTGACCAGATGTTCATCAGGAAGGCTGGAGATGACCTAGGATGCAATGGGAGACCCTGGCCCTTTTAGGCTAAGCCCTTGCAAGGTACTCAGAGTGAGGTAACACCCATTCAGTGAATAGGCCTTTCTAAGAATTGAGTCAAGGGATGACCCCTTCAGTTAGAAAAAGAAAGAAAAAAAAGCAAGCTGGTAGGGGAAGACCCTCATGCTTACTGCTCCAAAGAGAAACAGTTACCATTGGCATTCACTGTAAGCCAGAAGGGCCCAAAATACAGTCATTAAGTGAAGCTTGGGCAGGGACCAATAGTGGTCTGGTCTATGAGCTTCAGAGTGAACTGGGTTGAAGGTTTTAGAAAGAAAGAACAAAATAACGGAAGGAAGGAAGGAAGGAAGGAAGGAAGGAAGGAAGGAAGGAAGGAAGGAAGGAAGGAAGGAAGGAAGGAAGGAAGGAAAGAAGGAAAGAAGGAAGGAAGGAAGGAAGGAAGGAAAGAATCCCAGCTTCTGACCATCAAAATTTACCTTCCTTTGGAGAGGGGAAGGAGTAGAAGAGGGAGAGGGAGAGGATGAGCTGAGTTACCCAACTCTCTGGATCCTCATTCAGGCAGCTTGGTCTAGTCACAGGTTGTGTTTGTCCTTCGTATGTCACTACATCATTTCATACAAGTCTCCCCAGATTTCTCTAAATCCATCCCTCTTGTCATTACTGTGACACAATATTCCGTTACCTCCATATACCATAATTTGTTCAGTCAATTGATGGTTACCTCCTTAGTCTCCAATTCTTTACTCTAACAAAAGTATTCATATATACATACTTAAGTACATACCTATATATGTGTATATATGTATTTGTGTATACATACATGCACACATACTTAGAGGTCCTTCCTTTCTTTTATCTTTTTTTGCATACTAGTGATTCTGCTGGTTGAAAGGTGTGCAGAGTTTAGTGATTTGGAGGAACGTGGTTCCCATTTGCTATACAAAATAGTAGGATAAGGGACCCAGCAAGGGGTGCAGTGCAGGCAGACCCTTGGTAGCCTTTGATTTGTTGCTGCTGCTCTGATAAGACCACTTTTGCTTTGCTTCCAAGATGAGGCATTGGAAGTCGTTGTACTGTTTAGCAGACATTTGTGAGCCTGCCTGCAGCTGGAGGGTCAGCTAGAGGTAGACTGTCATGGGCCAGGAAACTATACTACAGATCTAGGCCAGTCTGGGTTAACAATCCCTTCCACCATGGCTGATGTAAGTCAAGACCCTGTGACTCACATGATGAGGCAATCTGAGTTCATTTCAACCCCAGGCCACAGTAGATCGGCCTGAAATCCAGATGTGAGTCCACTGAACAAAGAGAATATAAGAATTGATCTATGGATTGGAATATGAGGCTTCTGAGACCTCCCAGAATCCATTCGTAGATTGCTTTATCCTGGGGAATCACTGAGTACATTTATATTAAGCAATTATTTCTCTGACTCCTCAGCTCTAAGTGGTTAATCCATTGCACCAATGTGGAATCCTTCCTGGGACAGGTGTCAAGACTACATTTGTATCGTAGAAGGATCTCATCTTTTCTCATTTGTGTAAAAATGAGTTCATGTAATATTGGAATTAATTGTTCTTTGGATGTTGGAATTCACTTGTAAATCCATCTGTTCCTGGGATTTTTCCACCTTTGAAAGTTAATTTATGGTTTAGTTAATTTATAGCTTGTTCGATTTCTTTTTATAAAATTGGTTCATCCAAATTATCTATTTCTTTCATTAATATGAGTCTTCATATTTTTGTAAGTATCTGTCTCCTGTAAGATTTTAATTTTGTGGCATAATTGGGCAAAATTGTTTCTGATAATTTCCTCTATTTCATCTTCATCTGCTATGGATTCTCATTTTTTGTTTTTGATACTGGTAATTTGATTTGATTTCTCTCTCTTCACAAGAAGAAAGGGAAATCAAATTATTAGTATTAGAGTTTTTTTAAACTCATTCCCAGTTGTATTTATCAATTAGATTGGTTTTTTTCCCCAATTTTTTTTAGTTACTTTGATTTTCAGAATTTCTATTTTGTTGTGCAGTTGAGGTTTTTTGTTTCCAATTTTAAAAGTCACATTCTCAATTTGTTGATCTGTTCTTTCTCTTTTTTATGGAAATATTTTTTGGGGGGAAGGGACAACTGAGGTTAAGTGACTTGCCCAAGGTCACATGGCTACTAAGTGTTAAGTGTCTGAGGCCGAATTTGAATGTAGGTCCTCCTGATTCTGGGGCCCGTGTTCTATTCACTGCGACACCTAGCCACCCCACAGGATATGTTCATTTCTTATGTCCATTTCCTGTCTAGGGTGGTTGACAAGTCTTTCAAAATTTGCTCACAGTGATCAGTCTAACAGAGTCTAAAAGACCTGAGTTTGAATCTTGCCTCAGACACTTACTAGCTGTGAGACCTCAGACAAGTCACTTAACCTCTGTTTGCTTCAGTTTTCTTATCCGTAAAATGGGGATAATATTAGTACCTTTCTCCCAGGGTTACTGTTAGGATCAAAAGAGATATTTTTAAATGCTTAGCATAGCACCTAATGTATAATAGATCACTGCTTATTCCCCTTCCCCCTCCCCTCCCAACTGAGTTCTATCTTCTCTGGGTTAGTGCCCACTTCTTGGTGATCCATGCTTGACAGAAGCTTTGCCCAGCTGGTTCTTGTCAAATGATAATTTCTTCTAGCCAATCCAATACTTTCATGAATCTTTCCTCAGGCTCTTTGGCATTTTTTCTTCAACTTTAAACATTTAATTGACACCCTTTTCTTTTCATTACATCTGTCACTTGCCAAGGATTCTCCTCTCCCCCTCCAACCCAATAGAATTCTCCATTAAACAAATAAGGTCTGTCAAACAAAATAAATGAACACAATGGCCATGTCTACAGGCTTATGCCTCACTCCACTGGTGGGAGGCCTGTGTTTCCACAGTCAATAAGATCATCCAGGTATAACACAACTTTTACGTAGTTCAGTGTCTCTAACCACGACTGAAAAGTGGCAGGTGCCAAGTGGGAAGGGGATATGGTAAGTGGAGGGGGAAAGATTGCTTAAACTGGTAAGAATCCAAGTGAGCAGATGAAAGCTATCTTCTGTCTTTTCTCCTACAAGAATTTAATGGTGTCTGCTATGTCAATTTAACACACAGAAACTCAGGCTGCCTAGCAGACATTTCAGGGCACTTTGAATTCATGGCGTGGAAGTTCAGAACTGAGATACTGGGATATACTTATATTAGTTCATTTGATCTTCCTACTGAACCTATGAAGGAAATACAGTCAGGATTATTGGCCTCACTTTACAGATGCCTTTGATCTGTTTGGAATATTTCTCCTTCTTCCCTAAGCAAATACAATCCATCCATCAAATCCATTTTTTTCCCCCAAACCTGTCCTGACTAATCCAGGCCACACCTAATTTCTGAATTCCTAGAGCGCTTAAAGTCAGAACCATGTAATTTAGTACTTAATGATACACCACTCTGTATTCTTTAATAATTGTTCCATGTACTAGTCTACTTTTTCTTGGCCAGACTGTCCTTTCCTCTGACTCTTCCATAGAGCAGTCGGCTTGAAAAAAACAACAAAAAAGGTTGCTGTTGGTTTTCTAATGGAATAAAGGAGTGAAGAACACCATGGAAACACACCCTTTCTAATATACAGATCTGGTAATGTCATTCTCCTACCCAAAACCTTCATTGGCTTCCTATTTCTTCATCCTGGCATTGAAAGACCTTCACAATATGGCTCCAATCTACTTGTAATTGGAGGCTGAACAAAACTGCCCTTCCTGTCTCCTGCCAAGCCTATGTCTGACTCATCACTGAGGGTCTTGGCACTTGGAGACAATAAAGCATCACCTTCACACCCAATTGGAAGAACTGATTGGCTCAGGAGACCTTTAAAAAGGCAGCAGCAGCTCTGCCTCTTTTATCTTCTTTGACCTTCCAGGTGGCCTCACATAGCTGTGGAACTTGCCAGGTTTTGTAAAAGCAACTCACCTTATTCCTCCTCTTCAACTACCACACAGTGGTGAAAAGCTGACAGCTAAAGCCCATGTCCTACCGAGGTAAAGCCGATTCTAGGCTTGAGGATGACATTTCTATATTTGCTCTTTTCCTGATCTTAATAGTCCAAAGACGGACATGTCAAGGTTTAGTGGCCACCTTATGAGCTCAAAAAGTCTAGAGATTCCAGGTCTGTTGTTTGAAGTTGACTGAAAACAGAGTGAGGAATCCTTAACAATAATCATTCTTGAAGAAAATGACCACTGGCTGGAGGATGAACCCAATCCCTGGTCAAGCTTGTCAGAAGATACGGCCATGAGGGGAATAAAAGATTTGAGGTGAAATGTGGAATGCATCTCCAGTAATCCCATAAAGTAATTTCTGTTCTTGGAATCTGGTCGTCTCTGGTACCACTCAGGGCTGTGACATTTTACATACCCCATGTCTCCCCAGTAGCCCAAAGAGGGTTAGGGAGTCTATTTCCTCTGCCATTGACTCAAACCCCATTGATTGCCTCCTATCCTTTTTTTCAGGGGCCCAGTGACTAGCACCCCCAGTTAACAACAAATTAACTTTTTTTTCTTTAGGGATATTTACTTTAAAGATATAGCAAGACCAAACATTTCCTCCAACACCTCAGAAGCCTAATTCTCCCTTGTACTATCTCAATCTATGGAGAGTCCAATTTAGCTCAGTTCTTAATAGCATTAGTTTCACCAAGTTCAATCCGAAACCCAGCTCGGCTGGCATCCCTAGACTCTTGCTCCTCAGGGCATTGCCTCTGAGTTGGTTACACTCCCTGTCTGGCCTCTAAGCCAGAATGGAAACTACAGTCCCTGTAACTAGAATGGAAAAGAATGAATGAAACGGCCAAAACCTCATGCCTATTTCTTGGAGCCACATGGGTGGGAAGGAGTCTTTTACTTTCAGACATGAATGTAGGGAGAAAACCCAGAAGTATTTAGTAAGGCAGTTTTATAAATACAAACTGTGTAGCTATGAAGTTACTAAGGAATCCATCTGCTCTGGATATATGTTTTCAGACCAAACTGGATCCAGTCCTAAAGAGTCTGATCACCTGGAAGAGAACGGATGAAATCCAGCAATGCAGCTGAAGGAAAAATGCTACTCTCAATCACAAAATTTGTTGTTAGTTGTTTTCTGGTTGTGTTTGACTCTTTGTGACTCTTTTGGGGGTTTTCTTGGCAAAGATACTGGAGTGGTTTGCCCTTTCTTTCTCCAGCTCATTCTACAGGTGAGGAAACTGAGGCAAACAGGTTAAGTGACTTGTCCAGGGTCACACACAGTATCTAAGACTATATTTTAACTCATAAAGATGAGTCTCCCTGACTCCAGGTCCAGCACTCTATTCATTGTGCCACCTAGCTGCCTAGATAGTTAGAGATAGATATATCAATATAGATATGTTGACACATATCTACGTGGATGCATATTTACACACATACATAAACATAATATATACATACATACATATGTAACAGAATAGAGCTTCACATGTAGAGAGAGGAATCCACACATGGTGAGGGCTGTTGTATGGGGCTCAAAGGAAGCTAGCCTAGATCTCTCTAGCCCTGTCTACTCTCTCTTTCTCTCTCTCTCTCTCCCTTTCTTTCTCTCTCTCTCTCCTATATATATGTATATACACACACATATACATATATGATATGTATGTGTACATATACATATACAATATGTATGTAGTGTATATATAGTATGTGCCTGTGTATGTATGTATATATGTATAGTATGTATATGTGTATGTGTGTAAATATGCATCAAATATACACATAAGAAAATATACACAAATATATATGTGTAAATATACACAAAGAAAATTTAGGGGGAGCCCTAACAAATGGAGGGAACTAGAACATGCCTTATATAGAAAGACCCGAGCTAAGCCTTGAGGAGAACTCCAGATAATAAGGGGTAGAGGTCATGGAGGGCATTCCTGGAATGGGGTTCAGCTTGTACAAAAAAAAGGAGACAGAACATTATGTATAGGGGCAGCAAATAGCCCAGTTTGACTGGAATATAGAGGAGAAGGAGTGTGACATAAGCCCTGAAAAGTGGCCAAGAGACATATTTTGAAGAGCTTTAACTGCCAAACAACTAAGTGTGTATTTCTTTCTTGGAGGCAATAGGGAGTCACTCTAGCTTCTTTAGAAGAGGAGTGACATGGTCTTAGCTGTGCTCAAAGACTACCAGTGGGACCGACATGTGGAGGATGGTTTGGAGACATGGAAAAACTGGAATCAGAGAGGTCATATGGGCAATTGTTGTCAATCCCGAAGAGAAGTGCCAAGGGCCAGGGTTACCATGGCTATGGCCATGGGAGTGGAGTGAAGGGGACAGACCCATGAGATGCTATGCAAGTAGAGTTGATCAGACTTGTCAAATGATGGAGTAAAGGAGAGTGAAGACTTGAGTGTGATTCTGAGTATGAGCTTGAGTGACTAGGACTGTGGTGCTTTTGACCAGAATCAGGAAGTTAGGTAGAAGGGCGGGTTTAGGGGGAAGGTAAAGAGTTCCATTTTGCACATGGCAGGTTTGAGATGCTAATGGAACAGCCTAGGTGGAGATGCCCAACAGAGAACTGGTAATGAGAGTCTAGGGCTCAGAAAAGGAGAGAGGAAGAGATATGCATGTGTAGGAGTCATCTACAGAGATGATCGTTGAACCTATGGGAGCTGATGACATTACTGGAGCATGTAGAGAAGGATGAGAAGGGAGCTCAGGACTAGGACACATCAATGCACAGGGGTCAGGGCACAGGATTATAATAACAGATTGTATTCATATCAGTGACTTGCCAAGTGTTTGACATATGGCACCTCATTTGATACTTCCAACAATTCTGTAAGGAAGGAGCTATCACCCGCATTTTACAGATGAAGTAACTGAGGCTGCAAGACCTTAAGTGACTTGCCCTGGGTCACTTATCTGAGTTAGGATTTGAATTCAGACCTTCCTGATTTTAGACATGAATAATGATCCAGAAAAAGAGATAAAGAAGGAGAAGTCAAACTGGTAGGAGGAGAGCTAGTTAAAAACTGAGTAGGAATTTCCTGTAATCATCCCCTCCTAGCATATGACTTCAGGCAATCCGTTCTATTTTTGGATTACTTTAATTGTTAGGTTCTTTATGTACCTCTAAGATCAAAGGTCACCCGTCTCTACCTCCAGTTTGGTCAATGGAATTAGTATAGTGTCCACTATGTGAATACTCATTAGTGGCACCTTGCCTTTTTCCTAGAAGAGCAAGATTCCACATTCCTTCTAATGCCCTATGCCTGCCCCTCCCCTCCATTGCTTTCATCTTATTTTCCCACAGCCTCAATTCTTGTTGAGAGACTAATTCCCTGCTCAACCATGCACTGTGCAGAAGCAAATCTCCAGCTCCTACTCCCCACTCCCCATTTACTCAACTCTTCCCTCTGTCATCCTTCCAATAAAAGATATTGATTCACACATAGAAGATCATAGGATTTGGGGTGGCTAGGTGGCACAGTGGATAGAGCACCAGCTCTGGAGTCAGGAGTACCTGAGTTCAAATCTGGCCTCAGACACTTGACATACTTACTAGCCGTGTGACTTTGGGCAAGTCACTTAATCCCAACTGCCCCTCCAAAAAGAAAAATAAAAGATCATGGGATTTATTCCAGATTAATTCTGCTCTTCCTCCTTTTTTTCTGATTCTTTAAGTTTCCCTTAATTGAACATTTATCACTATTGACATATCTGTCATGTTCAGACACTATATACAAGGTGTTGGGGAAAGAAAGACAAATGAAACATTTCCTGCCCTCAAGGAGCCTATATTCTATTGAGGGAGATGTAAACATATACATATATGTGTGTATGTATATACATACATACATATACATACAGAAGAAGAGAGAGAGAGAGAGAGAGAGAGAGAGAGGTTTTTCAGGGGAGAGCATGAACAATAGGGAGAGAAGATAAATATTTGTGAAGTGTCTACTATGAGACCAACACTATGCTAGGTACTGAGTGAAATCATTCCTGCCATCAAGAAGATTGTAAACTTTTCAAAAACCTCAAAATAACACTTGAAGGGCTTCCTGCCAAGATGGCTAGCTACCTGAACAGGAGTCAGATTTTCCAGCTCTTACATATCTACTCTAGCAAAACTCTGATGTTTGTTCTAGATCTAATAATGATCAAGAAATCCAATGAGAAATAAGAGTAAGGATTTCTTCCATGCTAGAATTGTAAAATTAAAAAAAGTCAGCTAGGCACATCCAGAAAAGTCAGTGCCAGTACAGGATAGCCTCCCAGGGAGAACAGCAATGGCCAGGAACCTGCTTAGCCCACAAGGCTCTGTGTCTGAAAGTTGTGGTTTTTGCCTTTTGTTCTCAAACATCAGGAAGAAGATGACATGACTTGCAAATGAATTGGATTTGAGGGAGGGAGGGTGGTTCAAAGTCCTCAGCCTCACTTTCTCCTCCCTGTCTGGAAGTAGCCACCATAATAAAAGCAGAAGGCCTGTCTGAAAAAACCTTTGTAAATGGCAACCAGAACTGTGGACCTGTGTAGTACAACAGCACTCGGAACAGGACAATCCAAGCACTGGGCCTCTGAGGTGACTCACTGTATCCTGAGATATCATAGAGAGCCCTGAATATCTAGTGCTCTGAACCTCAAAATCCATGGACTATGAACGCTAGGAAGTAAAATTCAGTCCAAGAACCCAGGAGACCAAGGGCAATGCATGGAAATGCAAAGCACAAGAGGAGCCAGGTCCTAACACAAAGTTCAGGAACTAAAGCTGAAAAGATAAACAAGTCAAAGAAAACTGCAATTTTCTTTGCATAAAGAATTTCTTGCAAATTTAACTCCATAGTACCTGTAAGCAGAGACTCAAAGAAAAAAAATAGATTTTTCCACAAGGACTACAGAAATACTTAAGAGAAATGAAGCAAGAGGAAAAAAAGGGAACAGAAGCATTTGAGGCAATAACTGGAAGTAAAATAAGTAGTGTAGAAGAGAAAGTGGTAAACCCTCCCCAAAGGGGATCCCATAAAACTTGAATAGACTGAGCAGAAATCAATGACCCCATGAAATAGCAAGAAATAATAGAACAAAATCAAAGAATTGAAAAAATAGAAGAAAATGTAAGATACATGATTTTCTTTTAAACTTGCCTGGTAATCAGGCTATGGGGAGATTATTTGGGAATAATTCATCTCCCTGAAAATCATGATTTTTTTTGTTTTTTATTTTTTGCTTTTTAGGGCAATTGGGGTTAAATGACTTACCCAAGGTCACATGGGAAAACCATGATTTTTTTAAAAGCCAGGAAACTATTAAAAAAAAAACAACAATGACAAATTGGGGCTAGTTGGCATGGTGAATAGAGTACTGGCCCTGAAGTCAGGAGGATCTTGTTCAAATCTGACCTCAGACACGTAATACTTACTAGCTATGTGACCTTGGGCAAGTCAACCCCAATTGCCCTGCCTTACCCCTTCCAAAAAGCAAAAAAAATTTAAACATAAAAATAAAAAAAATTGCAACTGGCCGATTCTATTCAAAGCAGGGGGCAAAGTAAAGACAGGCTCTACTAACTACCTCCTGAAAGGAATCCCAAAAGGAAAAGTCTCAGGAATGTTATACATAATCCAGAGCTCCCACGTTCAGAAAAAAAAAATCTAGAAAGAGTGATTCAAGTACTAAGATCTAATATCAAGATCATTCAAGAACTGGAGTTTCTACTAAAAATGAGAGATCTTGAACTACAATATTCTAAAAGTCAAGTAATATAGATTTACAATATTATAATATAGACAATATATTGTATATGTAATATCTATGCTATATAATACATACATTGTATGTGTTCATATACATCTATACATATACATTGTATATACTATATAAAATATGTACTGCATATACTATACAATATACATATACAATGTATAATATACACATATACAGCATAGTATAATATTGTATCTACTATATGTGATATACAATATATTACAATAGGTTTACCCTATAAATCTGTGTATATTCTTGTGGGGGGCATGGACCTTTAATGAAATAGAGGACTTTTCAACCATTCCTGATGAAAAGACCAGAGCTGAGTAGCAACTCTGAAATACAAACACAAGAATCCAGAGAAAATTTATTTCAGCAATTGGAAGGAGCTGTAGGATAATCATTCTAATGAAGATATAGCAAGTGTCCCTTCAGAACCTCAATGTCTTCTAAGGGCATTGAGGGCATTAAATAATGAAAACAGAGGTCCTGAGGGTGGGGTACATGAATTGATTCTGTTTTGAGGATTGGAAGAAGGGAAATAGAAAGAAGGGTCAATGGAGAAATATACTAGTGCACAAAGGAAGATGAAATAGAAGTCCCCTAACTGGGGTATACAATATACAATGAACAATATACAAACACGGAGGAAAGGGTGGGAGAGAGGGCATCAGATGAACCTCAGTTTACCTGAAAAGGATAAAGGGTTGAATGTACAGTTCCAACTCAATAGGGAAACAGGTAGGGATAGAGATAGATTGAGAGAAAAAGTAATACTCAGCAGTGGACAGTCACAAACAAAACAAACTTCCTGACCTTGTAGTGAGGGTTAAAATGGGTAGAAAGAAAAAGAAATCACTAAAATCTAAGCGGTGCTTTGGATCACCTCTTACACAATTGGGGAAATTGGACAAATTGTAGTATGTGAATGGAATGGATTGTGTTGTGACATCAAAATGGCAAGAGACACTTTCCGAGAATCCTGGGTAGCATAAAGAGATGCAGAGTAAATTGAGGAGAACCAGGAGAACAATTTATACAAAGATAGCCACATTATAAAGAAGAACATCTTTGCAGGATATAGGGACTGTGATCAGCTGTGTCATCTATGAGGATGAAGCATGATCCCCACCTTCATACAGGAAGGTGATGAGGTTCAAAGACTCGAGCTATTTGGGCACACCGCTAAGTGGGTTCCCTTTGCTTGATGATGTTTACTTGTGCCAAGAGTTATTTTTTCCTCTTGGTTACTTTGGAAAGAAGGCCTCGTTAGCAATAATAATGCCAGGAAAAAAGCCCAGAAGTTTAGAAGGGAGTATAGATAAGCAAGTCAGTTTTAAAAGTAATAAGTAGAATTTTGTGCGCATATATGTATGTATTTACATATTGTAATGGAAATACAAATTTTTAAGATCTTCCCTGCCCCTAGGCTAAAATGCACCTGGAGCCTGGGGTGGGAGGGTTGTTTTTCAGTAGATACTTTTTGATTGGCCCATGGATCCAGAAGGTTGTTACATTCTCTGAGCCAGGAGAAGGCTATATAAACCCTGATTTGAGGCTTTGTTTTGGGGCTCACTTTGAGAAGTGTTCTGTGATTTGATCAGATGAAACTATGGGAAGCCATTGTTGAGAGCCCTCCGGCTTTGAAACCCAGATGTTGATTTGGTATAGATGTAATGGTTGGACAGTTTGGAAACTGTCTACTTGATCTGTTTCTCTGTCTTGATAATTCTGTCTGTATATTCTGAAGTTCGGGGTGCTGACCTTTTTCCCCTGAACTAGGTAAACGATACATATTTGACTGATTAAAGTAAGCTTGTTAACCCATTTTGAGTTGCTTTCCTTTAACAAAGCAGATCTAAGAACCTGTGTTGGCAGCAAACCCTGGGGACGCTTGGGGTGCTTGCTGCTACACATATACACATTACTTCTGTATGTGTATCCCTCCTTAAAAAGCAAACAATGTTGTAGAAGCATATTTAAAACCTCTTTCTAGTTCAACTGCAAACATTTTCTCCAGCCTAAAATTTTTCCAGATTTCTTACTTAAGGAAAGTGTTAAAGAACAAAAGCAAAGGCCTTTCTTAGGGAAAAGGAAGAAGGGGGAAAAACATTTATATAATACCTACTATTTATGTATTTATTTATTTATATAATATATTTAGATAATATTTATTTGTATAATATTTATATATTTTATATAATATATACTTATATAATACCTACCACAGTGCCAGGCACTGTGTTAAGCACTTTACAAATATTTTAATATTGAATCCTCATAACAATCCTGTAGGGGTAGCTAGGTGCCAT
Organism: Petaurus breviceps papuanus; assembly: GCF_028583685.1. Classification (NCBI taxonomy): domain Eukaryota; kingdom Metazoa; phylum Chordata; class Mammalia; order Diprotodontia; family Petauridae; genus Petaurus; species Petaurus breviceps. The sequence goes on along the minus strand of NW_027185588.1, from coordinate 2,997,566 downwards.
AAAGACTGCCACTTTACAGTTGAGGAAACTGAGGCAAACAAAGTAAATGACTTGCCAAGGGTCACATACCTAAAAAGTGTCTGAGGACAGATTTCAACTCAGATCCTCCTAATTCCCAGGCCCTGCTCTATCTACTTAGTTGCCTTAATGGATTATGGGAAATGGAATATGAGTGATAACCAAATTTAGTTCATGTCTAAATAAGATAAGGGTTCTCCCTACCCATTTGAAGAGACTAGGGCCCTGATCTACCTAAGGGCAGTGGTCTCTTTTGCATTCAAAGTTTAGATATTCATCTCAAGATAGAGACCCTTTTTAATCCTTGAGTGATTAAATTTATAAAGATCCTGTATTGCTTATTGCAAAGGTCTTCCTCAGGTTATACACAAAAAAAGAAAAGAGTAAAGAAAATTCCCTGAAAGAAACTTGGTCCCTTCAGAATTTCCCATTTCTTTCCAGAACTCCTGGTACACTCCTCATGTGGATTTAGGACCTGAGGCTGGCTAAAAGTCATCTCCTTACCCTCAGGCATGATGTCAAATTGACTTGGTGTAGCAGCAACCACATAAGTATATCCAGGATGGCTGCTAGCACAGGTTCTTAGATCTGCTTTACTAGGAAAGAAAGCTGTTAAAGGGGTCAAAAATCTTTTTTAATTACATTCACAAGTTCAAGGGAAAAGTCAGCACACTGAACTTCAGAGAAAATACAAGCAGAAAGATAAAGACCAACAAACAGGGCTTCTAACTGAGAAATTAATACAAATCAACAGACAAATCCAACTGTCTGACCAAGGCAATGCATACATAGTTACCAGAGAGAAGCATCAACATCTGGGTTTTTGTAATGGCAAGGAAAGTAGTACCTTGCAGCTTGTTTCAGCTATTCAAGTGCCTTTGAGCCTCGCCTTTGATTGTATCAAGACTTTGCTGGAAACAGTATACATTTGTGCTGCCCTTAATAGGCCTAAGGGAGTTTGGAGACCTTCCTTGCCCTTAATAGGCCTAATGTCATCACATGGAGCCCATAGTAGTAGCAGCTTTCCAAAAGAGAATAGAAAGGGTGGAACAGGAATGAGAAGAGCAGATAAAAGGTCAAGTACAAGCTGGGACCAAGCAGAACTGAGAGGGAGAATGTTTGTGATGTCAACACTCTGTCTATCTGTTCTGTCTGTTCTGATGTTACTTTGTCATAATGAAGTATTCTGTCTGTTGAAAGAGAACTTTACTGATGTTTACAGAAGTCCAGAAAAAGGGCTTTACTGCTGTTTACAGAAGTCCTGGGACTTTACTGGTGATTTGTATTTGATTTCTCAGACAGAAGCTTTGTCTGTTGGTTTGTGTTACTTTGTCAGATAGAAAGTGAATTAAGATGATAGTGCCAAAGATGTGTGTAAATATCGTTGTAGCTCTGTTAAGTTTTGTCTTCCTAGAAACAGAAACTGTGAAGGGCTTGGAGTGGAATAGTCCCTGTGGGCTGAGATATAGAACCAGAGTAGAGAGTTCCCTGCATGTGAATCCAGGCAACAGCAGGGAGTAGCCAGCCTGTGGAAAAGGAGCTGTGGGGTTTGGAAGTCAACCTTGAGTTAAGATGAGAGGACTTTCCTTGGGTACTATGCATTGACTGATGAGATTGTGACTTATTGTGACCTAGGGATGGTGTTTGTACTTTCTGCTTCCCCTTAAGGATGATTGATTTAAGGATCATAGGAGACCAGCCTCTAGTTAAGGCAAAAGAAGACTTTACTTGAGTACTCAGTAGAGACTGATGATATTATAACTTACTGTAACCTAGGGGTGTGTGGTGTATGTACTTTCTGCTGCCCCTTGAGGATGATTGGGAGTCAACTTCCAGTCAAGATGAAAGAAGACTTTACTTGGGTACTCTATATTGATTGAGGAGATTGTGACTTACTGAATGATATGTTTTGCTTAAGACTATATGGCCACCCTAGTAATAAGTTTGTTGTGTTATATTGTTGTGAATGTTGTGTTTTAGTTTCTTGAATGTTTTGCTTTAGTTTATTGCTGAATAAATAGAGTTCACTATACTATGCAATTAGATCCTCAAAGCTGTCAATAGCAGCAGTCCTTAGGAGAGCTGCTCATGATTGGCTTTACAATTTTTCAAAGGGGGAGTTCCTTAATGGCTACCCAGTGTCTCATCTGGTCAAATCACAAGAATATTCTTCCAGTGAGTGAGCCCCAAAGCAAAATGCTAATCTCAGAGTAAATATACCCTTTTTAGGGCCAGAGGGCATCACAACCCTCATGACTCAGTGCCTAATTAGAAATTAACAAAAGGTGTGAAAACCTTCCTACAAGCAAGCCTCCCCTAAGCAAGTTTCCCTTAGTGGACTCCACTTGAGGCCTATTAATGAGTGGGAAAGACCTTATTTCCCATTAACATCACACTTGGTCCACTTGGTCCTGGAAGGAACTGAGTAGGGATTTTTTTTGGAATTTAATCCCAAATTATATTTTAACATATTGTGATCTTGTTCAAGATTCCTATAAATGTTTTTTCAAATTGTCTTGGAATAGTGAAACATATTGGAGGTCATTTTGGACATCTCTACTAGGCTAGACAAGTTTGAATCTAGAATAATGTTAAATTAAATAATATTTCTGGCAGACATGCCTAAAATGCAGATTACAATATTAGAATTTTTCTTTGACAGTGTGAAATGGAAATTCATAGCTTCATACAGAATCTAATTTTTGCATCCTGCTACGGGTATGAAAATGTTCTGGGGTGGGGGAGGGGAATATTTAAGTTCAGAATTTTTTTTTAAATAGAACATTTAAACAAGAAAATGTATGTAAGGAGGATTTTGTTATCCTTCTTAGAGTTAGTTCCTCAGGATCCATGGCCATGGGAATGTCTATTTTCCAGGTGTTTGATAACTCTCAGAATAGTCTCAAGGATCCTAGATAGTATTCCAGAACAGTTTCAAGGATCCTAGATAGTAATTCTGAGAATCGTAGTGATAGACAGTTCTGCTGAGGCTGTGCTGTGGGATATGGGAATTTCATAACTGATATTTACTACACTTGTGCAGAATGATGATATTGCTAAAGTGAGCTTAATGTTAGCAAGATGCCTTCTTTGTCTTTTGCCCTCACAAGTGGGCACTGGTCAGTGAAGGGGGGAACCATGGGAAACCCATAGGGGAATCTGTGTGTGCCTCAGCTGGCCACCATTGAGGCTTGAGGGGATTTAGGGTAGTGCACAAAACTGTGCCTGTCTCATTTGACCCCATGGAGACATGGGGGTAGTTGCCTCCCCTTCTTGTGAACCCTTATAAGAAGGGTGACTAGGGAATACTGTAGGAGCTAGTTCTCCCAGGAACCATCTGAGAAGACTAGATTAGAATAAAACTGATGATTAACCCCTCCAAAGCTGTCTTGCCTGTCTGACCAGATCAAGAGTGAACCTGTTAGAGGCTGGAGACCAAGAACTCCAGTGCCTCCTGTGTGTTATCTGTGAAACAAGTCTTGAACAAGAACAAGTCTTCCTGACTTTGAGGACAGGAAGCACAAAAATAACAGGGATTATAGGTTTCCTGGAAAGAAAGAAGAAAATGAGTATTTATTAAGTGTTTACTATGTGCCAGGCACTGTGCCACAAATATCACATTCAATCCCCCCAACGACTTCCTAAAAACTTCCTCTTTCTTTTGTTTCTATGGTACCATCTCCCTAGTTGATGTTATCTGCTTTCATGGGTCCAATCATTTCCTCACAATTGACTCCCAGATCTCTATGTATCCAACCCAAATCACCACCCTTAATTCCAGTTCTATTTCTCCAACTGCAGGTGTCCCCTTCTCCCCACACTGATGGCCACCATTCCAGTTTAGGTCCAGGGCAGAATAGAATAATCTAGTTGTTTTTCTTGCCTATTTTCTCTTGACTCAAACAATCAACAAGCATTTATTAAATGCCTACTATGTTGTATCCACTGTGCTAGGCAATAGGGGACACAAAAGACAAAAATAAAACAGTCTCTGCCCTCAAGAAACTTGGATTCTCAGAGGGGAAATACAATGTTGATTTGTTGGAACAGCTGATAGCTGACCGAGCATTGCTGTATAAATACCAAACCAAATCAATTTGATTTTTTAGCTGAGGGTGATTTCTTGGGCAACCTCAGGTGCTAAATCAATCGATATAAGGAGAACACCAGAAGTTTGGTGAAGAAATTGGAGACTCTAGATTTCTTGCAGAGATAGAAATTTTAACTTTTCTTTATCCTTTTATTTTCTTTAATGTCTATAAACTGAGGAAGGTCTTCAAAATCAGCAAGACAGGCGTTTTATAAATTCTAGGCAAATGTTAGTCTCTGATAAATTTTGTAAAATGACCTTTGAATATAGAATCTGAATAATTCTGTATTTAAAGCAAGTAGGACTATATAAGATCTCTACCATGTTGATTATTCTGATATTCTATTCCATGTGACCCTGAGGAAGCAAAAGAAAGGACAATGCTTGAGCCTCCGTGGAACCCCAGGGGATTTTTCTAAGGGATTGGAGATAATAGCTAAAAATTGCAGCAACAAATTTAGACATTCTTTTTTTTTTTTGCCTTTTTTGGAGGGCAATTGGGGTTAAGTAACTTGCCCAAGGTTACACGGCTAGTTTTTTTGTTAAATGTTTGAGGCCGGAACCTAATTCAGGTCCTCCTGACTCCAGGCCAGTGCTTTACTCACTGTGCCACCTAGCCACCCCTACTTTAGAGATTCTTAATATCTCCAATGTAGAAGTCATTAACTAAAGAAGGTTAATGAAATTAACTCAGGTCTTGGAAAAAAGTAATGCTATTAGAATCTGAATTTTACCTTCCCTGGGAGAAATGTATCATATCATCCTAACCTTTTATCAGAACTTCTAATAATGAGCTAAAGTCTATTTAAAAAATAAAACAGGGGTGGCTAGGTGGCACAGTGAATAGAGCACTGGCACTGGAGTCAGGAGGACCTGAGTTCAAATCTGAACTCAGACACTTAACACAAAAACTAGCCGTGTGACCTTGGGCAAGTCACTTAACCCCAGTTGCCCTCCAAAGAGTAAAAAAATAAAACAAAGTAATAACAATTTTAACAACAACAAAAATGCATCCCAGTCAATTTGCTGAGGATAGAAAAAGTTTGTTAGAATTCCCACACTAATCCATCAGTAATAGGAGTTTTTTCTTTGGTAGTTCCTTTACAACTAGATCTATTTCTTTTGTCTGAGATGGGGATTTTTAAGATCTCTACCTGTTCTTCTGAGAGTTTGGGTATTTTATATTTTTGAAGGTATTCCTCTATTTTGTTTTCTAGGTTTTGTTAGCACACATTGTACATGTTTATGTTCTGATTATTCTTTATTTTCTTGTAGTTTTGCTATGGTTTCACCTTACTCATTGATATTTATTTAATTTTCTCCTTTTTACTCAGATTGCCTAAGGGTTTATTAATTTTTATTAGTCCTTTCAAAGAACCAGCTTTTCTGTCCATTTATTATTTCTATGGGTATTTTATTTCCTATTTATCTACTTTCTCTAATTTTCATATCTCCACTTTTGTGCTTATTTTAGGTCTCCTTATTTGTTGACTTTTAAATTTTTAAAAATGCATATCCAGTTTCTTGATGTTCTCTTTTTCTATTTTGCTAATGTATTTTTGTAAGGATAGGATTTTTTTTTCTTCTGAAGACTGCTTTGGCTGTATCCCCAAAATTTTGATATGTTGTTTCATTATCATTTTCTTTTACATAGTTACTAATTGTTTCTATGATATGTTCTTTGACCCACTCATTATTTAGGATTTCATTTTTACATCTCCATTTGGGTTTTGTATCTTTTGTTTATGAGCCCTCAACCAATGACTATTTTTATTGCACTTGGTTTATAAAGGATGTAGTCATTATTTCTTGTTTTGTTTCTGGATTGTTCTTCACTTCTGTGTATTTGCATTCTAATCTGTTGTTTTCTTTTGTTTCTCTGGTGACACTTGCCATCACAGATTCTAGTTTTTCTATTGTGCTGTTTTGTTTTTTTTTTTTTTGCTGTGTAGGCCATAAATTCTTCTCTCATCATTCTCATTTCTCATTTGATCCACTCTGGATCAGCACATTCTGGTTTCATCTTCTCCTTACGTTCCACAGGGTCCTTTGTCTCATCAAATATAGGATCTTTTTCTTTGTTTTGCTGGATTTTTCACAGATGCTTGAACTCAATTACTAGATCCAGAGGCCACATTTCCTTCTGTTGTCAAAGATTTATTTATCTATACATTCAAGGTCCTTCAGCTTTCTTCTTCCTGAGACCTTTGGCAATTTCACTATTTTTCTGACTCTCTGATTTTCCCCCCTCTGATGATGGTGGCTTCCTTGAGAACTAGATCTCAAAATGTCTCAACACACTGGACAATTCACAGTTCACCATCTAAGGTCTCCATCCCAAGTGATTTTTGGTTAGACAGAATTGGCCTCACTTGCATGCTGAGCTCTTTCCCTCAGGCTTAGTAGAGTACTACATGATCCCCCACCCCCAAACACACACACAAACACACATACACACACACAC
>NW_027185588.1:2965427-2990894 GCF_028583685.1 Petaurus breviceps papuanus | reverse complement strand
CACGCCGCGCTCCGAGCTGCATCCAATCAGAGCTGCAGCAGTGAGCGTGTCATGCTGTTCTTCCCCAGTGATTTGCTTATTGAATAAAGGTACATTTTTTTTGTTCACATTTACCTGTTTATTAAAATTGCTGTCAATGTTCACTAAAATAAGCCCTCCCCTGAAAATAAGCCCTCTGGTGTTTTTCTGTCCAAAAAATTAATAAGACAGCGTCTTATTATCGGGGAAACACGGTATTACCAGCATTTCAGAGTTGCAGCACTAGTGCTATAGGGTTATCCACCCAGGCAGCAGCAATTTAGAGCTGCCACACTGGTGTTATGGGATTTTCTGGTCATGTTGTCTAACTGTCATGGCTCTCACAGACTTCCAAAGCCTGCAGGGTCTCCATGGGCACTGTTAAGAGATAAAAGGAGAATAGGGTGTATGGTTGAGCTTTGTTGTAAGCCCATGGTCTACTAGTGAAATCTCATTAAAGACAAGGTGAGAGGTGAGAGAAGGGTGCTAAGTGAGCTCAGGGACAGTGAGCATCAGTTCCTGGGTTTAGGGGCTTTTTAACCTTTTGGACTCTAGGCATCCTAGACCATGGAGACAGCTGAAATTATTTTATTATTGGTGCATGATTTCTGTTTTGAAAAGGTTTGAGAGGACATGGGGATCAGTTCACCATCTCTCACGTGTCATCATTTGTCTTGTTTTTTTTTTCTAATCTTAAATGAATGGGTATCTGGAAATTGAATGCAATAATGATGGCTTTATGAGGTTCAGAAGATCAGAAGAGTCATCAGACATCCCATCCACAACTGGAATCAATATCAAAAATCACCATAGCTGAGATCAGGAATGGTTGAGTGAGTAGAGGAGTCAGCACTGAGGAGCAACCTGCTTAACTCAGCCCAGCAATGGATTGACCTGTCAGCTAATAAACCCACCATGTTTTGCAAGATCAGTGGGCATGGTGGTCCATCTCATATATCCCAACCAGAAATGAACTTGATGGGGATCTCATGAGGAGAGGAAAGGACTTCAGAGTCAGGAGTCTCAAGGTACTCCTTGGCTCCATGTTTTCCCTACATATGTGCCTCAGTAACACTGTACCTCAAGTTTAAACCCACTCTCCCTAGGGACCAGGGCAGCAGAGGAGAAAGTGCATCTCCATCTGGGGAGATGTTTCTATAATTGTCCTTGCCAAACTTTCTCAGTAAACATCTTTTTGTTTAAAAATTATTTGATGCCCCTTGGTTGATATTGGAGGGGACAGCAATTTAGATTATAGGTTATGAGCAATAGTATTAGAAAGCCCAAACCCTCAGGGTTACTGGATTCTAGAACCCTGAGGAAACAGTCATTTGCTGGGGATCCAACCAGCTTGTGCAAGATATAGGAGAGTGAGTCCAGAGGTGGTGCTCCATGCAAAAATGAATATAAGGTAGCTGTAGTAAAGAAGATACACATTTGTCAAAATAACCCTCCTAACATAGAGATCTGACCATGTCACTCCCCTTCTCAAAAACCTTCAGTGGTTCCCTATCACCTCTTTAATAAATTTCAAACTCTTCAGTCAAGAATTTGCGGCATGCCACTTCTGATGCCAGCTTACCTTTGCAGCCTTATTTCATGTTACTACCCTTCATGTACTCTACATTTTAAACAAATCTGTCTAAGATTTCATCTTCTTTCAATCTCAGTTGGGTGATGATAGTTCCCTGTGTATCCACACCAGTCTCTTTAGGGAGTTCTCTCCCTTCCCCATTTTGCATGTGTCTCCAAAATGACATTCTTGAGAGCTTCCTTCCCATTCCTGTTGGGCTAACTTACTTCACCAAATATTAGGCTTCTGTATCTTACCTCCCCTTTCTCTGGAACCCTTTGAAATCTCTCCCAAAATCTAGGCTTCATATTAGACAATATCCTGCTTTCTTTTCTTTCACTGTCATGGCCTCCAAGTTTCTCATTGTTTCTGTCAGAATAGGGTCCAGATTATAAATTATCCTTGTCGCTTCACTCCCTCTAAAGAATAAAATTAGCTGTGATGGAGTGGGGGTTCATGTGTATGCACTTGGGTACACTGGTAAATATTTAGCAGCTAGCTCTCCAAAATACACAATATACTTATAAATTTAATCTGTAGTAATATTTTCTTCATCATTTTCTTAAGTCTAAACCATCAGTAAAACAACCAATCAAACCCTGATTTGTACCATTTGCCAAATTTCAAGGTGTAAATGTTCACTCTGAAAATTTAATAACTGGCTCTCATGAGCCTATATGAGCTGACTCCAGCATATCCCTGTAGGATATCTCAGGTGACAGCAGCAGTAACATTTTAAACCAACTCATATACTACCTTCTTAAGCCCATAGGAAGACAAGGTGTCATTTACAATGCTGGAGAGTGTAGTCAGAGATGTGTTGCTAGATTCAAGCCACTTATCTCATCAAGGATCTTCTATCATACATGAATGATTATTATGTGTAAAAGTCTCCTGCCCCAACCAAGTTATGTGGCTTCAACTGTCTAGACAAGATAGAAATTTATAGGAAAATTTGTGGCTCAGGCCCACCCCAAGTGTAGGAAATTTCCTAGCTTAGTCTTGACCTTCTACATTGCCATTACACAAGTAAGTAACCTTTATTGGCAACATGTTTATCAGACATAGGAAAGAATGCAAAGGAAATTTTTTAAGTGTTCCTCTCCTGGAACACTTCACCCAATTATCTCCTGGTACTTTGCCTCTTACCTTTACCATTATTGCAGAAAGGGAATAAACAGTGGATGGCATCAGGGGCCTATGTGGTGCTGCTGTCCAGGGCCAGCCAGGCACAAGGTCCCAAACAGGGACAGTGAAAACAATGAAGCAGGAGGGCAGTGCCTTGGGTCATATGGTTCTCCTGACCTCACCAACTGATGAAGCTTTGCAGCAGCTGAGTAAAGTCTAATCCTATTCTGTCTTGGCCGTTGCCTGCTGCTTCATTTTCCATCCACAGTAATTTAGTCTTTTTAAAAAATTTATTTAATAGTATTTTATTTTTTAAATTATATGTAAAGACAATTTTCAACATTCAGTTTTTGAAAGATTTTAAATTCCAAATTTTTCTCCCTCCCTCTCCCTCTTCCCCCCTTCCCAAGATGGAAAATAATCTGATATAGGTTATACATGTGCAATTGTGTAAAACATATTTTTACATTAGTCATATTGTGAAAGAAGAAATAGAACAAAAGGAAAATTTTTAAAACCAACACAAAAATGAGAATAGTTTGCTTTGATCTGCATTCAAACTCCATCGGTTCTTTCTCTGGAGGTGGATGGCATTTTCCATCATAAGTCTTTTGGAAATGTCTTGGATCATTGTTTTCCAGGTTTTTCTGAAATTCGCTTGCTCATCATTTCTTATAGCACAATAGTATTCCATTACATTCATATACCACAACTTGTTCAGTCATTCCCCAGTTGATGGGCATCCCCTCAAATTTCAATTCTTTTACATCACAAAAAAGAGCTACTTTAAATATTTTTGTATGGGTAGCTCCTTTTCCCCTTTTTTATGATCTCTTTGGGATACAGATCTAATAGTGGTATTGCTGGATCAAAGGGTATGCACAGTTTGATTGACCTTTAGGCATAGTTCCAAATTCCTCTCCAGAATGGTTGGAGTAGTTTACAACTCCACCAACAATGCATTACTGTACTTTAGACTTGTCTCTGTGCCAAGGTCTGTCCCAGCGCTTCCAGCTCAGTTTGTAGTGGTCACCTGAAGCAACAATAAATAGTGAGCAGCAACAGCCACATGCCCACTCCCTCTCCCTTCCACAGTTCTACCTTTCTCTTCCCAGAATCTGAATCAAACAGCTAACCTGAGATCTTTTTCAAGGGCAAAGGAAGGAAAAGGCCAAGGGGAAGGACTTACTTGCACACCCACCTGCAAAGACCCAACACAAAGTTCCCAATCTCTCATGCACTTTTCCCACTGTCCCAAGTATGTATTCAGGCAGTTCCTCTTCCAATCTTTCATTAACTCAGTTTCCCCTTTTGAAACACTGGAGGTCCCTCAGGCTCTCATAGAGATGAAATGTATCTCAAGACACCTCCTAGAAACCATCAAGCAAAGTCGTTCATTTATCAGCTGCTTTGCTCTTCATAGAGTTAGCTCTTTACCAGAGGAATGGTTAAAGGCTTTCATCACTACATATCATGTGTCAATGTTAGGTTTATGATCTATTTCCTTGAGGTCCTCTAATTCCACCCTCTGTCCAGACAATCTATATTATACTTCCACCCCCCAAATAACATTGCTTTGGTTTTCCCTCTTGATCTTTTAATCAAATCTCCCCATCTAGCTCCCATTTCAGATCACTGGATGCCCTCAGGCTTGTGGGTGTATACACATATTTTTTTTTGCCTTTTTTTTGGAAGGACAATTGGGGTTAAGTGACTTGCCCAAGGTCACACGGCTAGTTTTTTTTTATGTTAAGTGTCTAAGTTTGGATTTGAACTCAGGTCCTCCTGATTCCAGTGCTGGTGCTCTATTCACTGCGCCACCTAGCCGCCCCACATATTTTTTTTTAATATACAATACCACTACATTGCTTCTTCTTGTTCCTTTTGAATGGCATGCCCTTTTAGAACCATATTTCAGTCACAGGTTCCATCCCACCAAGTCTCAGTGATCGCTATGAGCTCAAATTGCCTCCTTGCATAAATATCTCTACTTAATTTAGTTTATCAACCATGTCCTTGGTGCATTTCTATACAAAACACCTGAAGCTGTGGGCTTTATTGTGGGCTCTCCTCAGACAGGCAACTGGTATTCATTAAGCACTTACTGTATGCCAGGTGCTGCGCTAGACCTAGAGTTTCAAAGAAAGACAAAAACAACCCCTTCTCTCAAGTTGCCGGTCAGCTGTTTATCTTATTTTTTGCCTACTACTCTCTATGGTTGTAGCAGCAAGCACCCCAAGCGTCCTCAGGGTTGCTGCCACCACAGGTTCTTGGATCTGCTCTGTCAAAGGAAAGCAACTCAAAATGGGTTAACAAGCTTACTTTAATCAGTCAGACATATATTGTTTACCTTGTTCAGGGGAAAAGGTCAGCACCCCGAACTTCAAAGTACACAGACAGAATTATCAAGACAGAAACAGATCTAGTAGACAGAACTGTCCAACCATTACATCCATACCCAGTCAACATCTGGGTTTCAACATCTGGGTTTTTTCAAAGCCGGGGGGCTCAGGACAATGGCTTCCCAGAATCCATATCAAATCACAGCACACTTCTCAAAGTGAGCCCCCAAAACAAAGCTACACATCAGGGCTTATATAGCCTTCTCCTGGCTCAGAGAACATAACAACCTCATTGACTCACTGGCCAATCAAGAAGTATCTACTGAAAACCAAGCCTCCCACCCCAGGCTCCCGGTGCACTTTAGTCTAGGGGCAGGGAAGATCTTCAAATTTACATTCCCATTACATTGTGGTACCAAGCCTGGAAGAATGATGTGAGCAGTTTTCTCTCTTTTCCCCTTCCCTTTTCAGTTTGAAGCTATCTTGATCAGATTTACACGACTTCAGGCAAGATAATTTCTAGATCTTGATCACTTGGCTATGTGACCCTGTAAGATGGTCCAATGGAAAGAATACTGGGCTGGAAATTCAAATCCTGGTTCCTCACTTACTAGTTGTATGCCCTTAGACAAGTCACCTAACCTCATAGAATGTCAGATTTTGAATGAACCACTGAGGTAATTTAATCCAACCTAGAACTCCTTCTATAAAATTACCTATAATAATCATCCAAGCTCAGCAAGTAAGAGCACCGGCTCCAGTGTTGGGATGACCTGGAGATCGAATCCCAGGCTCAGACACTCAGCACCACACCCAGAAATAACTGGCCATGTAACCTTGAGCAAGTTACTTAACCCCGATTGCTTAAAAAAAAAAAAATCATCCAAGCTCTGTTCCGCTCATGGGGATCTGAAAATGAAGGTGCTGATATTTGCACTATCTACTTCTTGGGATTGTTACAAAGAAGATGCTTTGCAAACCTTGAAATTCTATGAAAATGTTCAGTGTTAGAGTGGGTGGGGCAGAGGCCAGCTGTACAGCCCATGATGGAGAGGAAGTGAGAAAGAAAGAAAGAGGAAACTTGGCATGCGGTTGTCCACAAAACATCCCACAAGCTGGTCCTGGAGGAGGCAGGAGCCAGGACGACAGGTCTGTAACACAGTTCAGGGTAGTGTAGGATCCAGGTTTTATTGGAAGGGACTTCTCAAAAGTCAGAAGTAACCCTATTCTTCTTAAGCTTAATCCTTAGTGGGAAGCTAAGAAGATGATGGAAAGAAGGAATTAAATATAATTCAGAACACTCTTATTTAAGGATCTATTTATCTAAGCAAGGCACAATGCTGGGGGTACAAAGATCAAACCAAAACTTTATCCTCAAGGAGTTGATGGATATTTTAGTAGAGGCAGATTCAGCATGTACTCAGATAATAAGATGGGAATGTTCTAGGTGGTTTGGGGACTAAGTGAAGATTTTGTGGTTCTGCCAAAGTTATATTCATCCACACTAGGCTCATTCCCCTGCTTTGTGGAACCTACAGAAAAGATGGCTATCACTTAACTAATTAGGGAATATAGATTATGTTTTGGACACCAAGTGGTGCTACCATCACTCTGCCATTCTATTGATTTCATTAAGGAGTATTTGGTGCACATGGATTGGCTGTCCCAATGGCTGCACTATCTCCACTCATCACCAGAGGGCACTTGCTTACAAGCTCTTAGACTACTTTCCTTCTCTGAGGTTTTTAATTTGCATAGGGTAGAGGAGTGAGGCATTGCTGCTAGACCTGACCCAACATTGATCTGGAGGAATGAAAATAGAATACCATTATAAAATATTAAAATGATGGAAACTTTGCTTTGCCTCATCTTGACCTCTTATCCAGGAATTATCTTCAATTCAGCCAACTCAATATTTCATATCATTCCACAAGTCAATTCACACTGTATTTGCACATTTTTATTGTACAGTGAAGATGAATAAGGTCCTTGTTAAGAGCTATCGCACAAAGTGCTTAGTCAAATCATCAGTCACACCTACCTACCCTGCCAGTTCTTCCAATCATTTTCTGAAGTATAATTCCTCTTCCCAATCTCCATTCCTTTTCTACAGGTGGTTAAAAGGTTGGGGCAAGAGTTTTGGATTTGGGACTTTTCAGAGGTTGGGAATTTCAATCAACCGTGCAGAGAAATGTTGTTAGAAGGGAGAATTAATCCTCCCTCCTCACCAGTTAATATTCTTCCAAGAGCTTCATCCATGTATCCCAGAACCTGTCTAGACTCTGTCTCAGACCTTCCTCTGTACTACTGAAGGTATTAGCAATGGTTGCAGTGCCTAGAAATATCAGTGTGAGAACAGGGGTCACTGACTTTCTTTGGCAGACGTAGCCCACAGAACATACACCTATACCTAGAAGGTCCTTACAAGTAGAGATTATTTCCTTTATTTGTACCCCCAATACCTTGTCACAGCACTTCATATATAATAGGTGCTTCATAAATGCTTATTGGTGGATTTCCTGTACCCTAAAAGTCATGGAAGAAAATCTTTTCAAGAGCAAAGAGAACAGAAACTTGAGGAAATATAAGCCCACACACATTCCCTACTTTTCCTGGGATCTCACTGATCTGTTAACCCTAGTAATAGTATAAGAAATGTTCCACCATCCTACACACACACACCTGAATGCTGTGTGTAAATATTGGGTCAAGCCTCCCAAAGAGATGAGAAAATGTACCTGCCTTTTCTTTCTCTGCAGAAGTGAGGGACTATGGTGTGAATAACACATATACTATCAGACTGGGTTCCAAGTATTGGTTAGTTTTCCTGACCTATTTTTTTCTTTTGTTTTAAAAAATTCTTTGTTATAAAAGGAGGCACTCTGATGAAGGAAGAATATTTTTGGTCATGAAGGCAATGAAAAAAAGAGAGAAGTTAATTAAAATTTTAAAATTAATTTAATTAATTTAAAATAAAAAATGTCCCAAGGTAAAAGAGAGACATGGACAAAAGTCTCTGAGAATATCTGAAAAGAGAGTGCTAATTGGGGAAATCAAGGAAGGGTTCATAGAGGAGACAATGGTGTCTGAGATGAATATGGAAAGAAAATTAGATTAAAATGAGAAAGGAATGCATGGAGGGCAGTTTGTACAAATGGACAAAGGTGGGAGATAGGATGCTGAGGGATAAGGCATGGACAGCCCTTTTGACAGTTCTGTTAATTTGATCAGGTTAAAAGATGAGGCCTTGACTCTGCCTTTAAATAGAGACAGCTGGAATTTTTTAAATTTAATTATTTTTACAATTAGCAAATATTTGTTTTTTCTTTGTCCTGCCTCTTCCCCAATTTGGAGAAAAAATTCTAGTAACAAATATGCATAGTCAAGCAAAACAAATTTCCACATTGGCCATGTGTGTCTCATTCCATATCATGCTACCAGAAGATAGGTAGCAAAAAAATATGAAATTGATTTCCATGATTGCAGATGTATAACATATCTGATTGCTTACCAACTCAGGGCATGGGGAGGGAAGAGAAGGAGGAATAGAATTTGGAATTAAAAACTTAAAAAAATATGAATGTTTAAAAAATTTTTACATGTAATTGGGGGAAAATAAAATATTATTTTTTGAAAAAGATAGGCAGCATGCTTCAATATCAGTCCTCTAGAATTGTGGTGGGTTATTATGTTGAACAGAGTTCTTAAGTCTTTCAAAGTTGTTTGCCTTCACAATGTTGTTTTTGTATAAATTGTTCTGCTGGTTCTACTCACTTCCCTCTGAATCAGTTCATACAAGTCTTCTCAGGTTTCTCTGAAAGCATTTCTTTTGAAATTTCTTACAGCACATTCCATTCCATTCATATACCATCATTTGTTCAGCCATTTCCCAATAGAGGGGTATCCCTTAATTACTATTCGTTCACCAATAAAAAAGAGCTGTTATAATTACTTTTCCTTTGATCTCTTTGAAGTATAGTTCTAACATTAGAGTGATTGGGGCAAAGGTGGCTACAAAGTATTCCGCCTACCAACTTCACTTCTGAATGCAGTATGGCCAATGGACAAAGTCACTCCGTTGCACATAGGATCCAGGGTCTTGACTTCAGGGTCAATTTAATACTAGGCTAGGTCCCAATTCCTTCTCAGAGCTATGTTGGAAGACTAGGCTTGATTATCTGCAGACTATGGCATGGACTCCACTTCTTGGACTTCTGGTGGCTCTCCTGACCTTTAGAAACTATTCTATTCCATTTCCAATACTACTTCTCCTAAGGCAGGAAAGAAAAGATTGGATCAACATCAGGTCATATGTTCCCTGACCACATATTGATCCAGGTACAGAGAATAAACTTGTAGCTCTCTCTCTCTCTCTCTCTCTCTCTCTCTCTCTCTCTCCCCCTCCTTCTCACTCTCTCCTTCCTTCCCTCCTTTCCCCAACCTCTCCCCTACAACCTACATCAGTTCTTCCTTCTTCATTCTAATACAACCAGGCAGGAAAGAGGAAAAGATCCTCGCTTTGGTTGGTTAGTGCTTTTGAATGCAAACTTAGTTCTGGTTCATCAATCTATCAAAAACCCATTTCTCCACCACATGATTAGCTAATCTGAAACAGTCATAGAATGCCTGTGCATTTTCTGAAGTAGAGATCAGGGTTCCTCCATTCTACATCATCAAGCACTTCTAGAAGCAGACTCAGACTCCCCAAATACGTGTGTTCCCAGGGCTAATCCTTCACTGGCCAGCCCCTGTTACAATATTTTAATATCTGACTAATCTTTCATTTTCTAAGCTAGTAGTTCCCATTTTTTTTGTTCTATAAACCCCTTTCAACAACAAAAAATGCATTGTGAACCCCCACAATAATTTAATATACTATTAGTGATAAACTTTTGATTTATTCATCAAATGTTTACAATAATCACAATGATTACTTTTCTTACAAAAACTCTAAATTAAAATTTATATCATATGATTATAAAATATTAAATTTTGTTCTACCTACAGTTATGAAAACTAAACATAAAATTAGCAACTAGGTATCACAGTGGATAGAGCACTGAACCTGGAGTCAGGAAGACCTGACATCAATTCTAGCCTCAGATACTTATTAACTAATGTGGCCCTGGGCAAGTCACTTAACCCTCTTTGCCTCAGTTTCCTCATCTGTAAAATGAGCTGGAGAAGGAAATGGCAAACCACTCCAATATCTTCGCCTAGAAATCCCCAAATGGGGTCACAAAGAGTTGTATGTGACTGAAATGATTGAACAACAATAACAAAAATATTATAAAATAATTACAAATATTTTATATGGAACATACCATAGGAATCAAAAGAAGTAATCTAGAAAGACCTTATATACTTACTATTATCTGGAAAGCTTCATATTAAATTTCTTTATTGAATATGATAAAATTTTAATTAAATAATTTAACAAATTAGAAAGTATTCATCTGGAGGTCAAAGAAGCTGGGATTAAAACAAAGAGTCACCTATCCAGCAAAACTGAGTATCATGTTTCAGGGGAAAATATGGTCATTCAGTGGAATAGAGGACTTTCAAGCATTCTTGCTGAAAAAAACAGAGTTGAATAGAAAATTTGACATTCAGATACAAGAAGCAAGAGATTCATGAGAAGGTAAACAGGGAAAAGAAATCATAAGGAACTTATCAAAGTTGAACTATTAACATTCCTACATGGAAAAACAATAATTGCAACTTATGAAACTTTTCTCAGTAGTTGAAGGGAATAGAAATATGTATATATATATATATATATATGTCTAATATGAGGGTATATGGGCATATGAATACATACTTGAATGTGTATATACATGTTTACAGGTATACATAGATAAAGGGTACAGGACCAACTTAATGGGAAGGGATGATACTTAAAAGGTGAAATTAAGAGGTGAGAGAGGAATATAATGAGAGGAGATGGGGAGAGACAGAATGGGGTAAACTATCTCATATAGAAGAGGCAAGGGAAAATGGTCACAATGGAGGGGAAGAATAGGAAGGCAAAAGGGAATGGATCAACCTTATTCCCATTGAATTTGGCTTGAGGAGGGAATGAAATACACACTAAATAGGGTATGTAACCCTCCAGGAGAATAGGGGGGGGGGGGTGAGGGGGGGGAGGGAGGGAGGGGGGGGAAGGGGGGGGGGGGAGGGAAGTTGGAAGCGCCCAATTTTGAAACGGGACAAGATCAAAGTAGAGAATAGAACAAGTGGGAGGTGGGATAGGAGGGAGGGAAATATAGTCAGTCTTTTATAATATATCTACTATGTTATTATTTTGCATTAGCCACACATATACAATCTATACTGAACTGCTTATCTTCCCAGTAAGGTTGGGTGACAAGGGAGGAAGGGAATGAATCTGGAATTCAAAGTTTTAAAATCAAATATTTAAATATATATACATATATACTATTATTAATACTATTTTACATTGTAATTGGGAAATAAGATAGACAGGCACTGGGGCATAGAGATCCACTGGAAAAGTTGAAAGGGGTATGGGAGAAAATATGGGAGAGAGCAGATTGGAGGAGGGGATATCCTGTGGGACTGCTATTTTGGGGCGGTGGGTAGGGGAAAAAAGGGGATAAAATTTGCAACTCAAAATCTGATGGAAATGAATGATGTAAATCAGAAGTTAATGACATTTTAAAAATAGAAAAAAAGAAAGTATTCAGCATAACATAATAGTTGTATACAAACCTAATTTTGATGTTGAACTTTTTTATTTGAACAAAAACTTACCATATTTGGCTCAACAAAGATAAACAGTCTTAAATCAGGTTCTCCATTGAATTTCTTTCTATATTTTTATTTAAAACAAGAAAAAATAAAAATGCTTGTTCATATAAATATGTGATAAAAGATGGTAGAATTTTATAAGCTCTCTTGCTGAGAGATGAAAATTCATTTTTCATTTTTAGCCACTTAACCAGTGAAAAGGAATAGCTAATTATGATACAAAACATTTACTTTTCTAATCACTAATGTCAAGTGCTGTATTAAATGATAAATGTACTTAAAGTCCAATTGAATATATTGTTCCATTTTTAGCAATGCTTATATATAACCTAATCTTTGTAAGGAAAGGATCTCTTCAGATATGATTCATTATCTTTCTCCCTAAGCCATCCATACTTGCTACCTTCCCTATTACTATAGAGGGCAACACCATCCTACCAGTCCCTAGGGGTCCCAATCTAAGAAATATCCTGCATTCCTCACTATCTCTACCCCCCCACACACATCCAAGATGTTGCCAGGGTCTGTCAGTTTCACCTTTTTAACATCTCTCAAATATGCCCCCTTCTCTTCTCTTATACTGCCCCCCACCCACCCCTGGTGTAGACTCTCATCATCTGACACCCAGATTATTGCAGTAGACTCCTATTGGGGGACAACTGCCTGCCCCAAGTCTCTCTCCACTCCAATTCATTCTCCATTCTGCCACCAAAGAGATTTTCCTAAAGTACAGGTCCAACCATGTCACTCTACTCAACAAACTCCAGTGGCTCCCTATTGACTCCAGGATCAAATACAAAAATTCTGTTTGTCATTCGGAGTCCTTCATCACTTAGTCCGCTCCTACCTTTCCAGTCTTCTCACACCTTATATCTGCCATATAGTCCTTGATCCAATGACTCTAGCTTCCTTGCTGTTCCACAAGCAAGATACTCCCTCCATCTGTGAGCTTTGGGCATTGTCTTTGGAAATCTGTCCTGCTTGGAATGCTCTTCCTCCTTATGTCCAACTACCAAACTCTCTGACTTCCTTTAAGTCCCAACTAAAATCCCACCTTCTACAAGAAACCTTTCCCAACTCCTCTTCATTCAAGTGCCTTCTCTCTTTTCATCATCTCCTATTTATCTTGTATGCAGCTTGTTTGAGCAGCTAGGTGGTACAATGGATAGAGGACCAGGTCTGGAGTCAGGATGACTCATCTTCCTGAGTTCCAATTCAGTCTCAGACACTTACTAGCTGTGTGACCCTGGGAAAGTCACTTAACCCTATTTGTCTCAGTTTTCTCATCTGCAAAATGAGCTGAAGAAGGAAATAAAAAACCACTCCAATATCTTTGCCAGGAAAACCCAAAATGGGATCACAGAGAATTGTACAATAACCAAAATAACTAGTTTGTATATATTTATTAGTTTGTGGTCTCCCCATCAGACTGTAAGCCCTTTGAGGACAGGGACTGTCTTTTACCTTTTTTGTATCTCAGCACTTTAGCACAGTGCCTAGAACAAAGTAGATACTTAATAAATGTCTATTGACTGACTCTCTCCTCTTCTACCATTAGCACACCAACTATACTTCCACAAAATCTCTAAAGGATGACTAACTAGTATTACCAGTTCACTCTACTTCCAAATTTGGCAAAACCAGTAGATGCAATCATTCCCTTGCATGAAGGACATAGCTTGTCCGCAATTATAACACTGCTACGGTGGGACTTCAGGGACTCAAAAGGACACTGGAGTAGGTTGTAAGCAGCTCTGATATGGACTCTGGAATTCTGATGACTCACAAGATCATTGCCCTTTCCAAAACTCCTTCACCTAAGAGAAGCAAAGATACGACAACAAGTGGCATAGGGGCTGCCCCTCCCAAAGGCTTACAGAATTTCTTCCTATTCACTCAAGCTACCAAGTTGTACAAGAGGTAATTTGGCCACGTAGTATCTTTTGCACATATACTCAATTTTAGCTCTGCAGCCAACTAAAATGTTTTTCCTCATCACACAGTGAATGGACAGGAAAGAATCAGAGTACCCACGCACGCTCTGTAGGGGAGAACCAGACCCCTACATCCTGCATCATTACTTCCAGAAGCCAGTTCAACAGACATCTCGAAGAGTCCTCTCAACACACTCCTAGGACTGTGCCCTCATTGTCCAGAGCCTCATTACACCTGCTAGCAATTAACCAATTAATTACCAATTAACCTCAATGAAGTTTAACAAAGTGATATTTGCTGTGAAGGTATAGCAAGAACAGAAATTACAAATTTGGGACCACTCTCCCCCCTAGATCCCTTTTCTCACCCACACTTCTTGCTTCTTTCTAAGCTCAGTTCAAATGCCTCCTCCTTCAGGAAGCCCACTTTAATCCACTCTTGTTAGTGTCTTCTCCCACATAATTTCTTCATATGAACTTTTTATTTACTTATTTGTGTACATGTTATTCTTCCAACAGAATGTAAGCCCCCTTAGGGCAGGGACTATTTTGTTTCTATATCCTCAAAGCCTAAACTGGGGTCTAACACATAGGAGTTGCTTAACAAATAATAACTTGCATTTATGCAGCATTTTAATGTTTGCAAAAATGCTACATATATATTTATCTCATTTGATCCTCCCAATAACCCTGTGAAATAGGTGCTGTTGCCCCTATTTTGTAGATGATGAAACCAAGAGGTGAGGCCACCCAGCTAATGTCACTGAGGTGAAATCTGAATTCAGGTCATTCTGATTTCAAGTCCAGCATGCTTACCCACCGTGCCACCTAGCTGCTGCCCTTACCAATGCTCATTGAATGCAACTCTACTGTTCTTCAGGCAATTACTTAGCAAAACTTTACAGAATTCAGCCTGAATGCTACCATAGGCTTGTGCAGGCACAATTCAGCATTTAGTATATAAATCTGAGTACTTTAATGAGGAGAAGTGTCTCCTTAGTATTGGTCTACCTCCCTCTGGAGTATCCTTGCTGTTCTGCTTTTGCTTCTGCTACTGAGTGCCCTAGGTGCCTCCAACTATGTGATCTCCCATAACCATAGATCAGCTAGGTAATACCTTACTCCATTCAGCCCTGTAGAGTTGATCTCCCACCCTCCTACTTCTCAGACCTCTACTTGGGACATCCAGTTCTCAGGGTAACTTTATCATGAGACTCCTCTTGTGCAGCCTACTTTCTCCTCCAAACATCACTCCCTGCAATCAATGGATGACCATAAGACTAATCTTCAGTATTTCCTTAACTAGCATGTTTTATAACACCTCCGTACCTTAATAAATCATTTTTGGGAGTTGCAGTGGTTCAAAACAAAGGTTCATTATATAGCCACTCCAATAAGCTGGTCTGGTCCTCAGAGGACAAAGGTATAGTCCTTTGCCACTGGAATCCATATGAGATTTTGTGACTACAGACCCCAGCACCATGGCCTAATGGAAAATCCTGAGGAATCCAACCCCAAAATGAGTGTGGACTCACCCAGATGGGGACTCATCTAAGAGTGCTGCCACATTTGGAAACAAACATGGTGGAGTGAATGTTATGTAGAAACCATAGTTAACCATGTTAACCATCTGTTAACTCTGAGCCCACTCTTCCTAGGCAATGAGGTGATCTAGGGGAGAGTGTGATCCCAAGTATGTAACTTCTGTTCTCGTGATACCTTCATAGCAGATATCACTTTGTAAAGGTTCATTGATGTTAATTGGTTAATTGATTAATTGCTAGCAGCTAATACATTGGTACAGGGGCTCTATTCAATAGCATTAGAGAAAGCCACAGCACTGTCTCTTAGAGGTAATCCCTAGAACCCTGAGGGGGAGATGTAACTAACCTTTCTCTGGGAGAGTAAGGTCAGAGTATTGCTACATGTAGAGCCACACCTGGGAGAAAATTAGATCCTTCACGTTTCTGAGAACCCCATTGGAGAGATTCTTCACATGGGATGTTATTAATTACTGGATATGCTCATTCTTTTTGATGTGTTTCCTTTAAAAGTCAGTTCTTTTTGAGATGATTTTTGTAGACTTTCCTATTTGTTGGTTCATTCCATGCTTAATTACTGATATCAATTTGCCAGATTACCAAATCCTGGATAAGTACTGATGTTGACACTAAATATGAGACTTTGTACCACTAAAATGCTGGTTCCTGGTAGATAAAGGCTCTTCTTTAGCATTTAAACAGATTGTTGGCCTTATCGTGACATCTTTATGATTAAGTCCCTAGGATAAGTTTTGTCTACTAGCCTAGAAATTCCTGAGGAATCAACTCAGTGGTTAATCCTTCGTGGGAGCCTCATTCTTGTTCAAGGCTTGTTTGATCTTGTTTTCTATTGTCTCAAATTTCACCTACTTGTCCTCTCATTGGATGAGTTTGGAAATCTAGTAGGAGTATCCTCATAATGTCAAATATCCATTGGGGAAAATTTGGGGTACTCTTTGGAATAGAGACCCAGAGAAATTTGCCTGGGCCTCAAAAGGATTGCCTACAGTACAGGACCCATCAAGAAATTTTGGCATTCCCCACTTAGAAACTCTTGTGCAGACCTCAATTAAGTGATTTTATTCACAGAGGCAATCATGGAAGAATTTTCACCAAAAATAGTTTGGTTTTTCACCTAAAGGTGAAAGGTAAGAGGGTGACGTCCAGTCCACCTCAGGCTCTTCATCTCTGTGGAAAGAGTTTCATGTTGTGGTAAAGCAACATCCTAACCCCTCCCCCCATGAAGGCTGGGATAGTTTTTCCTCAAAAAGTTATTGAGACCTTCTTCCAGACTTGACTGGCTCAGGGGTAGAATGGCTTAGACTGTTGACATCACTTCCTTACCATCCCAGTACAAAGTGACAAGGTCACATGGAAGCTTGGCTGGTGGGTTTTGATGGGCCAGGGAGCTTCACTCAGCTGAATTAACTCAGGGAGTCCTCAATGCCTACACAGTAGATTATGAACTATTCAAAGGCACCTTTTTAATCCCCAAGATTTAGCAGTGTCTGATACATAATAGTAGCTTAATAAATATTTACTGACTGATTAGGTGATGGATTATTAAATGTCCTTTTCCTGCTATGGCTAAGTAAATCTCTTTGTGTTAATCATTGTATGACCTATAAGAAGCTCATTTTGTTCCATTATTGAACCTAAACTACCAAGGGACTGACCCAACCCAGAATATATATGCTCTGGGATTGCTATAGGTACTAAGCATTCTTTCTGAGATGGGAAGGTGGTTTTTCTTTGTCTTTTCCTTTTCTTTATTACCTTTGGGTTAGGGAAGTTTGTTTAGAACACTAAAATGACCCTTGCTGGGTACCAAGTATTAAGTTTTTGGCTCTACCATTCCTTCTAACTCCATTAGAGATGGCTATGACCTTGGGAGCTTCAAAAGGTTGGAATGGAGAAGCACCAGGAAAATGCTTTCCTTACAATCAGCCTGCAGAGGTGACAATGCAAGTATTATTATCTCCATTTTACACATGAGGAAACAGGCCCAGAGAGATGATGTTAGTTGCCCAATATCACACATCTACTATCAGAGCCTGGATTTAAACATAGGCATCTGACTCCAAATCCAATGCTCTCCCCATCCTATGTGATTTCTAGTTCCCCCATCATAATTAATCAACCAACAAGCATTTATTAGGCACCAATTATGTGCCAGACACTGTACATACAGGAAACCTTTACAAAAATAGACATATGATTGGGAAGGAGTCATTTATTACAGTGAAACAGGACATCCAGGTGGGGATGGATGGTCAGCCACAGACAGATAGATGCCTAGAGTTCAGAACTTAAGGAAGCAAGCATGTAAGAGATGTAGATGTGGGAATTAGATAGATAGAGGTGACAGCCAAAGCCATGGGGATTAGGAGAGGAGATAGTGGAAAGAAAAGGTTTATTTGGGGGGATCTCAGGGAACTTTGGCCTTCACGACAAAAAATAAGGGCCAGGATTCACAAAAGGATAAACTGAGAAACAAAGGTGAGGGTAGGGCAGAATGAATTGGGTTCAGACCCAGGAGTCTTGGCCCCTAGCCCCATCTACTCTTCTCTCCTCTCCAGATGCAGTAACCACCATTACCAACCCCACACCCCCAATTCCTGGGAGTTCCTCAGAGGTTGGTACAAGAAGCTTCCTTCTCACAGACCCAATAGTTCTCCTTGCTGCAGGGTGCATCGTTCCAGCCTTGAGAGGTCACCTCACAACAATCCTCATCACCAGCATTGTTGGGTTCTCCCGCATTCCAAAAGCTGTGAACATTAACCTTTTAGCAAGTAGTCCTCCCCTCTCCCCAGCTGGAGCAGTCATTCAGGCCCAGTGGTCAGTCCCTTGTCCCCAGCTCCATCATTCTCTCCACCTAGCCAAAAGCTGGTCTGTGCCTCAGATGACGCACCAAGCTCTCCCACCCACTCACTTGGACTCTTCCCACTTCAACAACAACAACACACACACACAACACACACTCATACACAATGTATGCTCACAGGCTTGGAAGGAAACCATAAAATTCTGGGGAGCGCCCCATCCATTCCCCCTCCCAATCTTGCTTTCTGACATCCCTGCCTCTGTCTCAAATAGGCCTTCTCTGGGAAGTCCCAGGAGTTTAGTGTGTCTGGACCCCAAAGATCCCCAAACTTCCCAGGCATATGGAGGTCTGAACAACTGAGAACAGCTAAAGAAATGCTTATTTGGACACATAGATGGGTTTGGGAAGAAAGGATAGGATGGTTTTTTTTTTCAAGGTTCCAGGGCATCCCCAGACTAAAGGTCCTCAAGGTTTCAATGTGAGTTCCCCCTTCCCCACCACCTCCCCAAGGGGGAGCTGGGTTTTCCCATATGACAAAGCTCTGAGCTTTGGAGTTTCCAAGGTATTGTTCCCTTCTGAAGGATCAGGAAGTCAGTAGGATCCTATGGTCATAAATCTAGAGTTAGAAGGCAGAGTTCATCTAATCCGACATCCTCTTATACAGATGCAACCCTGGTTTTAGATTTATGCACTTTGCATAAGATTCTCTTAATTGGTGGAGAGAATGATGACATGACCCTGCATAATTGAGAAAGGCAGGCTTTGGAGAGTCAAGACATTTTTCTATCCTGCTTGGACAGACACATGTGGTTTTAGACTCTCTTTAAGACCAACTGCAAGGAGAAAAAAATACTTTGAAAGTAGCAAACAGGGGAGGCTAGGTGGCACAGTGAATAGAGCACCGGCCCTGGAGTCAGGAGGACCTGAGTTCAAATCCGACCTCAGACACTTGACACACTTACTAGCCTTGTGACTTTGGGCAAGTCACTTAACCCCAATTGCCCTCCAAAAAGCAAAAAAAAAAGTGGTAAACATGCAGGGGATGCCAGTATATCAACATATCCCTAATTTCCAGCCTGATAACCTAGAGATTTCAAGAATATCCCTTTGACTAAGACTGGAGCCTCTCTCAGTTGAGTGAGATCTCTGCCTACTCTCATCCAAGAGCTTCTTTGCTCTTGTGTATCTTCTGGTACAGTTAAATCTGTAGAACTCTGATTTCTGTTTGTTATCTGCTTAGATAAATGGAATTACTCAATATTCACTATTTGTGATTGGCATTTGTGTAATTAGCATTTGGTGGGAAAGAACCAACCCCGTGGGTGTGAGCTTGAGGCACCTTCCCCCCCTTTAAGGGACAGTAACCAAGGAAACTAGTGCTTTTTTCCTTATGAACCTAAAAAAACAACCATGTTGGGTACCTAAACCAGCAATCTTGGAGATGGGGTGCCAAAGAGATAAAACTCTAATCTGGTACCTCCTTCCAGAGAATAAAGAAGCCATCCTCATGGTCCTTTCTCCTGTACCTCTCCAGGCAGGAATCAAAATCTCCCTTGGAGAGGAGTGGGTAAAATTCCAGGATTTTCTTTCAGTGCCTTCCCATGAACCACATTTAGACTATTCACACAAGCAGACTCATCTTGCATAGGAAACACACACCTTACACAGAAAAGCAAGCTGAGATTGAGAGACATAAAAATGACTTGCCCAAGGTCTACATAAGGTCTAAGGTAGTATCAGTGGTAGAATTTGAACACAAGATACCTGACCCCAGAGTCCGTGTTCTTCCCACTGAAATCTGAGAGATCAAGATTCTAAATAATCTTGTGAGGAGAGCATTGATTTTGGAGAGAGATGTTGAGTATGGACATAGGAAATTCTGCTGGGGAAGATCCTGGCAGGAAAAGATACTGATTCTGGGGACTGGACACTGACAGGGGTGGTGAGGGGAGATGTTGACTCAGGTGGGGACTGACTGGGATAGAATGATTGTGGTAGAGAGAAGGGGATGGTGAAGACACTGAGTGAAAAGAGGAATCTAATTTGATTGGAAGGAGAACAGTGCCCCTCACAGTCAAAGGGAATTGGGGGGCTTAATTGTGACTTCCCTTGATCCCCACAACAATGAGACTGGGGGCCATTGGTTTCTGGTGACTGAACTCAGTTCTGATGCTAGAGTTTGGGGCATCTGTTGAAAGGGAATGGTGTTGTCCTGTTGTGTTGAGGGAAAGGCATAGCCCTCGTTTTCCCCTCCCTCCTAGATCTCTGGACTGCTGCCAGTGACTTACGCCTGCTTCAGAGTCGTTCCATCCACCCAGTGCCAGGTCCCTTCTTTCTTCTTGTCACTGAGTCCCACCCACCACCGTTGGTTGGAGTTGGCCTTCTGCTTCAGGTAGTTCTGGGAAGCAGAGAGTGTGGTGAGTATTGGAAGCCTCATCCCTCACTCCCAGGGGCCAAACAAAGCCTCGCCCCTTATCAAGCTTGGACCACTATTGAGGCATTTCCTTCATTCCTCTGCCCCTATACCTCAAGGATTCTTTTCTCCTTAGAGACCTAGCCTTCTAACCACTCAGTCTGATATCTGAGGACCCTCACTGGAAGAAAATTCTTCCTTGTGCCAAACTATTGGAGAGACAGCAGCAGCAGCAACAAGTAGCATTTATATAGTACTTTTAGGTTTGTAACTACTTCCCATGTTACCCCATTTATACACATCCTCTTCTTTGAACCTCCAGGTAATCTTATAAGGCAGATCTCACTATTTTCATTTTATAGATAAAAAACCAGTTTGGGGGAGTTTAAAGGGCTTAGCCAGCACCACAAAGTTAAGGATGTGTCCGAGGTGGACTCTGAACCCCATTGTTCCTTCCGGGTGCACTACCTGCCTCTCTGAGTGAAACACCTGGGTTTAAATCTTAGCTCTCCTAGTTACTACTCCTGTGATCTCGAGGAACTCCCTTCTCTTCTCTGGCCCTTGGGATCCTTGAATGTACAATGAGAAGACTGGCCTACCTCATCTCTAAGGTGTTTTTCAGCTCTGATCTCTGCAGCCCACGACCATCTGCTTTCTCCTGAGGAGACAGCTTGGTTCCTGCATCCATGGGCAAATTCCTGTTGGTGCCAGGAGGCTGCGTCTCCAATACAGGTCCAGTGACCCATTCTGATTCTCAGGCTCCTTGGAGTTCACCTACTACTCACCATGGGCTATCCTAACTAAGTGTGTCTGTGGTGAGCACAGTAACGGCTTGTGCCACGTAAAGATGCTCTGCCCCTGCAGCCACAGTCCTGGGTGTGACTTTTTGTTTCTCCTTGTTACTGGGTGGGGGAGGAGGATGGTATGGATCCTGGGGGTGGTGTCAAAAAGAGGAGAGAACCAGGGAGAGACCCTTTCATACCCTATCCAGTATCTGTACTTTGTTGGTCTCCTTTGGCATGTGTGGTTTGTGTTTCCATTTTGGTTTTTAAATAAAAAAGAGACGTATATATTTTTGAAAATTACAAAAAAAAAATACTGGAGCAATTTGCCATTTCCTTCTTTAGAAAGGATAACCTAGGGGGCATAGTTTCAGAGTTAAAAGGGACCTCAAAGGCCAAGTCCAAGCCCTTGTGATTGTCCAAAGTCACCCGGGTAGCAAATGGCACGGCCAGAATTCAAACCCAGCTCCCTTGACTTCAAATCCAACACTCTATCCATTGAACCGCCCTGCCTCCTTCATTTGTCTGGTTCCTATGGTGTGTCTATTACTCCAAACCCCAAATCACAGAATCTCAATCGGGAAGGATCTTGGAGACAATCCCATCTAACCTAATCCTGAATAACTGCCTCTGAAATATCAGGACAAATGCTCATATAATCATAGACAGAGCACCAGAAGGGACATTTTGCCATCTTGTCCAATCTCTTCATTTTACAGATGATGTACCAATGTCTAGAGGTTGTCTCAAAGATGTCCAAACAAGGGAGAACCCGCCACCTCTCAAGGCTATCTACTTTTCAGTAAGTCATTCTTAGGAAGTTTTTACCCTGGCATCAAACCTAAATTTGTCTCTTTGCAGTTCCTCACCTGGTTCCTTACTTTGCCCTCTGGGATCAAGCAAAAGGCCAATGCACCTTTCTTCCACATGCCAGCCTTTCTAGTACTTGAAGACAGCAGCCATGCCCTTCCCTGGCTACAGAACCCTAGCTCCTATAGAGATCAGCCTGAAGTATTCTCAGGCAAAGCTCATCACCTCTTTACTCCCCAGTCTCAATCCCCTGTGCCCCATTCCTGCCTTTCCATCCAGAACACCTATTCCTTTGCCCCTTGTAGCCCTCGGCAACTTCAAAACATGGTGCACAGCACCCCTTCCTGGCAGCCAACTCTACTTAACTGTGCCTGACTACTCATTCCTTTGCTCTAGGTAGGTGCCTATGGCCCTCTAGACTCACTAGGGTTCATTTCTAACCATCCTTTATCCACTTAGTCCATGTCTCCTAAAACCGAACTAAGTTCCCCAAGGGCCAACAGCCTAGCTTCTTTCTACTCCCTTGCTGGCAACAGGAATTTGAAGAAAGGATGTGATCCCCTCCCCCATCTCTTGAATATAACCCTTTAGGAGGTAGAGAAGAACAGAATTTCCTAAAGAATCCAAGGGGGCGTCTAGACCAAAATCATCCATTTTACAGCATCACTCTCCCACCATGATCTTACACACAAGGAAACTGAGATCTGAAGGGGGTAAGGACTTTGCCCAAGTCAGTAAATAGCGGAGGAGGGAAGGACTTGAACCCAAGTCCTTAGACTTCAAATACAGTCCCTTTTCTTCTATACTACCTCCTACTTGGAGGAGAGAATTGCCAGGGCTTAGCTGCAAGTGACTGGTCATAACCTAAGGGTCCCAGTTGGAGGGGGAAAAGGGAGGTGAAGGAAAAGTAGTAAGAAAAAAAATTTCTGAGAAAACTTTCCAGCTAATTACTCAATCCCTCCATGGCCTCTACAATCCTGCACACTTACCTTGTTACTCTTCCTCACCCTCAACACTCCATTGGCCACATCTGTGCATTTGTACTCTATCCTCATGCCTGAAAAGCCTTCCTGCCTTACCTCTGCCCCACTGGGGTGCCAAGTTTCCTTCAAAACTCAGCTCAAGCACCATCTTCTATAAAAAGCCTGTCCCAGGGCCCCAGCTACTAGGGCCCTCCTTCCTCAAGTTGACCCGAATCGATTTTGTGCACTGTTCTAGCCTGTTAGAATGTATGCTTCTTGAGGGCAGGAGCTGTTTCTCTTTTACCTTTATATAACCCGTGCTGAACACAATATCTGGATCAAGTCAGTGCTTTAAAAAGCGTTGTTGAGTAAATAATTGAGTAATTTGAGAAACGTAGACTGGAAGGTTTAAGTGTGAAAAGGGAATGGGACAGGATGGAGACCCCACTTCTACTGAGTCTAAAAGCTCCGAGGAACAGGAGTAGCAATAAGGAGAAAAGAAACTCGGGTTCATAGGATTCAGAACCGGCATGGATCTTATTGTTCACCTAACCCCTTCCCATAATTTTGTAGCTGAAGGCAATGAAGCCCAGAGCAGTAAATTGGGGGCTTGCTCCAAGCCACACCGCACAGAGAGCAAAGATTCTGGAACCAGGTGGTCCTCTGACCCCAAACCCAATTCTCATTTCAGTCTACCAACCAGTACATTCTCAAGAGCTCGGGGTGGGGCGGGGAAACCCTAAAGGTCAGCTAGTCCTTCACTCCTCATGGAATACACAACATCCCTAACATGGGTTCTCCCAGCCCCTCTGGACATTATCAGGGTTCACTGTTTTATGTAACAGTTGCTTCCATGGCCACATAGTCAGAGTGTGAACAAGTTCTCTCTTGCAGCTGGCCAAAAATGATTTCCCATAACTTATTTGCACCCCTACTTCATCTAGTCTTGTTCTGTTTTCTGGAGTTTTGCAAAAGAAACAAAATCTAACCCCTCCTTCATGTCACAGATGCCATAAATCTAGAGTTAAAAGACATCTTAGAGCCAATCCAATCTAACCCCCTCAATTTACAGGTGAGAAAACAGATGAGGCCCAAGGAAGGAAAATGATCCCCCTAAAGTCACATAGATGGAAGGGAACTTGGGATCTGGGCATTTGGAACTGGAAAAACAACTCACCTGCTCCTCAGAAGAGCTGATGATAACCAGTTTGGAATCATCTGCCTCACAGTCCTCTCTGGCTGCCTCCCACGGCTTGCGGCTCAGAGAAAAGTAGTAACAGCTATCTTTATAGAATTTCCAGTTACAGGGACATGGATGGCAAAGGGTGCCTGTGGGTAATGGGTAGGACTAGGCAAGGGGTCCACGGGTCCTGGCTCCCTCTCCTGACCCATGAACCTAGACCTTTTTAGATTTCCCCACCCCCCCCCATTATTATTGCTCCTCTCTCTAGTTCCCCCGATCTTCCCCAGGCACAGGGCTGTCCTTACTCAAGGTTTTGTTCAGTTGTTTAATGACCTGTGAGGCTTCAAATCGTTCTTTGGCCTTCAAGTCTAGGGGGGAAGAATAGAGAAGTCAGAAGGATGAACACCTTTGATCTTTGAAGAGCCTAGATGTCCTGCCCCAAGCTGAGTCTTGTTCCTGGGAGTCTCCCCTTCTTTGGAGAACCCAATTGTCCTTCTTCTCCTCTCTCCTCTGGATCTCCAGACACTCTGAGTTATGAGGGATTTAAAGGGCCATCTGGTTCAAGCCACACCTCAAGAAGTCTCTTCTCTAGAGAACCCTGGTATCTTTCCTGCGCCGCGCCCCCTCCCGCTGCAGATCTGAGCCCTCCACCTAGCCATGCTGCCTTCCCACCAGCCCCAGGTATCTTTCCCCCAGTTTGTGGCTTCACCTCCATCATCTTTCAGCTGGGCAGAGAGCTGGTTCAATTTCTCCAGGACTGCTGCATGATTCTTGTTATATTGACTTTGATTCTGCAAGACTGGAAGGCAGAGTAATGAGTCTAGGCCAATAGGAATAGTACCCATCCAATGATGGTCTGGGGAGTTGGGGAGGGAGGGAGGGAAGAAGGGAACCTTGGGATCTTTCCTGCGCCTCTCCCTACTACAAATCTCTGAGCCGTCCACCTAGCGATGCTGTCTTCCCACTAAACCCAGGTATCTTTTCCCTAGTTTATGGCCTCACCTCCATCATCTTTCATCTGGGCAGAGAGCTGGTTCAGTTTCTCTAGGATTGCTTCATACTCCAAGTTATACTGACTTTGATTCTGGAAGACTGGAAGGCAAAGTAATGAGTCTAGGCCAATAGGAATAGTACCCATCCAGTGGTGGTCTGGGGAGTTGGGAAGGGAGGAAGGAAGAGAACCTTG
>NW_027185588.1:2939319-2965417 GCF_028583685.1 Petaurus breviceps papuanus | reverse complement strand
AGTTGGGAAGGGAGGAAGGAAGAGAACCTTGGGATCTTTCCTGCACCTCCTCCCCGCTGCTACAGATCTCTGAGCCCTCCACCTAGCTATGCTGCCTTCCCAATAGCCCCAGGTATCTTTCCCCCAGTTTGTGGCTTCACCTTCATCATCTTTCAGCTGGGCAGAGAGCTTGCTAAATTTCTCCAGGACTGCTGCATGATTCTTGTTATATTGCCTTTGATTCTTCGAGACTGGAAGGCAAAGTAATGAGTCTAGGCCAATAGGAATAGTATCCATCCAATGGAGGTCTGGGGAGTTGGGGAGGGAGGGAGTAAGAAAGCCCAATTTTAAACAAGCTTCCCTTTACCTGGTATCAATGGCAGGATTGGCTCCTAACCCCTGATCTCTCTAATAGTATAGCAACCCAGGACATAGGGCTCAGGCCTGGCCCCCAACACAGTCTGACTTCAGGGAACCCTGTTTCCACTCTTGCAGAGTCTCCCCAGATACCCAGCAGCCCAGATCCCTAAATTAGTATAGTCTATAAAGCTACCTTGAAAATCATGTAATCCAACGGCTTCATTTTAAAAATAGGGAAACTGAGGACCAGAAAATGGAAGAGACTAGCTCTAGGTCACACCGCTAATACATAGCAGTAGTGAGGCTAGAACTCAGATTCTCTTACTCCTGTTCCCAATGCTCTTTCACTATAACAAACTATTTCCCTCTTCCCCATCTCCTGATTCCCATGAAGGGACCAGAGATAGAACCTCTCCTTCCCCCAGCTCTGGACCTGGGCCTTACCTTGGGATAAGATAATGATGCTGAGGATGAAGAAAAGGGCAAAGAAGACTATCCTCATCAGGAAACCCAGGCGACTCAGCCAGGGAGCTGCAAGGATGGA
Organism: Petaurus breviceps papuanus; assembly: GCF_028583685.1. NCBI lineage: Eukaryota > Metazoa > Chordata > Mammalia > Diprotodontia > Petauridae > Petaurus > Petaurus breviceps. The sequence continues at coordinate 2,964,534 of NW_027185588.1, read as the reverse complement.
GTATCAGGGGAAGCCTGGGGTTCCTGGCCCCCAGACCCAACTCCCTTTAGGAAGCCTTCCCTAAGCATCACGTGACCCAGACCCAGAATAGGGAGCATCACCTTTTGGAGCTAGAAAGAACTTTTGAGATTGACTGTTAGAAGCAGCTGGATGTCGCAGCAGATAGAGTATTACAACTGGCCTCAAGAAGTCCTGAATTCAGATCTGGCCACAAACACTTACTGGTTAGCTATGGGACCCTGGGCAAGTCACTTTACCTGCCCTAGGTTCAGTTTCCTCATCTGTGAAATGGAGATAATATTAACACCTCCCTCCCTCTGTTATTGGGAGGATCAAATGAGACATCCGTAAGGCTACGTACACCTTATAGTTCTACAATGGCGCTAGCCATAATCGCTATTCTTATAACCTCAGATACCCTCATCAGCGCTAGCCTGTCTCCCAGGGCACGTCCACTCACCAGGAAATAGACATGTGTATATATACATGCACATATATCTATATGTGTGTATATACACATGTGCGTTAATATGGGCATTGTGTGTGTTGTACACACATGCACACACACATATACCCACAAGTACACACACTGTTACGTATATACACACATACATTGCATATGCCAAATAAATACAATGTAATTTCAGAGAGCAATGTACTAGCAGTCAGGGAAATAGGAAAGGTTACATGGAGAAGGTGGCATTTGCGCTAAATTTTGAAGGAAATTAGGCATTGAAAAGGGAAGATGAAGGGGAATGCATTCAAGCTGAATTGAATTGGATTACTTTCTTGACAGGGTGTGCTCCCTGAAAACTGCCAGCAGAGGAACCCTGGAAGTCCAGCTTGCAGCCCCCTACCCCCTATGCCCCCCTCCTAGCCCCAGGAAGTCCTGTCTCTTGGTCCTGCCCCAGGTTACTGTGGCCCCAGCAGGCATCTCTTCACTCCTCACTGCCCCCACATACCTGGGAAGCTACTCAGGTTCTGACTTCTTTGGCTTCCGAAGTTGAGGTTTTTCCGTCCAGAGGGCACCAGCACATCCTCATCTAAATAGAATGATCAGACACCATTCCCCCCCACCCCCCATCAATATAAGAGGTATTGAAGGTAGGCAGTGGGCAGATGAGTCTCCGGTCCTCCTGGCCCAGGGACAGTCTTGATCATTCAAGTCTCTACCTTTCATGTCACTCCTGGACTCCCCCTTGTCTAGCATGAGAAGAACCCAGTGCTCTGGACTGGAACCTGAAGACCCTCCCCACCAGTGCCTGTCCATTTCCTCTGTGGCTCTGGCTCCTAGGCCACCCACTAGCACCCTTGGCCTCATGCCTACCCACCCAATCCTGCCAGCTCAGTGGACTTCAGATCCTCAGGGTCACACATCTCTGTTGCCCTTTCGGAAGACTCCTTCTGTACTTCTTAGGGATTGTATGCTCTTCTTATACAACTAAGCAGTTTTTCTTCCTCAGAAACACCCTCCCAGACTTCCACCCTCTAGATGAAGGAAATATGAACAGAAAGGAGAATGAACTTGCCCTGCTCCCCCATTGGTTAAAACAGAATAGGGGGGTGGGACTTAAAAGAAAGGGGATAAAAGACAATATGGAGGGCAGCCCAGAGAGGAGAGGGCCAGGGTAGTAGTGGGATAGGGGAGAACCACACAAGTAACAGGCCCCAAAGAGGGCCTGAGTACAATGTGGATATGGGGGATAGGGAGGAGAAGGGACTTAGATCTCAATACCAGTAAGGGTAGCTAGGTGTCAAAGCAGATCACACACTGAAGATCCTCATCACACAGAGGTCCAAGATGTGCATTGTGGGTAGTAAGCACCTACTCACAACCCCAAACATGTTTCTTTCTTTTTTTTTCTTTTTGGAAGGGAGAAAGCAGGGCAACTGGAGTTAAGCGACTTGCCCAAGGTCACATGGCTAGTAAATGTTAAGTGTCTGAGGCCGGATTTTAACTCGGGTTCTCCTGACTCCAGGGCCAGTGCTCTATTCACTGTGCTACCACACCACCACCCCCTCCCTCCCCCTGCCCCCAAACATGTTTCTTTTACCGGGCCAGTCAAAGTTAGTGTTATTTCAAAGCCAAAGCCATTTAATCAAATTTTTCATTCAGCCATTTCAGTCATATCCGTCACTTTGTGACCCCATTTGGGGTTTTTCTGGCAGAGATACTAGAGGTATTTGCCATTTCCTTCTCCAGCTCATTTTACAGATCAGGAAACGGAGGCAAACAAGGTTAAGCTATGTGCCCAGGGTTGGTCACACAGCTAGTATTGTCTGAGGTCATATTTGAACTTGGGTTTTTCTGACTATCCACTGCTAAATATGTGATAAAAGCAATTCCCATCACTAGACACAAGGGCACCCTCTCCCCCAGATGACCACATCACCAGTGGAGGAGAGGATACAAACATAGAACACATGTAGAACATAAATGGAGGAGGCATTCACTGGGATCTCATATGGTCAAAAAGAGACCTGAGAGCTCACTGAACCCCATTTGTACTGGCTGTCCCCTGTGCTTGGAATGTTCTCCCATCTCCTCTCGGATTCCTAGTTTCTTCCCTGGCTTTCTCCAAGATTCAAATCCCATTTTCTACTGGAGACCTTTCTCAGCTTTCTTTCTTCACCCCCTCCCCTCTAAGATTACCTTCTATTTCCATTGTATGTATCTTGAGAGAGAGATATGTGTGTATGTGTATATATACCTACGTGTGTATATATGTATGTATGTATGTATAAGTGTGTGTGCATTTGCTTAAATGTTGTCTCCCACATTACAATGTAAGCTCTTAGAGATAGAAAATGCTCTTTTGTCTTTCTTTGTAGCTCCAGTATAATAGTTCCTAGCACATGGTAAAAGCACAAGATAGTCAATCCTCAAATTGGGGGGGGGTAGCATTCCTAGAAAATGGTGTAAAGGCAAAAAATGCAAGTGTTTATACATTAAACCTATGGAAAATAGAGGGTTAGGCTCCCATAACCAGCAAAAACTGTAATCTTTCACTAAAGATCATTGAAAATACATTTTCCTGCATGCAATTCTTATAACAAAACATGAATTTTGATGATATGCACTTTTCCTAACACAGTAACCATGAAATAACCCATAAAATACAGTACACAAAATAAAATTGGTAACATGCAAAACATTTCTTCTCACTAGCGAATCCTTACAATTCTGTGACCTTTTATGCTACCATCTCAATTAAAAAAAAACACATTGATTTCAGACTATATTTACTTTTTGTAGCACGTGAAATTTATAGTACCATAAATACTGTAGAGAAAATAAAATTCTTAAAACTAAAATATTTTAACCTTAATCTTACCTTTCACTATATCAAATGGCAGCAAGAGGGCATTATACTATACACTAAACTCTTATTTTAAAAAGTTAGATATAACTTATTAACACCATCTCATTTTTACTGGAAAAACTTACCTTGCCTATGTAATAGTAAGAATAATAAATGATAATAGCTAAGATTTACATAGCTAATGCCAGCATGAACATTTTCAAGATGTATTTCAACTTATTAGGTTCCACATTAACTGTAGCTAAAGAATTCATACAAAGCAAATAAGTAGTCTTTCTCTCCATAATTTAACAGTAATTGTGAATCCCAGAAATGATACAATGGATTGAATTTTCTGGATTTGGGCTTTTTACTTATTGTTTCATCATTTCTTCTACATTAAACCGAACTTCTGCGAGAATCTGGCTCCTACCACCTCCAATTCATGTAAAAGGGGACTCTGAACAAACTTTGAAGCTACAGAACCCACAAAATGACACAGAGAAGCTAACCTCCTGCTGAGGACAGCTCAGCAGGCAGGCAGGAATGAGCCAGCGCAGCACTCTGGGAGCCGACCCTAGCCCCAAGCAACCCAGAGGTTTTAGCCCCAGGGTGGGCCTGACCAGCCACTGGCTGGAGGGACTTCCGATCACCAGCAGCTGTGGCGGTTTCCAGAATTATCAGCCCATAGATGATAAGGACAAAGTGAGAGGTCAGTGCAGTGTGGACTTTGGGATCCAGTAATTTGGGAGTGCAGTTGGCCTTTATCCCCTGGAGGTAGAAGACGCTGAGGTGCAGCAGCCACATGTGGCAGCTTCAGTTCCTGGCTTGCAGACTGTAGGGGGACCAAACAACCAGTCTGAGGGATAATCACTCTTGCTTTAACCTGCTTGGATCTGGATAGCTATCTAGGATGGAGGTCCTGGAGTGCGTGACCAGCTTGCTAGAACATGTGGAGGCTTCAGAGAGGGCACCCAACTAATACCTCTGGCAGCTGAGAAAACCTCAGAGTTTGGGACTGAAGTTCCCCTGTCTGGTAGCAGAGTCCTACTGTGGCAAAAAAAGCCCAAAAGTCAAGTAATCGAGTGGCAACATGAGCAGGCAAAGGAAGCAAACCAAGCAGAGTAATCCAACTTTACACTCCCATTTTGGGGACAAAAAGGATCAAAGCATGGAAAAGGAGGAAGACAGCAAAGTCAGAACTCCTGCACCAAAAGCTTCCAAGAAAAATACGAGCTGGTTACAGTCCACAGAGGAGCTTAAAAAGAATTTTGAAAACCAAATAAGAGAAGTGGAGGAAAAAATTGGGAAGAGAAATGAGAATGACGCAAGAAAATCATGAAAAGAGAGTCAACAACCTGACTGAAGAAAACAACACCTTAAAAAATAGACTAACTCAAATGGCAAAAGAGGCTCAAATAGGCAATGAGGAGAAGAATGCCTTAAAAAGCCAAATTTGCCAGATGGAAAAAGAATCTCAAAAACTCACTGAAGAGAATCATTCCTTCAGAATTAGATTGGAGCAAATGGAAGCTAGTGACTTTATGAGAAATCAAGATACTATTAAACATGGGGTGGCCAGGTGGCTCAGAGAGTACGAGCACTGGCTCCAGTGTTGGGATGACCTGGGGATCAAATCCGGGCTCAGATACTTAGCACCACACCCAGAAATAACTGGCCGTGTAAACTTGAGCAAGTTACTTAACCCCGATTGCTTTAAAAAAAAAAAAAAAAGATACTATTAAACAGATCCAAACAAATGAAAAAATAGAAGACAATGTGAAATATCTCATTGGGAAAACCACTGACCTGGAAAATAGATCCAGGAGAGATAATTTTTAAATTATTGGACTACCTGAAAGCCATGATCAAAAAAAGAACCTAGAAATCATCCTTCAAGAAATTCTCAAGGAAAATTGCCCTGATGTTTTAGAACCAGAGGGCAAAATAGAGGTTGAAAGAATCCACCTATCACCTCCTAAAAAAGATCCCAAAAAGAAAACTCCTAGGAATAGTATAGCCAGGTTCCGGAATTCCCAGATCAAGAAGAAAATATTACAAGCAGCCAGGAAGAAACAATTTGAATATTGTGGAAACACAATCAGGATAACACAGGATCTGACAGCTTCTACACTGAGGGATCGAAAGGCTTGGAATATGATACTCTGGAGGTCAAAGGAGCTGGGATTAAAACCAAGAATCACTTACCCAGCAAAACTGAGCATCATGTTTCAGGGGAAAATATGATCAGACAGTGGAATAGAGGACTTTCAAGCATTCTTTTTTTTTTTTTAAAGCAATTGGGGTTAAGCAACTTGCTCAAGGTTACACGGCCAGTTATTTCTGGGTGTGGTGCTAAGTATCTCAGCCCGGAATCGATCCTCAGGTCGTCCCGACACTGGGGCCAGTGCTCTTACTCGCTGAGCCACCTGGCTGCCCCTAAGCAATTGGGGTTAAGTAACTTGCTCAAGGTTACATGGCCAGGTGTTTCTGGGTGGGTGCTAAGTATCTGAGCCCAGATTCGATCCCCAGGTCATCCCAAAACTGGGGCCAGTGCTCTTACTCACTATGCTACCTGGCCACCCCACTTTCAAGCATTCTTGATGAAAAAATCAGAGTTGAATAGAAAATTTGACATTCAGATACAAGAAGCAAGAGAAGCATGAGAAGGTAAACAGGGAAAAGAAATCATAAGGAACTCATCAAAATTGAACTATTTACATTCCTATATGGAAAAACAATAATTGTAACTTATGAAACTTTTCTCAATATGAGAATGATTGAAGGGAATAGAAATGTATTATATATATATATATATATATGTATGTATGTATACACATACATAGATATATCTATATAGGAGGGTATATGTGTGTATGAATACATATGAGAATGTATGTATATATGTGTACAGGTATACATAGATAGAGGGCACAGGACCAATTTAATGGGAAGGGATGATACTTAAAAAGGTGAAATTAAGAGGTGAGAGAGGAATATGAGAGGAGATGGGAGGAAACAGAATGGGGTAAACTATCTCATATAGAAGGGGTAAGGAAAAATGGTTACAAAGGAAGGCAAAAGGGAATGGATCAACCTTATTCTCATTGAATTTGGCTTAGGGAAGTAATGACATAGACACTAAATAGGGTATCTCACCCTACAGGAGAGTAGGGGGGAAGGGGATGAGAGGGGGGATGATGAAAGGCTGAGGGGGAGGAAAGTTGGAAGCACCCAATTTTGAAAAGGGAGAGGATCAAAGTAGAGAATAGAACTAGTGGGAGGTGGGATAGGAGGGAGGAAAATATAGTCAGTCTTTTACAATATATCTACTATGGAAATATTTTGCATAGCTATACATGTACAATCTATATTGAATTGCTTATATTCCCAGTAAGGGTAGGTAACCAGGGAGGAAGGGAATAAATCTGGAATTCAAAGTTTTAAAAAGGGAATAAATTTGGAATTCAAAGTTTTAAAATCAAATGTTTAAAAATATATATTTATATATGTAATGTAGTGTGTGTATACATATATATATATACACTATTATCAATTTTATTTTACATGTAACTGGGAGATAAGATATACAGGCCCTGGGGCATAGAGATCCACCGTGCCCTACTGGAAAGTAGGAGGGGGTATGGGAGAAGGTATGGGACAGAGCAGACTGGAGGAGGAGATATCCAGTGGGATTGCTGTTTTGGGGTGGTGGGTAGGGGGAAAATGGGGAGAAAATTTGTAACTCAAAATCTTGCAGAAATGAATGATGTAAACTAGAAGTTAATAAAGCATTTGAATAAAAAAATAAGATATGATTTCACTTTTTTAAAAATGAGAGATAAAAATTCTACTCTCCATAATTCTCTCGAACAGATCTAGAAAACATGTCAGACTAAATTTGGATCAGGAAATTCAAGAAAAAGAAATCATAGTAAATATTTTTTCCAGTCCAGGTCAGCAGAGATAAGACAGAGAGGTTTGCAGACAGTGAGGATAGAGACCGACCAGTCTCCATCGAGTCTTCATCCCAAAAGCATTCCAGTGGAGAGATAGGCTGTACACCAGAACAAGAAGCGTTCCCAGATATAGCACAGAGGGGTCTAAAGTTGTAGAAGGTGCAAGAATAGGTGCCAACTAGCAGCTCTGTCCAGGGCAGACTGACTATCCAGGGCAGAATGACTGTCCAGGCCTTAATGGTGGTGTTCCAGGGTGAAGAGCAGTCAGGAGCCATAGGATACGTACCAAGCAAGGAAAAAGGTCAGGAACAAGTAGCTACCGTGTTTCTTGAATCCCAAGAGCTGAGTGAGTCTCAGCTGAAGCTTTAAACCCAATCTGAAGTTCACAGAGGATTAGCCAGGACAGGAATCTTAGACCAAAGGTAAACTTACAGTTCTGATACTCGAACCAGTTTTCCAGCTGGTTGATAGTGGCTGAGTCCAGCACAATCTACTCAAAATACAAATGCACAAGTTCCACAGACCTGTTTTCAGACCCAAACCCAGGTCAGGAACTTTCAGAGCTCAGGTAAAGAGAGCAGCAATTAGATCAAGAAAGGAGTCTAGATTTCACATTTCAAGAAATTATCACATTATAAAATGGGAGAATACATAGGCGGGAACGGGGAGCAGGGGGATGGGAAGGAGTGAGTGATGGACCAAGGTCAAATCAATGACTAGCAATGAGAGGAAGGTGACCTCTTTGGTCTCAGAAAGAGTCCACATGGAATGGATGAGAAGAAGGTTGGATAAAGTAAAAAGAAGGAGGAAGGAAGGAGGCCTTACTTTGCAACTGGGAGGGAGTTCCATGAATAAATACTCCTATGGGTGAAGAGAGATGGTTGATTAAAGTGTGCAAAGTTAGTCTAAGGGACTCATGTTTTAACCTTGCTTGACTTTTATAGACATGCTCAGTCAGTCTGCAGAGAATGGCGGTCTGGAGATATCCTTGTACATGCATGTTTAGACATTTGGGAAAGGCTGAGATGGCATAAAAAGTTATGTCCTTATCATATGTGTACTGATCAGCATTTTCTTGTCCTTATATGGAAGTAATTTACTCTTGTCTATAAAAACTGCACACAGTTTGAAAATCAGTACCAGCTGTACTCCAGCTGCTTGCTGCCTTGGTATGCTAAAAAAAAATACCTTTGCCTTTTTTTCCCTGGAATTTGATTTTAGGGCAAGGCATGAACATAGATTTCTTTTAACTTTTGGCAACCATGAAGGGACCTGCATGACTGTCACTGGAAGAGCCCCCTGTCTAGTTCCACAGCTGGACTCAGACCTTTTTCCAATAAAGGGTTGGAGTTGGCACAAATCAAATTTAACAAAAAGGTAAAATGAGGCACATTTCTCCAAGAAAGATAACATTTTATTCACGGGGTATGAACCTGGGAACAAGATGGGTCAATGACTATCTCAGTTTCCAGTCAAACATTCAGAATTGGAGGTACAACTCATTTTTATAAGCATAGAACAAAGAACAGAACAAAAATCATAGAATTGGTTATAGAATTGGCAATATCATGAGGTTGAAAGATCATGATTGGTTACATTAAAGAAAGCGGGCACACACACATGGGATGAAGACCACCTCTTTCTAACCAATTCTAACCAAATGCTTTCTAAAGCATTTAAAGTAATGCTTTATGACTTTATGGGACTCAGCTGCATTCTAAGGCCCCTGAAAGTGAACAAGACATAGCAGATTCACAGGTAGATGGGAAGGAGATAGAACCCTTTAACTGGCAAAAAAATGAAATTAAGATAGGACATCAGCTTGTTTTCGCTCTTAAAAATAGCACAAATGCCTTGATGTTTCTCAGGAGCTGAGGTGATTTGTAGGTGCTCCTGCAATAACAATTCCCTAGGAATTAAGATATTTCATGAGAGTATTGAACTTCTAAACTTTAGCTCAGATTTCTTTTTAATTAAAAGTGAGAAATAGGGAAATTAAACTTTTGGCATCTAACTCTGAGAGAAAAAAACTGAACTTTCAAACTCATGAACTTCTTCACTTAAAGACAAAGAAGAGGCTGCACATTTGTTACTTGGGCCAACAGAATAAAATAAAATATATACAAAATATGTAAACATAAATAATATATGAAATATAAAATTTGTGTAAAATATGAAATACAGGATCAATACTTGATTCTCACAAAGTGAATTCTCCTGACAGTCAGTTGTAAAGTTGATTGGAGAACTAAACTCCCCAAACTCAGGAAGCATAAGGAGAAACCAGTTCTTAGCCTAAAATTTCATTATGTCACTGTGCACAAAGCCATGCAAAGGATAAGGCAGGGCTAATTGGTCTTGATCCAAAGGATACTGGAATCATTACTGAATTTGGAAAGAGTAAACCACCAGCCAACTCCCCATTAAGAAGGCTATTAAAACTTGGGATAAGGAAAAACTACCAGTTCAACTGGGAATGTCCAAAATGTGAATGGCAAAGCTCAGCTCAGACTGAACTCAATACTTAGATAATTGCAGGGGGGGAAATTTGGCCAGATAAATACAGGGTCTTAGATTATTGTCAACTATGCATGCTAAAAACAGAATTGAAGATCTAAAACCTAGACAGATGGATTATTGCTATGATTGGGCAGAACTTTCAAACCAAAACTGGCCCTCATTACCATGTCTATTCAAGGAACCAGTCCGAACTACTGGACCATCAGATTCCTCAGAACCAAAGACTATGGCACTCTTAAGAACCACATTTGTAGGGAATATTCAGAGAGGACATGCCCCCTTTCCACCAAGAGACATTGTATTATGGCAGCAATCCACTCTGCCTTTTCAGATAGACCGAGTCACCATCATTAAGAAAATTAAGACCATTATAAGGAGTCATAACCCCACTTGCAAGGATATTGATGAGTTATTAGATGCCCTTCTCACAAAGGATGAGAAGGCAAAAATCCTGTCCTATGCTGTAAAATTGAGGATGAGCCTAATAGGACCACATGGCCCAGAACAGCTCTTTGTTGGAACTGTAATAATGGGGGGACTGGGAAACATTCAATGATGTAGAAATGACCCTCTATGGTGCTCTAGAGCAGACAGCACAACAAAAAATCGATTGAGAAAAAAAATCCATACATTACACAAAATGTAGATGAATATTCTCATGATTTCTATATTCATTTGTGTGCTGCCACCCAGAAATTTTCTCAATTGGATCCAGAAAATGAATGTGATCTAAAAGCAATTGCTTCAGCTTAGATTAATAAATGGGCAGTAGACATTTGCAATTACTTTCATAAATTCTGTCCCAGCTGGCATGGAAAAACTATTAGTGAACTCAGGAGAATTGTGTCCTATGTGTTTGAAAGGTGGAAGGAGAAGGAACTTAGGAAGAGAAAGAAGGTAAGGTAAAGGAAGTGAAGATTTTGGCAGCCATCATGAAGGGGGTGAAGACCATCTTGAGCCCCCTCCCCAACACTCACAGAGGGCCAACACCTGAACTGATCACTCAGAAGAGGACATTTAGGCTCACTCTGAGTGGGCATAGCCACCATGCTTTACAAATGAACCTGAAACTCTCCTGTTGGATTTAGCTGACTAGAATCATTCTTCTGTATGACTGATGAAGACCAGGGACCTTGAACTGGACATTTCCTTATCTCTCTATGGTCCTCCCTTGTTAAAGGCACTATCATGACATGTATTTTATGACACCCTATGTTTATGGTTGACAGAAAACCAGACATCCTGGGACCACTCTATTTTTATGAAACTATAATTTCAGCTAATGAAGGACAGTGGTGCCATAGCGGTTCCCCAATGGGTATAAAAACTTCTTCAACTAGCCTTTCTTTGAGTTCAGAATTATTTTCTGACTTCCATGCAGGCATGTTTTCTATTAGCTTAAACAATAGACTCTCTCTCTCTCTCTCTCCATATATATATACACACACACACACACACACACACACACATATATATATATACATGTGTGTGTATGTATTGCCAAATTTTTTGCCTCCTTTTAACCAAACTCTGAAGGTTGACAGGGGTGATGCAGGTAGAGATGAAGAACCAGAAAGGGAGATTAGCATAGGTGGAGGGGGAAGTATGCTTTTTCCCTTAAAAAGGAGGGGCACTATAAAAGGGATTGAAGGAAACTCAAGGAGGTACAAGGCCTCAGACAGAGGGTGACATCCTCCAGATTATGCAAAGGGGGCCCCTATGAAGACACGTGGACCACAATCCCCACCATTTCTATGCAACCACCACAAACACCAAATAGTCCATACCCTGTTGTGGATGCTAGGGGTGAATATTTGCAATGACAGGAGGAGAGAGGTAGTTGGACACCAGGGATGCATAATGTTAATGTAATAGGAAGATCTTCCCCCTGACCACATGTGTTCAATCACAGATGTCTTGCTGCTTTGAACTCTGGCCCAGCTATGATACATCCTGAGTCACATAGAGCCCACTGGGAGGAACTTGCCTAGGGGAACTTGCTTATAGGAAGGCTTTCACACCTCTTGGCACTAAGCTAAGCAGACACTGAGTCAAGAGGATTATGATGCCTTCTGGTTCTAAGCCTATTAACCAAAAGTGTATATATATTCTGAGGTGAGATTTTGCTTTGAGGGTTCACTCATGAGAAGGGTCTTTTGATTCCCTGGACAGGACTCTGAGTAGCTGTTTGTTAAGAGACCCTCCACCCCCCCACTCACAGGTTTCTGCTCTCCTGGTCTAAGAGCCCTGTCTGTTGAATCTCTGTGCTAATTTCTCTGCTTGCATTTTCTGCCTATCTGTAATTAAAGTAAGATTGTTGACCCCCTTCAAAGTTATCTTTCTTTTAGAAAAGCAGATCAAAGAACCTGTGCTAGCAGGCCATTCTGGGTATGCTAGGGTACTTGCTACTGGGTGTTTCTTGAGAATGTGAAAGGGAAACTAGGATATGGTGAAGGAGCCCTTACTTGAGATTACTGTTAATGGGATACCCTTTGTTTGCTTGGTAGATGTGACTTTGAAAGCACTGAAGTGCCCTGAAAAAGGTTTCTTGGTGTTAAAGTCTGAAAGGGTAATGGACTTCTTGGGGAAAAGTGAGATGCATGCTTTAACCACCCCTCTTAAAGAAGCAATTGAACCTTTGACATGTTTTCACTCCCTTTGTTAATACCTAACTCCCCTAACTCATTATGTGGAAGGGATCTGCTATATAAACCTGAGGCCATTATTCACTATGATCCTGAAGAGGTTAGGTTACAAACAAAGCAACTGTTTGGACTCACTGTGCAATTTTAAACGAATCTAAACTGTTTGTAGGACCCCAAGTGTCTGATTTTCCTCCCATGTTATGAAACTTACCCCCCATTTTGTAGGGTTCACGAGGTTAGTTGAACCTGTGCTGATCCAGACTAAGGAAGGACTGTCTCCTTGTGTGCAACAATATAATATTGATTTAGAGGTTGCTGAACCTATTAAAAAACTCAGCAGAGGTGATAGGGCCATGCCAGTCACCTTGTAATACCTCTTGCAAGTACCAATGAGGATAAACAAGGTGAATGATGGCCTGCCTGTCTACCATTTTGTCCAGGATCTGAGGGCTATAAATAATTCTGTCATCCTAAGAGCTCCAGTAGTTCCAAATCCTGTTTCTATTATCACCAACATTCCTCACACTATGAAAGAATATGGTGTGATACTTTTTTTTCAGTGTTCCAGTTGCCACAGAACCACGGGACGTCTGCTTTTATTTGAGAGGGCCAGTGATATACATGGAGGAAGTTGCCCCAGGGCTATTGTCAATCTCTCACTCAGTTCACTCAAGTGGTTGTCAAATGCCTATGCAATGCCTACTCCCAATGATCTGCTTTGATTCAATATGTAGAGAGACTTCAAGTCTAGTCTTGGATTTTTTAAGATGGCCCCCTTAGGATACCACTACCTGTGGCATCTACCAGACTATGTGTGTGATGGTAAAGCCTATTATTGGCTCCCCTCAACTGGGACCGGTCAATTAGAACTAGGAAAGGTCATCCCCACCCTCTCGGAGATTGTCCATCTTCGGAGCTCCACTCCTTCATGAAATAAGAGGGCTGCTACCTTGTCCCCTTGGGTTAGCAATGTGGAAGACTTCTGGGTCATAAGGTTCCCCATATATGGAATGGCCTACAGCCTTTCCCTCCTGAACTAATTCAGTTGCTTCCTGAAGGTCTTTATAAGTAAAAATGTATATGTCATTAAGGAACTCACTACTGAGGTCCATGCTTATGGCTGTTGCCTTGCAGAAGAGACTGGCCTTTGGTTTCTTACTTGCTGAAAAGGGAGGAGTCTGTGTTTTTATAGGTCAGAAATGCTGCACGTGGGTCCTGGACTCAGCAGGCACTGTGCATGCACACTTGTCCTCCATTAACCAGGCCTCACAGGAGTTCCAAAAGATGGCAAAAGGCCCAGAAACTTCTTAGTCTGCATGGAAGTAACTAACAACATGGTGACCCAATTTTTCATGGCTAAAGTATTTGTTTTGGAGTTTTTTATTGGTCTTCCTTATAGGAATCATTTGCTGCATGTGTTTGCAATGTCTCCCTGGTGTAAGAGACTATTCTAAAGACCTGCCCCCACATTATAAGCATCCAGAATTAAGATGATCCAGTTGAGGTTAGAGTAATCACATATGTCAAATTATGTTGCTGCACCATAGGGACACGAGGTGGTCCAGTATATAGAGTTCTGGATCTGGAGTCAGGAAGACTCATCTTCCTGCATTCAAATCTGGCCTTGGACTTTCCCAGCTGTGTGACCCTAGGTAAGTCACTTCAATTCTGTTTGCCTCCGTTTCCTCAACTGTAAAATGAGCTGGAGAAAGAAATGATAAACTGCTCTAGTATCTCTGCCAAGAAAAGTCCAGATGGTGTCACAAAAAGTCAGCTATGACTGAAACCAAACAACTGTGAGTAGAGTTAACACCAAAGAGGGGATTGTGCAAAGTTAGCCCATCTTGACTCATCTTTGGATACATGCTCAGTCAGAGTACAGAGAAAGGTGGCCTGGAGATACCTTTGCACATGCACATTTAGATTTTGGGGAAAAGCTGAGGTGACACAAAACTTCTCTCCTCATCACATGTGTACCAATCAGCATTTTCTTGTCCTTATATGGAAGTCATTTACTCCTGTCCATAAGGACCGTACTCAGTTTGACAATCAGTGCCAAGTGCAGCATTCCAACTGTTTTTTGCTTTGGTGTACTAACAAAATACTTCTGCCTTTTTCCCCCCTGAGTGTGCTTCATTGATCAGAGTGAGTTCCAAATGAAGATTTCTTTTTAACAAAGTGAGATGAGGACCTTGTAAGGTTGAGGGCTGGGGGATATGGTACTTGAAAAGTCTACTTGTCCTGGGGGGAAGAGGGGAAGGAAGGAGGGAGGGAGAGAGGGAGGGAGTTGGAACTCCTGGGGACAACTGAGACCTGGAAGAGTGAGACAGCATGGACACAGGGAGGAGATTTCCAGGCAAGTGTAGAAAAAAGAAGTCCACAAGAAAGAGTATAGATAATAGTGACCTGCATAATCAGGGGTATGGGGGGCAGGGATCTAACTATACAGCATTGTCCTCTCAGACACTTGCAATAGTTGGCATTGTTCTGGGTATGAGGTACAATGGAAAAAGGGAATCCATGGAGTAAGCCTTGTAGGCAGCAGCAGAAAGTACCTAGAAGGGAGAGCTGAGAATGGAGATCAAGGAAGATTTGATTGCTTGAAAAATCCAAAGGAAAGAATGAGACCAGATCATTATAGGGGTCATGAACCAGAGAATAAGAGTCTCAAGTAAACAGAAAGAAAAGATGTATAATGATGCAGGTGAAAGAAATCTTTTTTTATTTTTGGAAAGGGGTACAAAAAATGAAATGTTTAAAAATTAGTGAACAGGACTAGCTGAAGAAGAGGAGAGAAAGGGATGAATCTACTTGACTGAGAGGAAAGAAGAGTGAGAAGAAATATATAATCAGACAAAAACTGGGGAGAAAAAGGAACTGATTAAACCCTAAGGGGAATAGGGAAACAAACAAGAAAGGAAGGTCAGAAGTGAGGGGAAGAGAGCCAGTGGGAACAAAGGCACCCAAAAGGAAGTAACTGAAGGAACAAAATACTGTATTTACAGTAAAAGTGGGAGGGAGAATCATAACTTGAAAAAAATTTTAGAGACAGATGGAAGAAAATATAAATTATAAATATAAATTTATAATAATTATACTTTAATTATTTTAACATTCATTTTTTAAAATTTTGAGTTCCAAATTATCTCCCTGTCCCCAGTCCCTCCCCTCCCCATTGAGAAGGGTAGCAATATGATATTAATTATACATACTAAGTCATGCACAACATATTTCCATGTTAGCCATGTTGCCAAAAATAAAGTTAACTATAAAAATGTATGCTTTAATCTACACTCAGACCTCATCAGTTCTCTCCGGAGATGGGTAGCATTTTTTTATCCTGAGTCCTTCAAAATTGTCTTTGATCATGGTATTGATTAGAGTACCTAAGTCTTTCACAGTTGATCATCATTACAATATTGTTGTCACTGTGTATAATGTTCCCTGGTTCTGCTCACTTTACTTTGCATCTGTTCATATATGTCTTCCCAGGTTTTTCTGAAACCATTTTCCTCAGCATTTCTCATAGTACAATAATATTCCATCACAATCAAATGCCACAATTTGTTCATTTGCCCTCAGAGCAGCCTGTCTCTCCAAATCAAACCTGGGATTTCAAGGAATATACAGCTGTACATACCTTCCAATCTAACTACCAGAGTTATTGATAGAATATGAACCCCACTTTTCCAACATTCGTTCATACCAAAAGATAAAATGAGACATTTTTCTGGGCTTACCTGACACTAATGAGTCTAAGTCTTCATTTCCAACTAGAAAGTGAAATGAAAACAAATCCCTGCCAGCTACAATATTGACTTAGAAAACCGTGAATTATCATCATCTATGTTGCATTGTATTTTTCTTTATTTTGTTAAGCATTTCCCAATTATATTACATTAATCTCGTTCTGCCACAGTGATTTTGCAGGCCATGACAGAAAATTTGACACCTCTGATTTAAACTCAAAGCCCTCAGACTTAGGCTAACCCAACCTTTCTCCTACTGCTAAGACCCTATCAGACTAGGGTCTGATTGCCTCAGGATGAGAAAATTTCTTTCAGCTACTAGGCAACCTCTGATTATCAGCCTGGGTCGTCACAAATCAGCCCAGGAATTCTACTTAACAAAAATGGAAAAGAATTAGTTGAAACTGTGATCTATATCTCAATCTATAAATTGAGGCGACTGGGATTCAATGACCTCCAATGTATTTTTTAAGCTCTAAGTCTATGGTCCTATGATTTGGAGTCAAAGAACTGGAGTCCAAATCCCAGTTCTGCTATTAATTGCCTGGATAACCTGGTACCTCAGCCAGGAAGAGGCAATCACTTGGTCATTTTAAAAAGTCAAAGTCTCCCCATTCCTTTCTCTTCCCCTCTTTTAAATGTGTATCTTGGGACTCCGACAGCTTTCTCTTGGACTTTCCAAAGGAAAAACATCCCTTTCCCCTCCCAGGCAGCAGTTATGGCAACTACATACCAGCAGTCCTGAGATGGATGCTTCCAACAACCTGGGTGGCCACCTCATGAGTTTGGGAGTTCTGAAGCTCCAGATTCGGGGGACTGGCTGGCATCTGCTGGTGCCTTATTTTACTACCATTCTTGAAGGAGGGGGTGACCACCAACAGGGTCCTTCTGGAACATGAAAATCCAGTCTATTACCTGGGCTGGGCAGAAAACCTGGACCCAGCATTGCTGCTCAAACAGTGAAGTCTGAAAGGGAAATGAGGTCTACTCTGCATTCCCATAAGGCTTCCAGGAGGCTTTACTTCCCCAAAGGGAGGAGTAGAAGAGATGGGTTATATGTGCTTGGGTGGCTGTTCATGGGCTCCTATGGGGCCTCTGAGATGGGTGTATGTACCGTGTTCTTAAGTATTTATCAATGACCGCTCATGAGTCTTTGGTGTTTTCAACATTTCTTTTGGAGTGAAAGAAATAACTGCCTTTTACTTGATATGCACCATGTTGTACACTGAATAACTCTTCAAAAGGGATACTGTTCATCTAAAGGCAGGTAGTGAATAGAGCACTGGGGTTGGAGACAGGAAGACTGAGTTCAAATCCTGCCTCAGACATTTACTAGCTGTGTGACCCTGGGTGAGTCACTTCACCTCTGCCTGCTTCCATTTACCAAACTGTAAAATGAGGATAAAAACAGCACCTACCTCCAAGGATTATTGTGAGGATCAAGTGAAATAATATTTGTAAAGTGCTTAGAACAGCACTGGGCATACAGTAGGGGCTTAACAAATGTTTGTTTCCCTTCCTTCCTTTGGGGGAGATCCTAGACATAAGTGATACCTAAATTTTTTATGAGATTTTCCTGGAATAATTCCAGGTAAGGGGCAAAATGAGCCAGAGAGTATAGCATTCTTCAAAGCTCAGCATCCTAAAGAACTGAGCTCGGTTTACTGGATCCAGAATAGTGGCTTCTTTCTGAAAAGAGGACACCCCCACCCACACCATATGTGATGCATTCACTCATTCAACATTTATTCAGCCCTGATACTCAGCATCTCATGGAATAGTCATGAGAAAAGGTCATCCCTTGTCCTCAGAGCAGCCTGCTTCTTCAAATCAAGTCTGGGATTTCCAAGAACAGAGATGTAGGCACACACCCCCTCCAGTCTAACTACTGGGAATATGAACCCCACTTGTCAAACAGTCATTCATATCAAAAGACATAATGAGACACATTTCTGGACGCTAATGAGTCTAAGTCTTTATCTCCAACTAGAAAGTGAAACTACACAGCTAATTCTCAAAGGAAATCAGCTCTATTCAGATACATGCTGATTTTGAATGGCCCCCACATGTTAGGGGCTGGATATGGGATTTTAGACTGGAGTGACAAAGAGCACTGAAATCTTTTATAAGAGAGTTTATCTCAGGTAAGCAGACCTCAAGCAGAAATCAGGTGTCAGATAAGGATACACCCAGGGGATGGTCGAATTCCTTAGGTATCAGGGACTGCATTTATGGATTCATCAGTCATTCCAAAGAAGAAGCAAGGCACACTGAAGGAGAGATAAGAAGCAGTGCTTGCCATGCAGACCTAATCACTGTCACCTACCTGTTTCCCAGACCCTGATGAAGACAGCCTTAGGACCCTAAGAGAATTAATATTATAATATATATGCATACATATACTATTATATATAATACATATTATATTAGTAATATACTATATAGTTTTATATATATATACACTACATAGTTATTAATACTTAAGCACTAATTGTGATCCATCCCTTTTGTCCTTCATTTTCTGTAGAAGTCCAAATCCTGTTAAGGTCTCTGAAGTATCCAAGGCATCTAGGGGTCTCCCTTGGCATCTTTGGTTACTGAGTGAAAGCACTGACCATCAATTTATTAATGAATGGCTAGCCTAATTAATACATTCATTATTAATTATCCAGAAAGTCTGTCTCTTGGAGTTTTCATTCACCTCAACCCTGAGATCAGGAGACAAGGGAATAACACTGCTCCCCAAGACCACTAGCACTATTTTGAGCCGGGCCCTTGAAGTGATCATCAAGGGCAGTGATCCCTATGGAAACTGAACTGCCCTCACCACCATGAACACTAACTGGCAATAAATTGCTATCAGTGAGCAGGTGAACCTAGAAGCATGAGGAATAGCAATATTCCCAAGGCAACTTACCATGCTTCTAGCCCAACCCCAAGAACCATTCTCTAGGGAAGCCTTATGATAAAGGGGCTCATCAACCCCACTAACTACCACCCATGGAGCAAGCAAGTCAATCCACAGAGCACAAGGCACTCTAAGGGGAGACACAAGATGGTCTGTGCCAGGCAAGACACACCACCACCGCTACATGGACCACCACCTCCTCTCAGACTCTGGAGTGTCACAATCCAGGACTCTGAGCCCAAGAATCCATCAGACTATTGGCCCTGCTTCCAGTCCAGTCCCCAAAGCCATCATCCAGAGAACCAATCATTGTGGACATTTGACCTAGTTACAGTTGGTGCTGCTGTAGCCCCTACCTCCTCGTTGACCACAGCTACTAATTAGACCTAGGAAAGAAAGTTCTTAGCACCAAAGTCCTTCATCATCAAATGGCCTGACTTTAGAAATGGATATAGTGATTCCAGAGGACCATTGGTGATGCATTCTACCCACCTCCTGAGAAAGAGATGATGGGCTCAGGGTGCAGGAGACACACATTTTGGGACAAAGCCAATGTGGGAATTTGCTTTGCTTGACAGTATGTGTGTTGCAAATATTTTTTTTTCATTTTTCCCCAGGAGAAAGAGAAGATGGGAGGAAGGAAATAAATGCATGTTTATTGAAGGGGAAAAAAAGAGAATCATACAGTTTCATCAGTATAAATGACAATAAAAAATGCATTGTGATCTGCTTTGCAACTGAACCCCAAGGACCATTGGGCTTTTTCCATCAACTCTGCAGAGAAATTCATATACTTGTCTCCCCATTAAAGGGTAAGCTTCTGGAGAGCAGGTACTGTCTTACAATTCTAGTTGTATCCATCGGCACTTAGCACAATGCCTGGTACACAGTAAATGCTTAAAAAATTATTTTTAAAATTTATTCCAACTCTTTTTATGATTCTCTCTCTCTCTCTCTCTCTCTCTCTCTCTCTCTCTCTCTCTCTCTCTCTCTGCCATGTCTCTGACTTTTTCTCTGAGTCTCTGTCTTGTCTGTCTTTCTGTCTCTGTTTCTCTCTGTCTTTTTTTTTCAATTTTTCAAATGCTTTATTAACTCCTGATTTACATAATTAATTCTGACAGATTTTGAGTTACAAATTTTCTCCCCGTTTTTCCCCTACCCACCACCCCAAAATAGCAATCCCACAGGATATCCCCTCCTCCAATCTGCTCTCTCCCATATCTTCTCCCATACCCCCTTCGACTTTTCCAGTAGGGGATGGTGGATCTCTATGCCCCAGTGCCTGTATATCTGATTTCCCAATTACATGTAAAATAGTATTAATAATAGTATATATATATATATATATATATATGTATGTATATATATATAATTTTAAACATTTGATTTTAAAACTTTGAATTCCAGATTCATTCCCTTCCTCCCTTGTCACCCACCCTTACTGGGAAGATAAGCAGTTCAGTATATGTTGTACATGTGTAGCTAATGCAAAACATTTCCATAGTAGATATATTGTAAAAGACTAACTGTATTTCCCTCCCTCCTATCCCACCACCCACTTGTTATATTCTCTACTTTGATCCCATCCCTTTTCAAAAGTAAGTTCTTCCAACTTCCCTCCCCCCTAGCCTGCCCTCCCTTCCATCATCCCCCCTGTCATCCCCTTCCCCCCTAGTCTCCTATAGGGTAAGATACCCTATTTAGTGTCTATGTCATTCCCTCCCCAAGCCAAATTCAATGAGAATAAGGTTGACCTATTCCCTTTTGCCTTCCTGTTCTTCTCCTCCGTTGTAACCATTTTCCCTTGCCTCTTCTATATGAGATAGTTTACCCCATTTTGTCTCTCTCCACCTCCTCTCATTATATTCTGCTCTTACCTCTTAATTTCACCTTTTAAGTATCATCCCTCCCTATTCAATTGGTCCTGTTCCCTCTATCTATGTATACCTGTACACATATATAGACACATTCACATATGCATTCATATGCCTGTATACCCTCCGATATAGACATATATATGTGTATATATATGTATGTGTATATATATATTCCCTTCAACTACTTTCATACTGAGAAAAGTTTCATCAGTTACAATTATCTTTTTCCCATGTAGGAATGTTAATAGTTCAACTTTGATAAGTGGCTTATGATTTCTTTTCCCTGTTTACCTTCTCAAGCTTCTCTTGCTTCTTGTATCTGAATGTCAAATTTTCTATTCAACTCTGATTTTTTCATCAAGAATGCTTGAAAGTCCTCTATTCCACTAAATGACCATATTTTCCCCTGAAACATGATATTCAGTTTCACTAGGTAGGTGATTCTTGGTTTTAATCCCAGCTCCTTTGACCTCCAGAATATCATATTCCAGGCCCTTCGATCCCTCAGTGTAGAAACTGCCAGATCCTGTGTTATCCTTATTGTGTTTCCACAATATTCAAATTGTTTCTTCCTGGCTGCTTGTAATATTCTCTCCTTGATCTGGGAATTCCGGAACCTGGTTATAATATTCCTAGGAGTTTTCTTTTTGGGATCTTTTTTAGGAGGTGATTGGTGGATTCTTTCAACCTCTATTTTGCCTTCTGGTTCTAAAACATCAGGGCAGTTTTCCTTGAGAATTTCTTGGAGGATGATTTCTAGGTTCTTTTTTTGATCATGGCTTTCAGGTAATCCAACAATTTTTAAATTATCTCTCTTGGATCTATTTTCCAGGTCAGTGGTTTTTCCCATGAGATATTTCACATTGCCTTCTATTCTTTCATTTGTTTGGATCTGTTTAACAACATCTTGATTTCTCATAAAGTCATTAGATTCCCTTTGCTCCATTCTAAATCTGAGGGAATGATTCTCCTCATTGAGCTTTTGAGATTCTTTTTCTATCTGGCAAACTCGACTTTTTTTTTTTAAAGCAATCGGGGTTAAGTAACTTGCTCAAGGTTACTTGGCCAGGTGTTTCTGGGTGGGTGCTAAATGTCTGAGCCCGGATTCGATCCACAGGTCATCCAGACACTGGGGTCGGTGCTCTTACTTTCTGTGCTACCTGGCCACCCCCAAATTCGGCTTTTTAAAGAATTCCTCTCCTCATTGCCTTTTTGAGCTTCTTTTGCCAATCGAGTTAGTCTATTTTTTAAGGCATTATTTTCCTCAGTCAGGCTGTTGAGTCTCATTTTGTAATTTTCTTGCATTGTTCTCATTTCTCTTCCCAATTTTTCCTCCACTTCTCTTATCTGCTTCTTAAGGTCCTCTATGGCCTGTAACCAACTCGTATTTTCCTTTGAAGTTTTTGGTGCAGGAGTTCTGACTTCACTGTCTTCCTCCTGTTCCATGCTTTTCTCCTTTTTGTCCCCAAAATAGGAGTCTAATGTTGGATTCTTCTATTTGCTTTGCTTTCCTTTGCCTGGTCATGTCGCCCCTCAGTCACTTGACCCCTGGGCTTTTTGCCACAGTAGGACTCTGACACCGGACAGGGGAGCTTTTGTACCAAACGCTGGGGTTTCCTCATCTGCCGAAGGTACTAGTTGGGTGCCCTCTCAGAAGCCTCCACACCCTCTGAAAAGCTGGTCACATACCCCAGGACTTCCACCCTAGACTGCAATCCAGATCCAAGCAGGTTAAAGCAAGAGGCAATTACCCCTCAAACTGGTCGCTTGGTCCCCCTACAGTCTGCAGGCCAGGAGGTGAAGTTGCAATGTGGTGCTAGCTGAGCCAAGGCATCTCAGTGGCTTCTCACCCTGGGGACAAAAGCCAATGCTCTCCCAACTACTGGTCCCAAAGTCCATGCTGCGATGACCTCTCACTTTGTCCTTCACATCTATGTGTTGATAAATCTGGAAATGGCCAGAGCTGCTGGTGATCTGGAGTCCCTCCAGCCCTAAGCTAGTCAGGCCCACCCTGGGGCTAAAACCTCTGGCTTACACAGGCCTGGGCTTGGCTCCCAGAGCACTGCGCTGGCCAATTCCTTCTGGCCTACCAGGCTGTCCTCAGCAGGAGGTTTGCTTCTCTGTGTCATTTTGTGGGTTCTGCAGCTCCAAAGTTTGTTCAGAGTCCCCTTTTGGATGGATTGGGAAAGGTGGAAGCTAGAGCTGTGTGGAGGTCCTATTTCTACTCCACCATTTTGACCACAGCTACTCTGTCTGTCTTAACAGGTTGTAATAGTAATGAAATTTGAAGATCCCTTTGTACTGACAAGCTAACAGGTACTTACCACTTAGTTTCAAATTAAGCTTCTGTAAAGAAACAGAAGGTATGAACCCCTGTTGCTAACATAACAGGAAAGGATTTAACAGGGAGGAGCTAATACCATATATAAGGAAAAGCCCCAGCTGGGAGAGTCTTCTTGAACTTCTTGGAGAATGCATCATGGAGGCAGAGCAGCTACTGCCAGAGAGAGAGAGACAAAGTTTCTTTCAGCAATCATCTGGAGGCTGGGCTGCTACTGCTGGACTGAAGACTGAACTGAGAATTGAGAAGAACTGCGAAGAGAAATGAGAATTGAGAACTGAGACAGAATTTCTTGGAGCAAGCTGCATGGAGGCTGGATAAAGTGATTTTGATTTTGAGAACAGAACGTGTGGTGGCAGAGCTTCTTCTGAGAGCCAGCCAAACTCCTGTTGAGATCTTTCTGAGAACCAGCCAGAGGTGCAAAGACTTCCGAGGGCCAGCCGGAGCTGCCAGAGGAAGCATGACTGTGGTGTTGGTACTTTGTCTGTCTGTTTTGGGTCTATGTTGATTTCATAGGCAGAAAGTGAATTGAGATGATAGTGCCAACCATGTGTGTGACTATTGTTGTAATTCTGCTAAGCTTGATGCATGTAGATAGTGTTGTGGCTCTGTTAAGTTTTCCCTTCCCAGGAACAGAAACTGTGAAGGACTTGAGGTGGCCTAGATACTATGACCTCCAATGTGGAGCAGGAACTGCACAGAGAGCTGGACAAGGAACTGGGAGCTGTCTGCCTTCTAACTCAGCTGGCAGTTGGTTAGATTTGGGCAGGAGCTGGGACCATGGAAGAGGAACCATGGAAGCTGAAAGCCTGCCTCAAGTCAAGATGAAAAGACCTCTCCATGAGTACTGAGTAGTGATTGATGAAATCATCTGAGTAGTGACTGATGAAATAGGGTACTGAGTAGTGACTGATGAAATTGTAACTTAATTAGGACCTAGGGGTGGATGGCCCTTGTACTTTTCACTACCCCTTAAGAGGGTACTGAGCAGTGACTGATGAAATTGTAATTTAATTGCATCCCAAGGGTGAAGGACTTTGACTTTTGTACTTTGTGTCCCTTAAGGAGGCAAGCCTCCTTAAGGATGATTGAATTATTGAGTTACTAAATGATTGAGTTTGTAAATGATTGTACTTTGTTTAAAACTATGTGGCCACTTTGGTGAAAACTAGGTGGCTATTTTAGTGATCAGTTGTAACATTGTGAATGCTATGCCTTGACTTTCATTAAATGTTTTGTCTTAGTTTGTTACTGAATAAATAGAGGGTTTACTATACTGTGTAATTAGAACCTTGAAAACTGTTCACAACAGCAGTCCTCTGTAAAGCTGCTTGTGCGTGGCTTTACACAGGTTCAACACTGTCTATTAGAATGAAGGAGATGGAAAGGGATAACTTTACTATAAGGCAGTACATGAATGAGATGTAAAAGGAGGATGAAAGGGGGGCAGAGCCAAGATGGTGGAGAAAAAGTGGGAACTTACTTAAGCTCCTGCACTAACCACCTTCAATACCTGTAAAATATGACTCTAAACAAATTTTAGAGCTATAGAACCCACAAAGTGACAGAGAAAAACAAACCTCCTTCTGAAGGCATCTTGGCAGATCAACAGGAAGGGTTTATCACGCCTGGCTGGGGGCTGAACAGTCCTGCATAAGCCACAGGGGCCTAAACTCAGGGTGGCCCCAACCAGCGGCACAGACTGGCCAGAGCAGACTTCAGGAAAGTGAATCACCAGCAGTTGTGGCAGTTTCCAGACTTCTCAACCCATAAACACCAAAGAGAAAGCAAAAGGTCGGTGGGGAACTCTGTTGGAACTGGGTGGAGAAGAGCACGGTCTGGCCCCTGCCCCTGGGGCAAGAGGTGACAAAGGCGTGGTGGCTGCAGCTGCTGCCATGTGACTGTCTCCAGAGC
>NW_027185588.1:2924195-2939309 GCF_028583685.1 Petaurus breviceps papuanus | reverse complement strand
AAACCAGAGCTGAACAGAAAATTTGACTTTCAAATACAAGAAGCAAGAAAAGCATGAGAAGGTAAACAGGAAAAAGAAATCATAAGGAAGCTATTAAAGTTGAACTATTTACATTCCTACATGGAAAAATGATAATTATAACTCATGAGACTATTCTCTGTATGAGGATAGTTGAAGGGAATATATATGTATATATATATGCATATGTATAGGATGGTTATGTATGTATAAATACATGTGTGAATGTGAGCATATATGTGTACATGTATACATAGGCAGGGGGCACAGAATCAGTTGAATAGGAAGGGATGATATCTAAAAAATAAAATCAAGAGATGAAAGAGGAATACAATGAGAGAAGGAGAAAGGGAGAGATAGACTAAGGTAAATTATTTCATATAAAAGAGGAAAGAGAAAAATGTTACAATGGAGGGGAAGAGCAGGAAGATGAAAGGGAATG
Organism: Petaurus breviceps papuanus; assembly: GCF_028583685.1. Lineage (NCBI taxonomy): Eukaryota > Metazoa > Chordata > Mammalia > Diprotodontia > Petauridae > Petaurus > Petaurus breviceps. Next base: position 2,938,849 of record NW_027185588.1, on the reverse strand, counting down.
GGTCAATCTTAATCTCACTGAATTTGGCTTAAGGAGAGAATAACATACACTCAATTGGGTATCTTACCCTACAGGAAAGTAGGGGGGTAGGGGATAAGATGTGGGATGATAGAAGGGAGGGCAGATTGGGGGGGAGGGTAGTTAGAAGCAAACATTTTTGAAAAGGGATAGGGTCAAAGGAGAAAATAGAATAAGTGGGGGGTGGGATAGGATGGAAGGAAATATAGTTTGTCTTTCACAATATAACTACTATGGAAACGTTTTGCATAACTACACATGTACAACAATGAATTACTTGTTTTCCCAGTGGGGGTGGGTGAGGAGGGAAGAAGGGAAAGAATCTGGAAATCAGAGTTTTAAAAACAAATGTTAAAAAAATTGTTTTTTACATGCAACTGGGAAATAAGATATACAGGCACTGGGGTATAGAAATCCATCTTGCCCTACTAGAAAGTTGGGGGGTGGGGGAGGATATAAGAGAAAGCAGATTAGGGGTAGGGGTATTCAGTAGGTTCACTATCTTGGGGTGGGGTAGGGGAAAGATGGGGAGAAAATTTGTAACTCAAAATCTTGTGGAAATGAATGTCGAAAACTAAAAATAAATAAAGTATTATTTTTTTTCAAAGGGGGGGGGTGATGAAAGGAGGAAGGCTACATGAAGGGACATCCAGAAAACAGAGGGATCACTTCCAGCTGAGGATGGAGGTTCCTGGAGGAGGTAGTGTTGGAGCTGGGCCTTTAAGACAGTGAAGATAGGGACAGGGATAGGGCATGAAAACTCCCGTGCTCATTGAAGGAGTGCCTGGAGCTTGGGTCTACATGTTGGGGAGCCATGGTTCAGGCCAGGGACTTTCAGAGTGTGAATTCACCTTCATAGCCGCCTGCCCTGCCCTGTCTCAGGGATCTTCAGGACCTCACCCAGTTTTCTGCTTTGAATTTAGTTACCAAATATACCCCTGTGCCCTCATGGTACCATGAATTAAATGGCAGCTTTTGGAGAAAAGGCTAGCAGCTTTCAGAGATTCTCTACTCACTAAAGAGTTTTATAATCACAGAATTACCAAGCTAGGAGAAATCTCAGAAATCATCTCACCCAGGCTCAATCCCAACCCTGACATTAAGTTCCACAAAATGCTTTATATATGTCATTTCATTTGATCCTCATGACAACCCTGGATAGTAAGTACTGTTATTATCCCCCATTTTACAAACGAGGAAACAGACTGAGAGATGTTAAGTGATGTGCCCAGGGTCACAGAGCTAGGAAGTACCTAAAACAGAATTTGAACTCAAGTCTCCCTGACTCCAGGAGTTCTATCCATGGCACCACCTAAACCCACCATGATTTATGTGGGAGTAGGACCCATGTCTTCAGACTTCCAGTATGGGCCTGTTTCCATTGCACCACAGTATGTTAGGGATTCTCCAAAGAGAATGATAGAAAAAAAATAGAAAAATCTCTAACAAAGCCCTTCTACTTTCATTTCCCTATCATGATGCTGGGAAGACGGTCGTATCAAAGAGTACTTTTCCAGTTATAGAAGATATGATAAAGAACAAAATGTCATAGAAGAAAGAATCACCAAGATGGGGGTAAGGTATCCATGGAGGGAACAATATAAAAGTGGGGCTAACTTGAGGGGAGGAAAAAAAGGACCTAAATTTAACTAAAAATAAGTGAATAGAAAGAAAGAATTGCTCAATCAGCAGGAAACGCAAAAGTCTCAACTTGGACTGAGCTTCCAGATATTCAGAAGAAGGAGGGAGAGGGACGAAGTTTTTTGGATGAATCAAGCCTTGATGAGCCCAAGAGGATGAACCTCTCTTCCATGTGACAGCCCTTTGAATACATGTAGACAACTATCATGGCCTTCCAAAGCCTTCTTTTCTACAGGTTAAACATCCCCAGGTCCTTTAACCAATTCTTATTCCAATCTCCTTAACAGACTGGTCACAATTTTCTAGATGTGCTCCATCTTGTCAATGTCCTTCCTAAGGCCGGCCCTGTAATTGGATAAGATGCTTTAGATGTGGTCTGACCCAGGCAGAAAACTATGGGACTAACACAAACCTTGCTACAGATACTAGGCTTCTATGCATGTGGATCACCCAGTATACGCCTTTCCTCTCCATGTAGCGTCCCCAGAAGAGTTGCTTCAGGGTCGTAGGACTCTGTGGGTCTGCATTCACACAGAACCATAACTCATCAGCACCCTCCTAAAGTCTTTTATCAGTCAGCAAAAGGAATAGCTCATTCAAAGCAATAGCATTTAATAAAAGGGCCGAGTAAGAAAAGGAAGAATGGAAATTATTGTCTATAATGGAAAATTCTCTCTACAAACCTGGAACACACTCCCTCATAAATGCACTCACCATCAGTAGGAAAGCAGACATATAAAACAATCACAGATGGGAGCACACGCTTCAGGAACACATATGGCCAGAAAACACAAATGAAGAGGCAACTCAGATCTCCGATACTCCAGAGTACCCTGTCTCTTTATTTTAATAGTATTTTTCCCAATTATATGTAAAGATAGTTTTTAGCATTCATTTTTGCAAGACTTTGAGTTCCAAATTTTTTATTTTGACATTTGATAAAGGTTATATTTGATATAGGTTGATATATTTGATATAGGTTATATATGTGCAATCGTGTAAAACATAATTCCACATTAGTCACAGCTGTGAACCAGCATCATTAAATGGGTCATTGAACTCTCTCTAGATCTGATCCCCACTGAGCCTCAACCCAGGCCATCACCTCAAGTTTCACTGCTCCCTACTGAGTATCACAGTTCTAGTGATTCCCATTTCCCTCATTTTATTGGCTTCTCTGCTGGACATTTCACTGTTTTCATGGTTGCTGCTAAATATCACCCTTGATACAAGCTTCTGGGTTTCATCTCTTTAGAGCCATCTTAGCTATAATCTGCATAGATGTAGGGACAAGTAAACATGGTCATAGAAAGCTCCTTAGTCATAACTAAAGGCTGTGAACCCCCACACAAAGCTTAAAGAAGTTAGGCAGAGTGCTCCCTAGCTAAAATAAAGTATTTTTCAATCAAATCCTGTGCTTTAGTCTAGACAGATCTTTGTAACAGACAATCCTATGATTTAGGATTAGTTATTTCCAAGAGTCTCCCTGACTTGAAATGAATTTGAGCCAAAACAAAAGGTAAAAAAAAAAAGGCAAGGTCATTTTTTACACAGCCAGAATTCTTGACTTTATTATATATGTGTAATACATTTCATGTGCATATAACTCATATACATATAGATGTATCCATATCTACATAAGTACCTTTAGCTTTGGTGTTCTATTTTCACCAACAAAAGTCTTGCTCTCTCCCTAGCCCATGATCTGTAAAATATTTGTTAGTCTCCCTTCTTCTAATTGTACCAGGTACCAGGATGTTGTCCTGGGTTTGTATCATAGACCTGAGGCAACCTAAACAGATCATTAACATTCACAACACAGAAACAAAGTCTTATACTTCCATCTTTACAAGTCCCTCTAGTTGTTTTTTTTTTTTGGCTGCCCCATTTCATTTACAAATCTGATATATACTCTGGATTTGCAGTCCCTGGAGTCTCAAGGTCTTTTTCCCATGAATTGCCATCTGATCAGATGTCTCCAGGCTCATGTGATATTGGGCACTGCTTCCTCAAAGGGTATGGAAGTTATCATCATCCCATGGGTAATGTATTTCCTTTTTATGTCCTAACATGGGACCCTCTGCAGTATAGATTCTCCTTAGCACTGACAAGATACTCTTTCATCTTTGCAACCTCAAAGGTCATTTATCCTAGAACTCAAATGCATGTGTCTCATTCCTGTCTCCTATTCTGCCCAATACAAAGGACATGCTCCATGAAGGCTTGACAATGGTGATAATTATAGGTTTAAAACTGAAAGAGATCTGAGAGATTATATAGTTCAGTCTCTTGTTTCACAAATGAGGAGCCTAATTCCCAGGATACACTTAAGTGACTTGCCCAAGGTTATTTTTAGCAAAATTAAAAGTAATATTAGCAGAGTTGGATTTTGAACCTAGATCTTTTCAATTCAAATCCAGAGCATTTTCCATTCCATTTTACTAATGATGACCGCAATAGTGATTTTGATAGTGCAACATGCATCACTAAGGAAATGCTCCTAGGACTTCATTTTCTATGATACTTGGGGCCCAGAAAGCATCTCTCATTGGGAGAAATTTCTTATATTCCATTCCCTTGGAGGCTGTAGGACAGTCCACAGAGTGATGGTGTCAACATGCAAGGACTCTAAGAGTTTGGGGTCTTCTGGGAGGCAGAAGGTTTAGGAAAGCAAAGCTTCCAGGTTCTTTAGTCAAGAGAAGGATAGGTAAGTTAAAGGCTGTGGAAAAAGAGAGAAGACAAAATATGAGAATGGCAATATTGCCATGTTGTCCCCAAGCCCAAGAATCTGAGCAGAAGCCTGACAACCCCAACCAAAGCCAACACAAGAGATTTAAGTTTTACCTGGGAAAAGAAATCCTTAGATTTCCATGTGATAGATGGCACTGAACCCTAAGTTTTTATTTCATGGCTGTGAGCTTGGAGACAACTATGCCCCACCCCAATATAATAATAAGATTTGTGAAGACTGAATGAGGGGAGTGGGGAGATTGGATGATAACCCTAGAACCTGTAAAGAGTAACACATGTGCATACACAGAACTGAGAATGGTTCTATTGTCCCATTATTTTTCCTTGTTATTTACTTTGTTACTATGTTATAATGAAATGACTCATGAGTTCCTCCTGGTGTGCACTGGAATGAGGACTCAAGCCATAATCCATATAATTATGATTATGCAAAACATTTCATACTGAAACTGGGAAATCTAGACATTCTAGAATGAGTGGGACCCAAGCTACCATAATGATATTTATGGAGGTGATAATGATGATAATGGTGGTGATGGTGATGATCAGTAGGATTTAGAGGTATAAAGGAGATTAAAAGTCAATCCCTTGAGAGTTGACTCCTCACTTAAAAAATCAGGAACCTGAGACTCAGAAAGATTAAGTTATTTGTCTAAGGACAAAGAGGTAGTCAGTAACAGAGTCAGAGTGTAAACCTAGTTCATCTGTCTACAAATCCAGTGTTCTCAACATTATACCATGGCTTAACTTCAGACAATTCAATGGGATTTGTTGTAATCGTAATAACAGTGATGCTTATGGTGGTTCACAATCTCTCTATATTCCATGATTCCTCGTCTTCATCCCTGTTGACTGCAAGATTAATGTTGATAACCCTTCTGCCTCTGGTTTCCCAGTTCCTTAAGTGAGCTCTTTAACCCCTATGACCTCTGGCTCCACTCTGTCTCACTCATCAAAAAAAAAAGAGAACATACTCTAAATCTCGCCATTACCCAAAGTATCTATTCCCAAGGTCCTGAACTCTCAAATTCCCCTTTCTGATCACAAACTCCTATTCTTCTAGCACTCTTGTTGCCTTACTTCTCTCAGACCTCTGCAATGACTTCACATCTCTCATTCTCTCCCTGTTCTTTTAGTCAGTAATCTCTCTTCTACCTTCATTGCTGCCCCTCCCTTCCCTTTTTGTCCTGTTGTTCTCCTTCTGCTAATCTTTAACCTTCAGTCACCTCCACCATCTTCTTTCTCTGCCTCTGTTCTCTGCTGTTGGCCATTCCTTCCCCCATTCTAGTAATTCTGAACCCCCAGCACTCATCACTTAAATCTGGTTCCCTATCACCCACTGCCTGATTCCCATTCCCCTCAACCCACCCCCCTCCAGTGTCTCACTGCAAAGTTACCCATATTGTGCCTTCTGGAATGCCTGTTCCATAGTCAACACAATTGCTTTCATCTTATATCTTTCTCTTTCCCATTCCTTCAATCTTTTGGTTCTCACAGAGAGCCCTGTCTCCCTCCTGACAACACAGCCTCCCTGCTCTCCCTTTCTAACACTAGCTACATTTTCATTCATTCTCCTCAACTCAATGATTGGAGAGGGATTTGGAATACTCCTTGCTCCCTATTGCCACTTCCAGACTCTCCTACCTCCATTACTAAGTACCGTCTCTTCCTTTGTAGTTCTTTCTCTACCACCCACTCAAAATTCTGTTAGTTATTGTCTACTTACCTCCAGGACATTCTCCTTCTTTCCTCAATGAGTTAAATGCCTTGCTCATGGTCTTTCTATCCTCCTCAACTCCTACCCTCATACTAGAAGACATCCATATATATACATGTGTGTGCGTATATATATATGTATATATATATATATATTATTCCTCCCTCAAACATTCCAATCTCCTTAGCTCCTCAAACTACTTATTTCCCATGACCTACTGTTCTACCTCACCTCACACACAAAGATGGCCATATCCTTGATCTTGTCATCACTCACAAATGTTCATGAACTCTAAAATTTCCTCATCTGTTCACAATCTATTGTCATTATATTTCTCCCTCAAAATCCCAATCCTTGTTCATCATCTATACCATGACCTCCAATCCTTCTACACTGCAGTTATTTCCCAGGTCATCACCCTTGTACTTGCTACACCTTCCTCCCTCTCCATCTAAACCCTTTGATAAACTAGTAAAACTCTACTCTGTCCTCTTCTTTCAAGTTCCTTACCCCTTATACCATCAAACTTGCCCTGCCAATCCTCAGTCTTGGATCATTCCCACCATCTGCTGCATTTCACTCCTACATATGCACTGCTAAAAAAAAAGATGGAAAAAATCATGAAACCATGCTGATGAGGTTCACTACGAATATATGTTACATAAAGTCAACTGTACCTTCATTGTTGAAAGACAATTCTTTTATGTCTCCCTAATTAAATCACTGTTTTACTCAACACAGTGGCTCTTCCAAACCTTTTCATGTCTCCTCAAACTTTCCATGGTTCCCCTACACCTGGCCCTTTCAGTTGAAAACTTTGCCTATTATTTCACTGAAAAAAACTGAGGTCATTCACCATGATCTCTTTTTCACTCTCATATAACCAGGTGACCCTCCTTGTCTAGGCCAACTCCTCCAGACACACAAGTGATCCTATCCCATCCAATAGTCTCCAGCAGATTGACCTCTCTATTACCCCACCCTCTCACTTATCTTCAATCTTTCCCTGTCTACTAGCTACTTCCCTACTGCCTACATACATGCCTACGTCTCTCTCATCCTCACTTGATCCATCCAACCCCAATAACCATCTTCCCATATCTTTCCTGCCTTTTGTGGCTAAAATCCTTGAGAAAGCTATCTGCAACAGGTGTCTCTACATCCTTTCCTCTCACTGTCTTCTTAACTCTACAGTTGGTTTCTGACCTCATCACAGAACTGAGAGTGCTTTCTCTGAAGTTAACAGTGGTCTCTTAATTGTCTAATCCAACGGCCTTTTCTCAGTCTTCACCCTTCTTGACCTCTCTGTAGCCTTTGATACTGTTGACCAACCTCTTCTCCTTGACACTCTCTCTTTAGGTTTTCATGACATTAAACTATCCTGGTTCTTCTCCTATTCTCCTCCTACCTATCTAACCACTCTTCAGTATTCTTTGGTGGATCTCAACCCAGATCATACCTGCTAACCATGGTTGTCCCAACAGATTCTGTTCTGGGTCCTCTTCTCTTTTCCCTCTATACTATTTCACTTGGTGATCTCATCAGCTCCTATGAATTCAATTATTATCTCTATGTGGATGATTCTCAAATCTACTTATCCAGTCCTATGCATTCAACTCCATCACAAAACTGAAAGGGCTCTCTCTAAAGCTGCCAAATTCTGTCTTCTTAATTGCCAAATGTGATCTTTTCTCAATCCTCATCCTTCTTGGCCTCTCTGTAATCCTTGACATTGTCGACCAACCTTGTCTCCTTGATATTCTCAAACTGGAAATCCTCAATTAGACATCTAAAACTAGATGTCTCATAGATATCTTAAATTCAATATGTTCAAAACTAAACCCATTATATTTCCCTATGAAGCCTCCTCTTTTCTCAATTGTTCTATTACTGTAGAGAATACCACCATCTTCCCAAATACCCAAGCTCAGGGTCATCATCAATCCCTCATGCTCATTCCCCACAGCCAATTGTTGCCAAGGTCTATTGATTTCACTTTTGTGACACCTCTCACATATGCCCTTTTCTCTCTCCTGATATGCTACCAACCTCTAAAAGTAAATATAAAATCTTCCATTTGGTATTCAAAGCTCTTCATAACCTGGCCCCTCCTACCTTTCCAGTCTTCTTACACTGTACCTCTCTACCCCCATATACTCTTCCATCCAGTGACCCTGAGCCCTTCACTGTTGCTCGAACAGGACCCTCTGTTTCCTAACTGGACATTTTCACTATCTCCCATGTGTGGAATGTTCTCCCTCCTCATCTCTGCCTCCTGGATTCTCTTGTTCCTTTTAAGTCCCACTTAAATCCCCCCTTCTCCAGGAAACCTTTTCATTCTGATCCCTCTTCATTTTCATGCCTACCTTGTGTTGATTATTTCCAATTTATCCTGTATACAGCTTGTTTGTACATGGTTGTTTGCATGTCGTCTCCCCCATCAGACTGTGAACTCCTTAAAGGTAGAGACTGTCTTTTGTCTTTCTTTGTATCTCTAACACTTAGCCTAGTGCCTGGCACATAGTAGGCTCTTAATAAATGTTCAATGGACTAACTACTACCTACAAATATGTTCACATCTAATCTAATCTTTTTTTAAAAAAAATTCTTCCCTTTATCCTGCCATCCTTCACTCCATATCCTATATCTTGCCTGACAGGAAGGTAGGTGGCACAGTGGAGAGAGTACTGGGCCCAGAGTCAGGAAGACCCGAGTTTAAATCCAGTCTCAGACACTTACTAGTTGTGTGATCTTGGGCAAGTCATTTAATGACTGTTTGCTTCAGTTTCCTCAATGGTAAGATGAGGGCAATAAAATCCCCTACCTCACAAGTTGTTGTGAAGATGAAATGAGATATGTGTAAAGCACTTAGATCAGCATCTGGCGCATAATATGCACTTAGTAAATGTTTGTTCCCTTCCCTCCTTTTAGCTACTAAACCTCTAGAAAGAGTTGGCTATAGTCATATGGTCACTGCCTTCACTTCCTCATCCTCCAATCACTCCTTGCAGTCCAGATTCTGTACCCAACACTGAGTGAAACTTCTCTCTCTGAGGTCTTTAGTGACCCTTTAACCTCTCAGTCCAATGACCTCTTCTTGTCTTAGTCTTTCTGTAGCACTTGACTCCGATGACTACTCCTTCTTCCTTCCTTCTCTCTTTGACTTTTGTGACACTTTGCTTTCTTGGTATTCCTCCCAACTCTCTGATTGTTCTTTCTTGATCTGTAGTTCTGCTTCCTCCTACCACTTTCTAAATATGAGTAGTCCCCAAGGCTCCGTCCTCAGTCTTTTTTTCTTCTCTTCCCTCTTAATACTTTAATAATTTAACCACCACCTTTACTGCTAATGCCTCTCAAAGCTATTATCAAAAGTCCTGAGTGCTCGCCTGAGCCCCAGACCTTCATCTCCCCTTGGCTACAAGATATCCCTACTAGCACATCCAGCACTGAACTCCTCATCTTTCCCACTAAATCCATTTCTCCTCCTAACTTTACTGTTATTTCTATTGATCCAAGTCACCCAGGCTTAGAACTTTGGATCCATCTTTGACTCTTCCCTCTTCCTCATCCCACACATCCAATCAGCCACCTAGTCTTATAGATTCTACTTTTTTTAACCATTCCCCTTCTCTTCAAACACACAGCCAACACTCTAACCCAGGCCCTCATCTTATCTGGCCTTCAGTCTCTCACCTCTCCAAGTCATTTTTCACATGGGTGCCAAAATCATCTTCCAAAGACACAGGGTCTGGTCCTGTCATGTCATTCCCTTACTCAAAGACCACCAGCATCTCTCTATTGTCTAGCAGATAAAATATAAACTCCTTAGTCTGGCACACAGATTCCCCCACAATCACTCGCAAACCAATGTCTTCACTTTTATTTCACATTTAGGTAATTAGGGTCAAGTGAGCAGAGGTCAGCATGCTCAGCTGATGCAATCTCCCTTGTGGAAGAGTTGGGGGGGGGCCTACTTCCAGAGAGGCATGACTATATGTTATGGGAATACCTTGGAGAGTTTTGGAACATTTGTAGGCATTCTGTGAATGGTTACAGGCAGCTAGGTGGCACAGTGAATTGGGGTCATGAAAACTTGAATTCAAACCCTGCTTTAAATACTTACTGACTATGTGACCCTGGTCAAGTCACTTGATTTCTGTCTGCTTCAACTTCTTCAACTATAAAATGGGATGATAATAGTACCTACCTCCCAAAGTTGTTGTATGGATCAAATAAGATAATATTAGCAAGAGCAGGGCCTGGCATGTACTAGGTGCTTAAAAAATGTTTGCTTCTGTCCTTCCACTCTGTTACCTACTGCCTTTTTGGTTGGTTGCATAGTAGAAACTGGAAAGCCTTCAAAAGGACTCAGTCCTCCAGACTAATAATTTATTCCAACCTGGCTATGTCAGTGAAAGAACAGAGACAATGCTCTAAGGGGAGAGACCTCAGGCCCTTCCAATTATAGACCAACATGTGGCTCATTCCTTCCTCTTTCAGGTGGAAATTGAAGATGGTCATGACCCTAGCAGTTCTGAAAATTAAAGGAGAACATGCCACAATGAGGTCCTGGAGCTGGATTTGGAGCCAGCCAGTCTCAAATCAAGTCAGAAGCCATCTTCAGAACCCAGCCCTGCAGTAGCAGAGAAGAGGACTCACTCATCATCAGTGCCACATTTGGACATTTACTTGGTGGGACCAACACTGTGTAGCACTAAGTCTGAACCCACGGTAATATATATTTTAACTCAGGTTTTGTTTTGGCTTTGTATTTGGTCATTTTAGTCATGTCCAACTCTTTGTGACTCCATCTGGGGTGGGTTGTTTTTTTTTTTTGGAAGGGGGAAGGCAAGGCAATTGGGGTTAAGTGACTTGCCCAAGATCACACTACTAGTTAAGTGTCAAGTGTCTGAGGCTGGATTTGAACACAGGTCCTCCTGACTCCAGGGCCAGTGCTCTATTCACTCTGCCACCTAGCTGCCCCATGGGGTTTTCTTGACAAAGATACTGGAGTGTTTGCCTTTTCCTTCTCCAGTTCATTTTACAGATGAGGAAATAGGGTTAAATGATGTGCCCAGGATCACTAAGCTGGCAAGTATCTGAGGCTAGCTTTGAAATCAGGCAGATGAGTCTTGTTGACTTCAGGCTCAGCACTCTATCCATTGCACCACCCAGCTGCCCCGGGGGCTGCCTGGGGACTTGAATTATATAAGGGGGAGTAGTAAATGTTTATTTTTTTGTTCTTGTTATATAGTCAAAGTAAATATCCCTCTGTAAAAAGCTAATTGACATTAATAAGCACTTAGGACAGTGCCTGGACCATAGGAGATGTTTAATAAATGCTTATTTCTTTCCTTCTTCCTTTCCTTCTTTCCTTCCTTTCTTTCCTATCAACTTCATACATCCTGATAGACCATACTCAAATACATCACCTCTTCATCAGGGATAAAATACCAACTCTCCTGTTTAGCACTAAAACCGTTCTTGGTTTGGCCACCTTCTAATTTTTCAGCCTTTTTGTATTTGCTCTGAGGGGTTTTGGAGCAGGGGAGTCCCATGGTCAGACTGAGTTTTAGGACTATGATTTTGGAAACTCTGCAGAGGTTGAGTCGGAGAGGGGAGTGTCTTGGTGTAGGAATCCCAGTGAAGGGATTATTGTAACAGTAAAGGCAAGATTTCATAGGAAGATGGACTGGGATAATTGAAGTGTAAATGAAGAGGAGGCAGATAAAAGGAGAGGCATGCTGGATGGAGCCAGTCAGAATGTCCTCACAAGACCCAATTATTCAGTTTTCCAGGTGAATATTTGTACCTTGGTAAATTGGCCAACACTAGAAATCAGGCCTTGATATATTGTTTTATTAATTGTCTAGATTTTTTTTAATTGAGAGAGAAAATGTTATTAATGCAGTTAAAACTTAAAGATGTGTGGTGTGTTTGTTTTTTTCCAGAGAATCAGTTGTTAAACATTTACCAGAACACTGTTAGATATGAGAAGTGTTGAGGATGTAGAACTGATAAAACTTGACAAATGACTGGTTTTTGGTGTCAAAGAGAATGGAGGATGAACCCAACATCTCCAACTTGATTAACTGGAAGGATGGCAGTGTCCTCAATGGAAGTAGGAAAGTTAGGAAGAAGACTGGGTCTGAGGAAAAGATAAACAGTTCTATTTGGAAATTTTGTGTTTAAGATGCCTCAGATACATACTGACTATTCAATAGACAATTGGTGGAATGGGAATAGAGAGAGACTGGGGCTAAATTTATAGATCTGGGAGAATCATCTCCATAGAGATGATAATTGAATTTATAGGAGCTGATAAGATCACTGAGAGAGGCTACAGATAAGGAAGAAAAGAGAGGCCAGGACAGGGCCTTGGGATCTACTTATATTTAGGGGATAGGATACGGCTGATGATCTAGTAAAGGCAGCTGAGAAAGAATGACCAGGGGCAGCCAGGTGGCTCAGTGAGTAAGAGCACTGGCTCCATTGTGGAGTCAAATGGGGATCAAATCTAGGCTCAGATACTTAGCACCACACCCAGAAATAACTGGCTGTGTGACCTTGAGCAAGTTACTTAACCCCAATTGCTTTAAAAAAAAAAAAAAAAGAGAAAGAATGACCAAACAAGCAGGAAAAGAACAATAAGGCAGGACTGAGATGTTAACCAAAGACCCCTGGGCCCAAAAAGAGAATCCAATCACAGATTATGAAAGCATATATTGTCTGAGAAGACCTTGCAAGGGAGAGGTGGCAAGGAAGCAGAAGTGGGGAAGGAGGCAGAGAGGGAAAGAAAGATGGGGAGAAAGAGGGAGGGAGGAAGGGGGGAAAGGGAGAGATAATATAGTTTCTACAGGCTTTCAGGTAGGGAGCAGGGGGTTAAGGGAGAAAACATCTGTTGACACAATAAGCCAGGCAGCATGATGTTTAGAAAGTCCTAACCAAGTTGTCAAGGCTACAGCTACTGTTCAAGGTTGCCCTTGAGCTAGTCAAGGCTGGTCCTGTGGTTTCTGGCAGCTACAGGCATCTCCAAATCTGGCTGGAGTTCGCTCACAAAGGATCACTGATAGGTCAAGAGTCTCTGACCTCAGAAATCCTTCTGATTGGCTGGTTCTTGTGTAACTCCATTGTCCCGCTCCCCGTGATGAAGAAAAGTTCTAACATAGAGTATAATCATGACAGAGCCCATGTTAACAGAACAATGAAGAGACCATTGCTAACTTTGGAGAGAGCAGCTTCAGTTAAGAGTTGAGGTTGGAAGCAAATTGCTAAGAGTTAAGAAGTGAGCAAGAGAGAAGTTGAAACCACAAACATGCACTTTTCCCTAGAAGTTTGGCTATGAAAAGAAGGAAAGATATGTAAACATATTTGTAGGCAACAAAGAAGGTACCCATAAATACACAGCTGTCTGCAGAGTGAGCCTAGTGAATCAAACTATCCAGCAGAGACACTCTACCCTGAAAAGAAGCCAGGAGCAAAGAAACCCATCCGCCCAGTCTAGCACTAGCAGCCCAGCAGTCTGACACTGTCCAGTGGCAGCTGCCCAGTGATGCTACCTCACTACATCAAGAATACCAGGACAGGGGCAGCTAAGTAGCTCAGTGAATAGGGTACTGGCCCTGGAGTCAGGAGGACCTGAGTTCAAATCCGGCCTCAGACACTTGACACTTACTAGCAGTGTGACCTTGGGCAAGTCACTTAATCCCAATTGCCTTGCCTTCCCCCCTCCAAAAAAAAAAATACCAGGACAGCTCTCACTGTTCAGTAGTAGAGCAGACTGCCTGACCCAGTCCAGCAGTAGCCAAGTTCTTTGAGGACATAGCACACTGTAGCAGCAAGCACCCCAGTGTCCCCAGGGTGCCTGCTCACACAGGTTCTTGGATCTGCTTTGTTAAAGGAAAGCAACTCAAAATGGGTTAACAAGCTTACTTTAATCAGTCAGACATAAATCGTTTACCTTGTTCAGGAGAAAAGGTCAGCACCCTGAACCTCAGAGTATACAGGCATAATTATCAAGACAGAAACATCAAGTAGACAGATTTCCAAACTGTCCAACCATTACATCCATACCCAGTCAACATCTGGGTTTCCACATTCTGGGTTTTTCAAAGCCGGGGGACTCTCAACAACGGCTTCCCAGAACTCAGATCAAATCACAGAACACTTCTCAAAGTGAGTCCCAAAACAAAGCTACACATCAGGGCTTATATAGCCTTCTCCTGGCTCAGAGAATGTAACAACCTTTTGGACCCACTGGCCAATCAAAAAGTATCTACTGAAAAACAAGCCTCCCCCACCCCAGGCTTCAGGTGCACATTAGCCTAGGGGCAGGGAAGATCTTTAAAATTTACATTCTTATTACATTAGGCAGCAAGCACCCCAAGCTCGTCCTCAGGGTTTGCTGCCCATACAGGTTCTTGGATCTGCTTTGTTAAAGGAAAGCAACTCAAAATGGGTTAACAAGCTTACTTTAATCTGTCAGACATATATCGTTTACCTTGTTCAGGAGAAAAGGTCAGCACCC
>NW_027185588.1:2917259-2924185 GCF_028583685.1 Petaurus breviceps papuanus | reverse complement strand
TTTAGCCTAGGGGCAGGGAAGATCTTTAAATCTGCATTTCCATTACACACACCACTGAGAGATCTACCTGACCCAGCCCCTCCCCGCAGTGGATTGGCCCATCCTACTAAGATGCCATGCACTTTTGAAGAGTCAGCCCAGATGAGGGGCAAAGTGGGTCACCCATCACCAACACCACGTTCTGCAGCAAACAATATGAGAACTCTCCAGAGAGAACCCTCCAGACATCAGCCTCTGAAATTTCAGAGTTATGAGTTGCCTGGGCCACACATGCCTGATTACCACTATACTTTAAGTTCATACCCATTCTTCTTTGCTTGTTTGTTTGTTTGCTTTTTGGAGGGGGGAAGGTAGGGCAATTGGGGATAAGTGACTTGCCCAAGGTCACACTGCTAGTAAGTGTTAAGTGTCTGAGGACGGATTTGAACTCAGGTCCTCTTGACCCTAGGGCTGGTACTCTATTCATTGTGCCACCTAGCTGCCCCCCCATTCTTTTTCCCGCGAATTCTCTATACTCATAGGACAGCGTACCCCTGATGTTGGGGAATATGCTTTGTTCCTACATTTCTTGGTATTCCATTTGAGTAAATGCCTTTGCTAACAAACTATCTGATGATACTGACTGATTTTTAAGGAGGACACTAGTGGGGGCTCATGAACTAGTTTTAAAAGGATAACTACCCACAGTGAAACTCCTAAAACCCTGAAAATACTATTAGCTGTCCATCTTGCGACCCAACAAACCAGTGCCAGTAGGAGGTGGGCAAGTGACCTAGAGAGGTATGTTACATATAAACAAACATACGTACACAACACACACACACTGCTAATATCATTCATATATCATTGGAAATTAAATAACACAACAAGAATTGGCTATAGCAAAACAATGAAAATATCACCCACATTTCATTGAAAAGCTATAGAGAGATCTTTCATGTGATTTCAGAAAGCTCACATGAAACTGAACATACCACTCACAGTTATAATTCCTCAGACAAGGATTCTTGTGAAGCTCTCTCTGAATTCTAGCCTACCTGTTTCTAAAGATCCTTTGGATTCAAGGCCAAGCATCACATAAGCCTGTGGCCACTGGCTAAATGGCTTCCTAAGACTTAAGAAAATAACTATTTATAGTGTTCCTGGAGACCATGGCCACACCCTTTCAAGCACTGTGTTTTATCCATTTGTTGACACTGTTGATGTCAAGTTTGTGAAATATCCTTACTGCGGTAAAACTGATAGAGTATCTGCAGGAACTCCCAAGAATAAGTCCCCATCAAGCAAAATGGGGGAAAGATGCCTGGATCAGATTCCCCTACTGATAAAATTAAATACTTAAATGTTACATGAAAAGCAACAGCTGAGTCTGTGTTGTGTTGAATATATTGTAAACCCAGGTTCAGGCTAAATGTTCCTTTAAAGGGTATCTCATGGTGATATGAGATGCTACAGCAGCAGGAGCAGCCCACACTGACATATATTACCCTACAATATCATCTTATCAATTAACCAACAGAATGCAACACATAATTGCCCACCAGATGGCACTATATTAAAACATCACCCTGATATCCTAGTCAAAATCGCTGAAGTATGTGCAGGAAAACCCCTAAGGTAAACTGGTGCAAACCTTCTTCATCCACCAAGATGCACAAATTTAAATAGCTGGGCTAGAAAGAAACCCTCATAAAATGGGTTCTGAATTCAGAAGAGACAGGGGAGGAAGGAATGGTAAATATTGCTCCAAAATAAGCACACAAAAAAATCTTTGCATCAAACATTCTGATTAAATGAAGGGATGGTTAAAAAAAAAATTAAGCATCTACTATGAACCAGACACTGTGGTAAGTGCTAGAAATACAAAGGGGCTCAAGAAAACCAGGGATTTGGAAGGGGTAGGAATCCAGCAGCACAGTTAGGCAATAAAATGGAAACCTGTTTCCAGGTAAAATAAGGTGAGAGCTCACCTGTGTGGAAGAAAATTCCATACTCTATTTTAGATGCTAACCTTCCAGAAACTATTTTATCACTTTATATTAAAAATTATTCTAAACCTTTCTGCATAGAAAGGTTTAAAGACAGATAGGATTTCCCTCATGCCTTTAAGAATCTAAAACAAGCCATTCTGAAGTTGTAAATTATGTTCTCAAACAATAGACAAAATCCCATAGTCAAGATTAAGCCAGGAGTCACCACCCTAATTCCATGTTCAGAAAGAACAGTTATCTCCTGAAATTTTTACCCATTTTCCTCAAAGAAATGGGTTAGACCTTCCGGAAAGGGGTAAAAGGGATCTGGTGTAGGGCATTGTTTGGGGGTTGATAATTAAAGAAAGACTGATAAGGTTTTCTCCTATGGGTGGGATGAAAGACTTTAGACTAAAACATTGTCCTGATATCATTTTGTAATATGTAGTCTAAAGAGGTGATAGGGGGTGGGGGTGGAGGAAACAAGGCTGCTTCCACACCTATCAGAGTCCAGAGCTGGAACAAATATACAAGACCAAAAGCCATTCCCCAATGGAGCTGATCAAACAAACATGGTCAAATATGAACAAACAGGTCTCAAAAAGAGAATTGCAAAGTATTAACAACCATAAGAAAGAATGCTCCAAATCACTAATAAGATAAAACAAGTTTGATATTTCATCTCAGATCCAGTGAACTGGCAAAGATGACAAAGAATGGAAATAAAAGATGTCAGAGGGGTTGTAGTGAGGTTACTAATACATTTTTGATGGACCTGTGAATTAATACAACCATTCTAGAAAGCAATTTAAAATGAAGAAATTATTAATATAGTGAAGGATGGGAAAAATTTACATGAACTAAAAAGCAGAGTGAAGTAAACAGAGCCAAGAAATAATATACACAATGACTACAACAAGGTAAACAGGAAAAAAAAGTTACTCCAAAATAACTGAAAATGAATGTTTCAAAATTACAAAGAACGTATTTGACTCAAAAAAGAGACAGGAGAAACCATTTCCCCATCCTGATCCTTTGCCCAGGTGAGATCATGGATGGTGGGGCATACAATGCCCATTTTTTCCCCTCTTCTTCCCCTTTTTATTTTTTATTCTTTTAAATTCTTTGTGTTGTAAGGAATGGCTTCCTGGGAGGGAGAGAAGAGGAAGAGGAATACATGAAGAAATCTAGGCAATGTAAAATTAAAAGATGTTTTAAAACCCTCTATTTTAATTTAAAACAAAAAAACTTCAAGTTATTAACAATCTTATGAAAGATTGCTCATATAACTAATAATATGATAAATTCAAATCCAGATCAACTCTGGCATTTCAGCTCACATTCCATATTTGACAAAGATGATAAAAAATTACACAGTAAATGTTGGAAGAGTTGTGGAAAGATGGCAGACAAATAATACATTGTCGATGGAGCTATGAACTGGTTCAGCCATCTGGGGAAGCATTTTGGAATTATACTAAGAAAGTGATTAAAATAAATATACCCTTTGATTCAGGGATCCCATTGCCAGGCATATGCTTCTAGGAGACAAGTGATAAAAAGAAAAACCCCTTATATGCCAAAATATTTATAGTAGCACGAATTTGTTGTTGTTTGTCTTTCATCCTGTGACATCAGGGACTAGAAACAAAGTGAATGCCCCATGATTGGGGAATGGTGGAACAAATAGTGGAACATGAATGTAATGGAATGTTACTGTTTCATAAGGAATGGTGAATATGAAGACTACAGGGGAAGACTTACATGAATTGATGTAAAGTGAAGTAAGCAGATCCAAGAAAACAATATGACCAATTACAACAATATAAATGGAAAGAACAATAAAAGCTGTGAAATTGAATGTAATGAAATTATGATGTGGGGGGGGGGTGGAGGGGTGGAGCCAAGATGGTGGAGCAAAAGCAGGAAGTTGATTCAGCTCTTCCCCCAATCACCTCCAAATACTTGTAAAAAATGACTCTAAACAAATTTTAGAGCTACAGAACCCACAAAATGACAAAGTGAAACAACTCCAGTTGAAGACAACCTGGCAGGCTGACAGGAAGAGTATATCGCACTGGGCTGGGAGTGAAGCACAGTCCTGCATGGGACACACCAGAATTGACCACGATGGAGCAGACCTCAGGGGAATGAATCACTGGCAGCTGGGGCAGTTTCCAGATTTCTCAACCCACAGATGCCAAGAAGAAAGTAAAAGGTCAGTGGGGAAACTCTGTAGGACCTGGGTGAGAGAAGAGCATGGTCCGGGGCCAGCCCCCAGGTAGCAGCAGCAGCAGTGGCTGCTTCCAGAACTCTAGACCCACAAATGGTGGGGGAATCAAGTGGCTGATCAAAGGGCAATTGCAGGAATCTCTTTGCTGGCACTGAGGCAAGATTCTCTTAATTTGCCCTGTTTAGATCTGGGTCACAGTCTTGGGTGGCAGTCCTAGGGGGCCACTCATGTGGCAGAGCTTGTGGAGGCCAAGGAGAGGGAGTCCTCCTCATAGTTCCAAGGCAGAATAGAGTGCTTGTGGTCACTCACAGACCCAGAGCATAGACCAAGAGAGGATCAAACACCTCTCCTTTGATCATACCACCTTAGAAGAACTGAAAATTTACAGGTGCCTAGAAGTAGTTCTGACAACAGTTGCGCAAAACCCCAGAAACTTAAGAGAGAGCACTCTCCACTCTGAAAGCAGATTCCTACCTTGGCAAAGAGCTCAAAAGTCAAGAAATTGGATGGGGAAATGAGCAAACAGAGGGGAAAAATCAGTCTCTAGAATCTTTCTTTGGTGACAAGGTCAAAACATACAACCAGAAGAAGACAACAAAGTCAAAACTCCTGCATCAAAAAAGCCTCCAAGAAAAATATGAACTGGTCACAGGACACAGAGGAGCTCAAGAAGGATTTTGAAAATCAAGTAAGAGAAGTAGCAGAAAAATTGAGAAGAGAAAAGACAATGATGCAAGAAAATCATGAAAAATGAGTCAACAGATTGCTAAAGGAGACACAAGAAACTACTGAAGAAAATCACACCTTAAAAAATAGACTAACCCAAAAGGCAAAAGAGGTCCAAAAAGCCAATGGGGAGAAGAATGCCCTAAAAAATAGAATTGATCAAATGGAAAAGGAGGTCCAAATGCTCACTGAAGAAAATAATTAGTCCAAAATTAGATTGGAGCAAATAGAAGCTAATGACTTTATGAGGATTTGAGATATTATAAAACAGATCCAAAAGAATGAAAAATAGAAGACAATGTGAAATATCTCATTGGGAAAACCATTGACCTGGAAAACAGATTCAGGAGAAATAACTTAAAAATTATTGGACTTCCTGAAAGCCATGATCAAAAAAAAGAGCCTAGACATTATCTTTCGAGAAATTATCAAGGAAAACTGCCCTGGTATTCTAGAAACAGAGGGTAAAAAAGAAATTGAAAGAATATACTGATTGCTTCTTGAAAAAGATCCCTAAAAGAAAACTCCAAGGAATATTGTAGCCAAATTCCAGAGTTCCCAGATCAAGGAGAAAATGTTACAAGCAATCAGAAAGAAACAATTCGGGGCAGACAGGTAGCACAGCAATTAAGAGCACCAGCTCCAGTGTGGGATGACCTGGAGATCGAATCCCGGGATGATACTCAGCACCACACCCAGAAATAACTGGCCGTGTAATCTTGAACAAGTTACTTAACCCCGATTGCTTAAAAAAGAAAGAAAGAAACAATTCGGATATTGTGGAAACACAATCAGAAAAACACAAGATCCAAGGGATTGAAGGGCTTGTAATACAATATTCCAGAGGTCAAAGGATCTGGGATTAAAGCCAAGTATCACCTATCCAGCAAAACTGAGTATAATACTTCAGGAGGAAAATAGAAGTTCAATGAAATACATTCTTGATGAAAAGACCAGAGCTGAACAGAAAATTTGACTTTCAAACACAAGAATCAAGAGAAGCATGAAAAGGGGGGGGGGGGCAGAGTCAAGATGGCGGAGTAGGAGCAGGACCTCCCCGCGGCTCTGGCTTCCACCTTCCCCAATCCACGTAAAAAGGGGACTCTAACAAACTTTGGAGTTGCAGAACCCACAAAATGACAAAGAGAAGCTATCCTCCTGCTGAGGACAGCCCAGCAGGCTGGCAGGAATTGGCCAGCGCAATGCTCTGGGAGCCAAGCATAGCCCCATGCTAAGGCTTTAGCCCCAGGGTGGGCCTGACCAGCCCCCAGCAGGAGGGACTCCAGATCAGCAGCAGCTGTGGCTGTTTCCAGATTTATCAACACATAGATGCAAAGGACAAAGTGAAGTCAATGCAGTCTGGACTTTGGGACCCAGTAAGTGGGAGTACCTGGCTTTTGCCCCCAGGGCAAGAAGCTACTGAGATGTCAGCACAGCCAGCCAGCACCACATGGCAGCTGCAGTTCCTGGCCTGCAGACTGTAGGGGGACCAAGCACCAGCCTGAGGGGTAACTGCTCTTGCTTTAACCTGCTTGGATCTGAATTGCAGTTTAGGGTGGAGGCCTGGGGTGTGTGTCCAGCTTGCCAGTGCATGTGGAGGCCTCAGAGAGGGCACCCATCTAATACCACTGGCAGCGGAGAAAACCCCAGCATTTGGGATGAAAGCTCCCCTGTCTGGTGGCAGAGTCCTACTGTGGCAAAAAGCCCAGGGGTCAAGTGACTGAGGGACAACATGACCAGGCAAAGGAAACAAAGCAGACAGAAGATTCCAACATTAGACTCCTATTTTGAGGACAAAAAGGAGCAAAGCATGGAACAGGAAGAAGACAGTAAAGTCAGAACTCCTGCACCAAAAGCTTCAAAGGAAAATATGAGTTGGTTATAGGCCATAGAGGACCTTAAGAAGCAGATAAGAGAAGTGGAGAAAAAATTGGGAAGAGAAATGAGAACGATGCAAGAAAATTATGAAATGAGAGTCAACAGCCTGAATGAGGAAA
>NW_027185588.1:2904008-2917249 GCF_028583685.1 Petaurus breviceps papuanus | reverse complement strand
GATGCAAGAAAATTATGAAATGAGAGTCAACAGCCTGAATGAGGAAAATAACACCTTAAAAAATAGACTAGCTCAAATTGGCAAAAGAGGCTCAAAAAGGCAATGAGGAGAAGAATGCCTTAAAAAGCCAAATTTGCCAGATGGAAAAAGAATCTCAAAAGCTCACTGAAGAGAATCATTGCTTCAGAATTAGATTGGAGCAAATGGAAGCTAATGACTTTATGAGAAATCAAGGTACTGTTAAACAGATCCAAACAAATGAAAGAATAGAAGGCAATGTGAAATATCTCATGGGAAAAACCACTGACCTGGAAAATAGATCCAGGAGAGATAATTTTTAAATTATTGGACTACCTGAAAGCCATGATCTAAATAAGAACCTAGAAATTATCCTCCAGGAAGTTCTCAAAAAAAACTGCCCTGATGTTTTAGAACCAGAGGGAAAAATAGAGGTTGAAAGAATCCACCATTCACCTCCTGAAAAAGATCCCCCCAAAAAACTCCTAGGAATATTATAGCCAGGTTCTGGAATTCCCAGATTAAGGAGAGAATATTACAAGCAGCCAGGAAGAAACAATTTGAATATTGTGGAAACACAATCAGGATAACCCAGGATCTGGCAGCTTCTACACTGAGGGATCGAAGGCTTGGAATATGATATTCTAGGTCAAAGGAGCTGGGATTAAAACCAAGAATCACTTACCCAGCAAAACTGAGTATCATGTTTCAGGCGAAAATATGGTCATTCAGTGGAATAGAGGACTTTCAAACATTCTTGCTGAAAAAAACAGAGTTGAATAGAAAATTTGACATTCAGATACAAGAAGCAAGAGAAGCATGGGAAGGTAAACAGGGAAAAGAAAACATAAGGAACTTATCAAAGTTGAACTATTAACATTCCTACATGGAAAAGCAATAATTGTAACTTATGAAACTTTTCTCACTAGTTGAAGGGAATATAAATATATATATGTATATATATATGTCTATATATGAGGGTATATGGGCATATGAATACATATGTGAATGTGTGTATATATGTTTACAGGTATACATAGATAGAGGGCACAGGACCAATTTAACAGGAAGGGATGATACTTAAAAGGTGAAATTAAGAGGTGAGAGGAATATAATGAGAGGAGATGGGGATAGACAGAATGGGGTAAACTATCTCATATAGAAGAGGCAAGGGAAAATGGTCACAATGGAGGGGAAGAATAGGAAGGCAAAAGGGAATGGGTCAACCTTATTCCCATTAAATGTGGCTTGAGGAGGGAATGAAATACACACTAAATAGGGTATCTCACCCCCCAGGAGAGTAGGGGGGGAAGGGGATGAGAGGGGGGATGATGGAAGGGAGGGCAGGTTGGGGGGGAGGGAAGTTGGAAGCACCCACTTTTGAAAAGCAATGGGATCAAAGTAGAGAATAGAACAAGTGGGAGGTGGGATAGGAGGGAGGGAAATATAGTCAGTCTTTTACAATATATCTGCTATGTTCTTATTTTGCATTAGCCACACATATACAATCTATACTGAACTGCTTATCTTCCCAGTAAGGGTGGGTGACAAGGGAGGAAGGGAATGAATCTGGAATTGAAAGTTTTAAAATCAAATATTCAAATATATATATATATATATATACTATTATTAATACTATTTTACATGTAATTGGGAAATAAGATAGACAGGCACTGGGGCATAGAGATCCACTGGAAAAGTCGAAAGAGATATGGGAGAAAATATGGGCGAGAGCAGATTGGAGGGGATATCCTGTGGGACTGCTATTTTGGGGCGGTGGGTAGGGGAAAAACAGGGAGAAAAACAGGAAAAAAACTCAAAATCTAGTGGAAATGAATGATGTAAATCAGAAGTTAATAAAGCATTTAAAAAATTAAAAAAAGAGAGAAGCATGAAAAGATAAACAAGAAAGAGAAACCATAAGGGACTTATTAAATTTGAACTGATTACATTCCTACATGGAAAGATGATATTTGTAACTTATTACTTTTTTCAGTATTAGAATAGCTGAAGGGATATATATATATATATATGTACGTATTATGTATTTAAATATAGACAGAGGGCACATGGTGAGTTGAATATGAAGGTATGACATTTAAAAAATAAAATTAAAAGGTTAGAAAGAAATATATTGGGAGAAGGAGGAAGGGAGAGATGGAATAGGGTAAATTATCTCACATAAAAGAAGCAAAAGAAAGCTGTTACAATGGAGGGGAAGACAAGGGAGGTGAAAGGAAATGAGTCAACCTTACTCTCACTGGATTTGGCTTAAGGAGGGAATAACATACACACTCAATTGGGTATCTCACCCTACATGAAATAGAGGGGAAGGGGATAAGAGGGAGATACAATAGAAAGGAGGACAGATTAGGGGAGGGGATAGTCAAAAGCAAATACTTTTGAAAAGGGACAGGGTCAAAGGAGAAATAGAATAAGGCAGGATGAGAATGGAGGGAAATATAGTTAATCTTTCATTACATGACCACTAAGGAAATGTTTTGCATAACTACACATGTATAACCTATATTGAATTGCTTGTCTTCCCAGTGGGGGGGGGGGGGGAGGAGGGAAGAAGGGAGAGAATCTGGAAATCAAAGGTTTTGTTTTTGTTTTTGTTTTGTGTTTTGTGGCACATAGTAAGCACTCAGCAAATAATTTTTTATTCATTCATTCACTCCTGTCCTCCCAGGGAGACAGTACTGCCAAGCTCCTTACAAGCTAAGGCCCTGCCATCCTGGTAAACATTCAGGAGCCTTAGCTATTCTCCAGAAAGTCTTGAGATTCCAACACTGAGTACCTTCATATATGAAAAAAAAAAAACCATCATCCTGCCTGACCTATTCAGAGATGTCCTGAGTCTGACTCTGGTAATAAAAACCAACATTTATATAGTTCTTTAAAGTTCATACAAGGTTCATGTACCCAATCCCACTTGATCCTCACCAGGTAGCTACCGCTACTATTTTCACTTTACAAATATGGAAACCAGAGCTCAGAGAAGATTAGTGACTCCCCCAGGAGTGAGCACTGGACAAGAGACCCCAGATTGTCTTGTCTCCAATGCCAGGGTTCTATTCATCACATTATGCTGACTCACAATCAAGCAAACAGTCAACGAGCATTTATTAAACACATATAATGTGTCAGAGAGTGTGATACACACTGGAAATACAAATGGAAAAAATGAAATCATTCCTGCTTTCAGAGAATTTATATTCTAATGGCAGAGATAACATATACAAAAACATGCAGAATAAATAGAACAATAACTAATATTTGTATTGGATTTTAGCATTTGTTAATCAGTTTACAAATATTATCTCATTTGATTCTCACAAACAACCCAGGGAAGTAGGTGATACTGTTTATCCCCATTTTACAGATGAAGGAACTGAGGCAGATGGAAGTTAAGTAACTCGCCCAGAGTCACACAGCTACCAAGTGTCTATGGTTAGATTTGAATTCAGGTCTTCCTAACTCTGGGTCTAGCTCTCTATCTCTATCTTTATAGTATAAAGAGAATAAATATAAGATAGTTAAACACAGCATCATTAGGGAGAGAAGGTTTATAGAAGGAAAGACTTCCTGTTTAAGGAAATATTTCAACTCTGCCACAAAGGAACAGAAGAGGGATTGTGTGACGTGGAAGGGGGGAGTGCATTCTAGGCTCATGAGATAGTATAGAAGATGGAGAGCCATATGTGAGGAACAGAGATAAGGCCAATTTGGCCAGATCACAGCATTCAAGAAGGGGACATCAAGTGATGTCCCATGGGGCTGGAAAGATAGGTTGGGCCAGGTTGTATAAGGCTTTAAAAGCTCAACCGAAAAGTTTATGTTTGATAGGGAGTTATTAGAGTTTATTGAAATTACTGTCAATTAAGTGTTTAAGGAATTTTATTGTGTGAGGGATGGATTGGAGAGGGGAGGGACTTGAAGCAGAGAAACCAATTGGGAAACAACTGCAATAGTGATTAGGGTCTAAACTTGGGTGGGTGGCTGCCTGATTAGAGAAGGGATCAAATACAATGGATATCTTAGTGATAGAAATAGAAACTGATTGGTTATGTGAGGTGAGTGAGGTTGATGAATCAAAGATAATGCCAAGGATGTATACCTGGGAGACTAGAAGAATGGTGGTCCCTTTGGCAGAAATAGAAAGTTGAAAAAAGAGGGTTTGAGGAAAAGACAATGAGTTTCTGTTTTGGACACACAGAATTTGAGATACCTCCAGGACATCCCAGTTTGAAATATCCAATAGAGTCATTGATAATGTGGAACAGAAGTTCAGTGGAGAAACTGGGGTCAGATACAGATCTGTGATTTGTCTGTACAGATGTGATACTTAAACCCAAAGAAGCTGATAAGCTCACCAAAAGGAAGATGAGAAAATGGCCCAGAATAGAACGTTGGGAAATATTCATCACTGAGGGCTGAGGAGAGGAGGCAAGATATCAATGATGAGTCCCCAAAAGTCAGACAGATAAGAGGAGAACCAGGAAAAAGTGATGGCATAAAAACTCAGAGAGGAAAGAACATCTAAGAGAAGAGGGGGACCAGCAGATGTTAGGTGCATCAGAGAGATGGAAAAGATGAAGACCTAATATAGAACATCAGATTTAGCAATTGGGAGACCATTGGTAACTTCGAGAGCAACATTTCAGGTGAACGATGAGGTTGGAAGATAAACTTCCGAGAGCTCAGGAGGGAGTGAGAGAGAGAGATAAAGTCATTTGTATCAGCATTTAGCACAGTGCCTGGAACCTGGTAGGAACTCAATAAATTTGTGTTGACTGGAAGCAGTGAATGCAGCCAGCTTTTTCTAGGATTTTGGCTGAAAAAAGTAGAGATGCTAGCTTGAGCGGATGGTAGAATCTAATGAAAGTTTTTGGTTTCTAAAATGGGAGAAAGTTGAGCATGTTTTTGAAGACAGTAGGAAATGAACCAGGAGATAGGGAGAATTAAAAGATTAGAAATAGGGGGTAAGACTGAGAGAAGACAGGAGGAGCTGGGATCAATCGCACATATAGAGAGGCTAAGGGGTGGCTAGGTGGCACAGTGAATAGAGCACCGGCCCTGGAGCAGGAGGACCTGAGTTCAAATCTGGCCTCAGACACTTAACACTTACTAGCTGTGTGACCTTGGGCAAGTCACTTAACCCTAATTGCTTTGCCCTCCTCCCTCCAAAAAGAAAAAAAAAAGAAGTAGAGAGGCTGGCCTTGACAAGGACCATGGACAACTCATTATCAAAGACTGGAGAAAATGAGGATACAGTAGCAGAGAATGTCAAGGGATTTTTGCATGAAAGGGGGAGAAAAGGAAGCTCTCTGCAAATGAGCTCAATTTTCTCAAAAAAGTAAGTCAAGGTCCTTAGCTAAGAGGGTGGAGAGAAGAAAAGGTGTGAAGGTCAGAGAAGGTTTAGAATTGCTTCTATAACCCAATTAGGAAGGAATAAAAGGGTTGCCTTGTTGCAGTAAGGGCTAACATTAGATTAGCTAAAAAAAAAAAAATGGTAATATACCCATTCTGCACAGTTGTGCGATTTCCTCCAACTCCATTCAGTAGCACAAGTAGGAAATGAGAAGGTAGATTGTGGAAGTAACACCAGGACTGGGGTTTGACAAGTCATAGAACTAGGGGGTAAGGGATTTGGGGCGGGGTTAAATTGCTAACTACAGGATCAAGATTAGGAAGGGAGTGAAGTCAGAGTAGGGAAAATGGCCTGAGATAATCTTGGGGGAAGAAGACATTAAAGGTCTCAAGGAAAGAAAAGAACAAGTTTAGGAAGGGCAAGACAGAGAGGCAGTGATAGGAGGTTTTATGGTCAGAGAGAGGAACATCTAGGTTTCAATCAAGGAAGTGAAACATCTGTGGAATCTAAGATGACACCATGGGGCCATCACTGTGCATGACTGAGGTGGAAAAAAGAGAGTAAGTCATACATTTCAGAAAATGGAGGTTAGGAAGTTAGGGTGTTTGAGAGAGACCCAACATGTTGTTACAGTCCCTAGTGTTAGGGCAGGAATTGGGAAGAACAGGAAGACAGTGAACCAGACACCACCCTAACTCCCCCAGGTGAACACAGGAAAAGTGAGACAGGAAGAGGTATCCGGAGCAGAGTCGTGGGGACACAAAGCAGATGCTTTCTCCTGGAAATACCAGGTGTCCAACTGAGGGACTGAGCTCTCTTCAGGCCCATCATGGTTCAAGATCTGTGCTCAGTGAATCCAGGAGCCGGGACTTTGCAATTTTGGTTGGTCATGTTTGGTAGTCCTCATCTCAGATCTTGGAGGCACTCAATGGGAAAGGTCTGAGATGGCTGTAGAACTGCCCCCGAGACAGGAAGAGGGGAAAGACTGCTTCGGGTTTCAGATTAAGCTGGGAATGATTTCTTCCCAAGAGGAAGATGTCACAGGGGTCCCAGAAAAGGGAGAGGCTTATGCTTTACTTGGAGTCCACAACCTGGGACTCCTTCCCAGATTTGGGGTCTCTAGATGAGGAAAGTAGGGATGGTGAGTACATAGCAGATGTATCCCTGCTTCCCCTGGTTCCTGCCCGTTGTGGAAATTCTGGGGAATCACAGAAGGGAATTACCAGGATCTCCCAGGCCAGACCTCAGGATTCTCTAGATTAGTCCAGCTGGTGATCCATTGCCCTCTGGAAAAATTCCATGAAAGTCTGAGCCATAGTCACAGGTACCTATGGAGATGAAGCAGGAAGCTGGATAACATGACCTCTCAGGTATGATCTGACCACACATTCAGTCTTATCCAGTCCTAGTTTCAGAGCAAGGCTGCTTAAGTCACTACCTCCTCCACTCACTAGCTGCCTTTCTGCCCCAGGCCCTGCTGAACCTTACCCCCATGGCCCCTCAGCCTCAAGTCACTGCCACCCCCAGGCCCTACTTTGCACTTAGTGACCAGACCCAAAGGCTCCAGGAAACTCAAATTGCAGAACTAGCTCCCTTCTAGCTCCTGACTGTCCCTATTTCCTGTTTATCTGCTAAAACAGGAGGGTGGACTCTGCCTTCCCCCTCACCCTCAACTCTCATCCCTTCCCTGGCTGCTATACCTCCCTAATTCCATCCTAAGTAAGTCAGGGTACTTGAGAGCTAGTCCTGGGTCTCTCCTTGACTTGTGACCTTCAGCAGGACTCTTCCCCTGTCTGGACTCAGTTTCTCCATCTGTAAGAATTACAGGTTTGAACATAACAATCTAAAATCTTTTCCAGCTCTGTCTTTCATGTTCTATAAAAACCCCAGTAATCCTTTGCCATATCCTCAGCATCACTTACACTCTTTGTCTTCTGTTATATTTTTTTGCACACATGTCATATTCCCCGTCTTAGACTGGAAGCCCTTGATAGCAAGGATCGTGTTGTTTTTCACCTTTATATACATGGTGCAACACACATCTAGTAAATGTTGGTTGAATTGAGAAACAACTGCCACTTCTAGCATTCACCCCTATAAGAAGGTACTGCAAAGAGGCCTTACTAACTGCAAGCATCCCAGGACAAGATCCACAAAATACATCTCCCCCCCCCTCCCCCCACCCAGGGTGTCAGTGAAAAAGACTTTCAAATCCTCATTCTTGCTTTTTGTTATTGTTCAGTCATTTTCAGTCATGTGTGACTCTTCATGACCCCATTTAGGCTCTTCTTGGCAAAGGTACTGGAGCGGTTTGCCATTTACTTCTCCAGCTCATTTTACAGATAAGGAAACTGAGGTAAACAGAGTTAAGTGACTTGCCCAGGGTCACCCAACTGGTAAGTGGCTGAAGCAGATTTGAACTCAGGAAGATGAGCCTTCCTGTCTCCAAGACCAGATCTCTAGCCACTGAAACACCCAGCTGCCCACTGTTTTTGCTAAGTAAGTACTAAAGAAAGTCATTTCTATCTCCTGTAGTCCTACAAGTGTATTGACCTCTAAAATTTAGTGCCCCCCCCTTCCACCTAAGCAAAGCCCTGGTCCCTCACCTCAGTGATAGCTTTTGTGCAAGGGCCATTTTCCCATTCTTCCCATTTCACAGATGAGGAAACTGACATGCAACTTGGGTAAGGGACACAGTAAGTCAATGGCACAACTGGGACCCAAACCTAGGTCTCTTGACTCCTAGTGCGGGGTTTTTTCCTAGTCTAGCACCAGCCCCCTGAGGTCTACCACATTGTAAGTGACAAATGGAAAAGGCTGGAGCTATCAGAGACCTCAAAAATTGAATCCAATTTCCTCATTTTGTAGATGGCGAAAATAAAGTCCAGAGAGGTTCACTGATGTGACCAAAGTTATATAAGAAGTCAGGGGCAGAGCCAAAAATGGAACCCAGTCCTTCTGTGCCCAAATCCAGATAGAATAGAAGCTTCTTGAGACAGGAACTGCTTCATTTTTGTGTTTACATCCCAGCACCTGGCACATCTTAACGATCTTTTATTACAAAAGCCTTCTAATTGGTCTCCCTCCCTCAGGTCTCTCCATACCACACACTGCTGCAAAAGTGACTTTCCCTAAAGACAGACCTGGTCATGTAACTTCCCTATTCAATCAGTTTCAGAGGTTTCCTGTTGCCTCTAGGATAAAATATAAAGCCTTCTGTTTAGATTTTAAAATCCTACGCAAGGGGCGGCCAGGTAGCACAGCGAGTAAGAGCACCAGCCCCAGAGTTGGGATGACCTGGGATCGAATCCGGGCTTTGATACTTAGCACCACACCCAGAAATAACTGGCCGTGTAACCTTGAGCAGGTTACTTAACCCCAATTGCTTTTTTAAAAAAATCCTATGCAAACTGTTCCCAACCTATCTTGCTAGCCTCAGTGGACATTACTCCCCTGTCCACCCTCAGCAATCCAGCCAGCCTATCTCTCTCTTGCTCACACGCCAGATATTCCATCTCCTGACTCCATGATGTGGTATTGACCATTCCCCCTGCTCAGAGTGGGCTGACTCCTTATCTCTGTGGTCACAGAGTCCCTCTCTTCCTTTAAGATATAACTCAAGCAACATCTACATAAAGCTATCCTTCTACACTACCTTGGATTAACTCCTTCCTATATATTCGTATTTATTAATTTTATATCCATGCTGTATATGTATGTATGTTTACATACATGTATTTTTTAATATGTACTTGTCTTCCCCATTAGAATATAAGTTCATTGAGAGTAGTGATCAGTTTTTTGTCCAGTTTTTTTTTGTCCTTCTATCCCAGTACCTAGGACATAGTAGGTGATCAACAAACGCTTGTTGATTGATCTCCACTACAACAGATGGCAAACAAGAAAAATTAATGAAATGGGGGAAGGGAGACAGATGGTAAAAGAGATGAAGAGAAAGGAGGAAAGCAGACAAGGGGAGAAGAGACACACACACAAGAGGGAATGGGCAGGGGTGGAGGAGGAGGAGGAGGAGGAGGAAGGAGAGGTGCAGAGTGATCAACATTGAGAAAGAATGGCCTTTATGGAGTAACATCCCCATTCTGTGGCCTGTCCCACAGGTTCAGTGAGGACTCTGAAAGCTACCTTTCACCTCTGTAGTTTCAGACACAAATGAAGAGGCCACCACTAGTTCCTGGACCCAAAGGGCAACATGAGGAAGCATGGTTATCTGCTGTGGGGCTTCCTTCTCCCCCGCTGGGAGTCTGTCTTAGATATGACCCAGTTGACAGGAATGGAACCATGAAGACATGGAATCATGAGACCTATGGGGTAGTCTGGTCCAGGGGTTTTTAACCTTTTTGGGGGGGGGGTGGATCCTGGACCCCTTTGGCAGTCAGTCTAATGAAACCTATGGACTCCCTTGTCAGAATAAGGCTGCTAAGTGCATAAAACAAAATGCAGAGAATTATAAAAGAAGCCAATTATGTGGAAATGAGGTTATCAAAAGTACTAAGACATACACACACAAGTTCACAGACCCCCAGCAAACTCCAATATCTTCATTTTATGGCAAGGAAACTGAAGGATGGGATTGTAGCAGGACTTCAGACCAACGTCCTTTGACTTTAGACCTTCCCACTGTCCCACACTGTCCTACCTCAACAAGGCATGAGACAGCCATTATTCTTCTAATGCCTTAAGATTTGCTAAGTATCTTTCTCAAAACAACCCTGTGAGGCAAACAGGATGAATGTTATGTTGTTGAGTTGTTTCAGTTGTGTCCAAATCTTTGTGACCCTGTTTGGGGTTTTCTTGGCAAAGATACGACAGTGTTTGGACATTTGCTTCTCCAGCTCATTTTACAGTTGAGGAAACAGAAGCAAACAGGATTACATGGCCTGCCCATACAACTAGTAAGTTTCTGAGGCTCAATTTGAACTCAGGTGTGAGTTCAATTTGAATTCCAGGGCCAGCATTCTATCCACAGAGCCACTTAGCTGCCCCTATGAGGTGACATGGGTAGCAAAGACAATAACCTTGACCCCTGGGCTTAGATTGTCTCTATGTCTTTTCTCATTTACATTAGATAAAAATAAAGACATGATCTGAAAATTTGGGAACTCTGAACCCCAAAGCTTTTTAGTACATACTGGGCAAATAACCACTATCTGGAATATAGTTTAGCTTTCAGAGATTAAAATTGGGGAGGTTTAGTGAATGCTTATCATAACCTAAGCATTCAAGTCCCTGGACCAGGAAGAGCAGTCCATTTCAAAAGTTTTTAAAAAGGTCTAAATCTATGGGCATTAGTTAGCAGAGAGAACCCTGCTTTCCATTCTAAGGAGTTTGGTACCCAAACCTAAGAACTTCTTGCTGGAGAGATGAACAGCCTCAGGAACCAGGACAGAGACAAGCCTTTTGCTGGTTCCCAGGCAAGGATTTCTGCTTTTTTCTAATAGCTAGAAAATGTCTACAGGCTTTATGCTATAAAAGTATCATAGCACCCACCCTTCCCTGAGGAAGAGACAACCAAAGATTTCAACTGAGCTAGAGGCTGGAGGTGGGAGAGACTATAATGGAAATCTTCTAGCAAGCCGTCTCTAAAGAGAGTACCCATCAGAGACTTGAAACCAGACCACTGGAGCAGGCCCAGCAGAAGCAGGGCAATGCCATCAAGAAATGACAACTGAACTTTAGAGGCATGAGTTATTTATTATAACCCCCATGCTTACCTGTGTGTCTCTTCATACCAGTTACCTACATATCCACTCTTCCAAATGATGGGCTTTTGTGGTGGAGTGAACCAGGTTTATGGGGAAAGTGATTTGTTGCTACTTTCTTACTAGGCTACTTCATTAAATGCCTTTGTCTTTTAACCAGCTGTGTTAACTGGCTATTAAAGGTAAAAACACAGGTAAGTAAAAACACAGGTGGGGGGTGGTGAGTGATGATTTTAGGGGTTGCAGACAATGTACCTAAAAAATGGAGTCTATCCATTGGAGGACCAGCCCAGTGAGTAAGGAGGATTCCTCCAGGTACTACATGTAAAATGGGGATAAAAATATCTATAGTAACCACCTCAAAAGGCCCATCTGCACCGTTCCCCTCCTCTGTCCCATGTGGACACAGAACTCATTTATTTTCATGCAGATTTTCATGTCCACATACCTTAAATCCTTGTATAAGAAGTAATGTCCCTATGCCCTAGACTGAGACATGAAGAAAAGACTGTGGAGAAATCAGGTCAGTGTCCTAGACTCTGTGTGAGCCTCAAGTTTCAGGAACATCTGGGCCCTACATAGAAGAGGGGAACCAGGCAAAAAGAAGCCCAGGAATAGATTCTAGTGTACCAGGAAAGGGGTGGACTTCTCCTTTCTTCAGATCCCTTTGAGCAGCAAAGTATTTCACAAGAGGATTAGCAAGGGGGAGGGGAAAGAAAGGAAAAGGTTTTGAGTCAGACTTTAGATGAGTCTTAGGACAGCCACCCTGGAGTTCCGAGGAATTCTTCTTCCTCTTTCCCCAGAGGAAATTGGGATTGTTGTTTGTCGTTCATTCTCAAAGAGGACTATGACATCAGGGAGGTAATTCCATGTCATGTAAGTGAATTGGATTTCAGTGAGGGAGGACTGTGCAGTCACCAGCCTCACTTTCTCCTCTGGACCCAGATGACTCCAGTGACAAGATATAGATCAGAACAACTGGAGATGGCCCTGGATGCAGTGGGAGACCTTGGCCTTTTTAAACTAAGGTCTTTTCCAGGTCTCAGTTTGACTGAGGCAACACTCTTTCAATGATTAAGGCTAGATAAGAAACGAGACAGAGAATGGTCACTTTTACCCAGTCAAAAAAAAAAAAATTAATCTGGGAGGGGAAGACCCTCAGGATTTCTGGCCAAAACAGAAACAATTGCTATTTTTATTCACTCTGAGCCAATCAGGGCCCAAGTTAACCAAGTCGGGCAATTGAGATTGGGAGAAGAGGGAAGGGATTTCCCATTTCTGAGCCTTGCCAAGATTCCCTCCCCCCCCTTACTCCCCCCTCCCCTTGGGCTGCTGGCTCAGACCCCGAGATTGCTTAAGCTTCAGTTACCAACCCTTGAACTTGGAAAGAGAAGAAGCAGCATGGGAGAATGCTGGACACAACGTAAGGAGAGTCCCATGGATACGCCTTCTAATGATTCAGGATTCAGGGAAATGATACTGAGAAGGGAGGAAGCTATTCATTCCTTGCTTCCACTGCAGCAGGATGGATTTAGATTACTCTGGATGGAGCTCATCCTCCCAAATCCATACTGGCACTATCAGGAGAAACGGGACTTGGAGTCTAGAAGACCTGAGTTTGAGCCGCCTCAGACAAGTCAAGGAAAAATGAAGGATGGGGTTGTAGCTGTGTGACTCTGGGCAACTCACTTAGCCTCTCTGTCTCCTTTGTGAAATAATACCAGGCAACCAGGTAGCACAGTGCATGGTGTACCAGGCCTGGAGTCAACAGGACTCATCTTCCTGAGTTCAAATCTGCCCTCAGACACTTACTAGCTATGTGACCTTAGGCAAGTCACTTAACCCTGTTTGCCTCAGTGTCCTCATCTGTAAAATGGGGATAAACAATAGCATGAGGATCAAATGAGATAATAATTGTAAAGCACTTCACCACGGTGCCTGGCATACAACAAATGCCATAGAAATGTTAGTTATGATGATCTTCATTCACCCCAAGCAATCTTCCTATATCCTTTTTTGAGCTCCCTCCTTTCCCCACTGTAACTTACCAAAAACCCGAACCACTCCTTTACTGGCCCTAACTTTCCTGCTCTGCCTCTGAGATGTTGCCTATTTACTCTGTCTTCTAT
>NW_027185588.1:2861329-2899008 GCF_028583685.1 Petaurus breviceps papuanus | reverse complement strand
ATACCCTTATAAAATTAACCTTGCTTCCACCTTACATATGTCTTTTTAAAAATCCAAGTTCCTCTTGCGTCTGTATTATTCTATTGAGTGAACGATCTTTTTTCCTCCTCATTAGAATTGTTTCTCTCAGGAGAACATGGTACACAGTAACAGCAACACTGCAAAGAATTACTTTGATAGACTTAGTTCTTCTCAGCAATGCAAGGATCTAAGATAACTCCAAAAGACTCATGAAGGAAAATGCTACCCACATCCAGAGAAAACTTTGGAGTCTGAATGCAGATGAAGAGGACTGGTTGCTCTTTTTCTCTCTTGTGGTTTTTCCCCTTTGTTCTGACTTCTTTATAATATGGCTAATGTAGAAATATGTTCAATATGATTGTACATGTTGTAATGCCAAGCAAAGGCAACTTCCCAAGGTTCAAAATACCAGCATAGACGCTCTCCATTTTATTCAGTGACAAATTAACAGAGAAAATCAAAATATAGTATAATTCAAAATACAGCATTCACCAAATGTAATTCAATAATTTCCAAGTACTACTCCACCCCTGGACATTACATTCATTTAGTCAAACACAAAGTTCCTCTTCTAAGTACTACTCCACCCCTAGGCAGTACATTCATTTAGTCAGTCACAAAACCCCTCTTCTCAAATGGAGATTAGTTTCCAATCATAAGCAAAGTACTTTCATTTGGTCAGTCACAGAGCACAAAAAGGTCAAAAGTTTCCTACCTTTGGATCACAATTGAATAGGCCATCTACCCCAGAGTTACAACAAGCTTAAGCACAGTATTTAATACCCAAAGAGAGGTCTTTTCTTCATCTTGACGCGAGGGGAGTTCTCAACAATCTTTGTTCCTGGGGAGACAAAGCTTAGCAAGGCCACAAGATACATTTCCAGTGTCCTCATTAATTCATTCTCTGTCTGCAGAATAGTCCTAGGACTCCTGAAAACATTAGCAAAACCCTCTTCCAGAATTTCTGTAAACATGCAACAAGTAAATCCTTCTTCAGGGCTTCTGAAGCAACAGCAAGGTTCCAGGACCTCTGCAACAACAGCATTGGCCTTCACCAGTGGACAGAATTTACTCTCTGTCTGCAGAACAGTCTCTGGACCCCTGAACCAGCAGCAAGGTTCCAGGACCTCTGTAACAACAAGACTTTTCTTCACCAGTGGATGAATCTGGCAAAACAACATTAAAACAGACAGACAAAGTACCAGCATAACAGCCATGTCTCCTCAGTCCTTGGCAGCTCTCAAAAGTACTGGGCAGTTCGAACTGGCCCTCAGCAATCCTCTCTGTCTTATAGATAATACAGGGGGATCTTTAAATTCCATTACTATTACACACGTATAGCCTATACATGATATCTTGGGACGTGGGGAGCAGAGGGAGGGGGAGAAAATTTAGAACTCAAAATCTTATAGAAGTGAATGTTGAAAACTAAAAATAGATAACATTTTTTTGAAAGAATTGTTTCTCGTTCTTTGTGTCTTGAGAGTTTCCAATCCCTTCTAGGCTCTAGACTCCTCAATAGACTCTCAGGCCATGGGATTCTGCCTATCCTTTCTCTAATTTCTTTGCAATATGTTCTAAAACCTAGGGTACAAATTAGTTTTCTTCCTAAGTTTCCTCTTCTTTTTTTTAATCACAAATTCTAAAATGGAGTGGTCACTTCCTTTCAATGTTCCCATCCTTCCCACCCCAGCAGTCAATTATTTGCTTCTTGGTGCGAAGCAGGGCCAGAATGTCACCCTCTATTTTTGAAGGATTGAATTTTCATTTAGGCAAGTCCAAAAATTATCAACCCTCTCTTTTTGGGGGAGAGACAGAGACAGAGAGACAGAGAGAGGGAGAGGGAGTTCTAGCTATGATCAGATAATTCATGTCCCCCAGTATGATAGTCTCAGGTCTCTGTGTGAGGTTTGTGATCTGTTCCCTGATGCCTTAGTTAGCTCCTTTCTGTCCAGGCAGTCTATGGTATATTATGTCTGCTTCCCTTGATGCTCCTCACCATGCTTTACTCCTCTGTTTCCTGAATTGCATCACATGAGTATGTCTTCTGAATATACATTGTTAGAGACAGAGCTAAGGCCCTGATTTTCAAAAAGAGGAAGAGAGCAGAGTCTTAAAACTATGGGTCATTGCGAATGACTGATTCTTTGGAAAATCTGAAAATAGATCATTAAAGAGATGATCAGAGAACATCTAGAAAGCAGAGATTACAAAGAGCCAGCCTTGACCACCCCAGAAAAAGGTCTTCGAGGACAAGCAGAGGCTGGAGGGCCTCTGTGAGGTCTCTTGGACACTAGTTGAAGTAGACAACTGCTGAGGTCCTTTTTAATTCTCAAAGTCTATGATTTTTTAGGAAAAAACAAAGGACATCCCATTCTCAGGACAGCCAACCATATATCAGAAAGCAGAACCAGATATCTACATCTGGCCATGGTTTCCTGTTTTTCAGCTGAAAGAATGGGAACCTCTTGGAGAAGTCAAGGTGACCCTGTGAAAACAGTACCCCCAGTTCTAGAACTGAAACCTGATGTCTCCTGGGGTCAAAAACTAGTCCTTAGTCCTCCCCAGCAACAATCTTCCCTCAATGAGGAAGAGAAGGAAAAGCTGTGCCCCTGATTCCAGTATGAAACTCTGTGGTTGTCAGGGCCCTAATCTGAGTTTGGGCCAGAAGAGAAAAGCCTGGGTTCCATTCTAACATCGTGGCCTGTCATGAGGCTGACCCATCAAGAACAAGGAGCCAAAAGAAAACCCAGCTTGCTTTCCTGGGCTCAAGTTACCCAGTCTTACACTATGCCCATGGTCAGTTCTTTCTTCATAAAAGGGACAAAGGAAAAAAAAAAACAAGATTATTGACTTATACAATAAATCTTACAATAATTTTCACCTTAAAAAATCTTCTAATATGTGATACTTCCTCCTGCTACAATCACTTGTTTTACCATGATTTGGTGTTGATTTCACAAGATTTTGGTACCTATTATTTCTTAATTCTACATCATGAAGTCACACTTTTATCACACTGAATATTAAAAGCACATGTCTAACAGTAAGTCCACTTTCTATGTCTAGCCTTGATTAGGGCATATAGGTGTTCCCTTTTTCCACCTTTGTTGCTATTTTAAAATTAATCTATCCCCACATTACACCCTGCCTTGAGGAAATAAAAACAAACAAAAATAAAGTCCTCAATTCACAGCTGCATAGTCCAGCATAACAATTTTCCATATTGGCTGTGTCTAAAAAAGTGTATCTCTCTACATTTTTAGTTCATCATCTCTCTGTCAAAAGGTAAGGGGCATATGTATCATCTTCAGTCTCTTGGACTCATGGTTTCTCATTGATCAGATCAGAGTTTTAAAATCTTTCAATGTGTTTTTCCTCTAAAATGTTATCACTATAAAAATTTGTTCTCCTGGTTCTGTTCACTTTGCTCTGTATCAGTTCAGAGGTCTTCACAGGTTTCTCTGAAACTATCCATTTCATCATTTATTGTGGCAAAACAGCATTCCATGCTAATCACATGCCACATTTAATTCAGCCATTCCCCCAGAAGAGGACACTCAATTTTCCCCTACCAAGAAAAGAGCTGATTGTATTTTTGTTCATATTGATTCTTTGCCCTCCTCATGGTGGTTACATGTGGTTACGTGGTGGTTACAACATGTGCCTTTGACTCAGCTTTCCCATCATTTCCCCCTTCCCTACCCTCCTCAACCCATCAGTGCAACTCAGCAAAACATCAGCAGAAGGGGTGTCAGGTTCCCCCCTTCCTTTAAACTATCCCCAAAATCCCTATCGACTTCCCCTCTCCAACAACAATAACCAGGAAACTTGGACTGTGCCCAGATAAATAGCATCCTATAAATACCATACTTGAGAGTTAAGGAGAAGGTGGGATGGATCCCAGCCCCCACCACCCAGCTCGATCTGTGGTCCCCTCCTTCCACTCAAATCCCCATGCTCTTGTCTGGCCTACTGGAGAAAATTGGAGAGATCTGGGAACCACTATAGGAAACCCAGGATGGATGGATCCACCCCAAACACTATTGACTGGGAAAAAGATCAGGTCCCAGAAAGTTCAATACTAACTTTAAATCTGACCCTAAACACAGAAAACAAACATTAACCCTCACTCTAAACTTAAAGTTGACCTTAAATGTCAACCTAAATTCTAAACCCTGACCTAGTCTTACACATAGTAGTACTTTATAAATGGTGAACTATTTTTGTTAAGGGCACATCCTTAACCTATGGTCACCCAGGTTCAAAATCTTGGGAGTCATTGTTCACTTTTCTTTCTCTCTCACTTACCATATTCAATCAGTTGCCAAATCCTTCCAGTTCTATCTCCACAATATAGCTTATCATATGTTCCTTTCCTCTCTACCCACATAGCCACCACCCTACAAGGTCCCCATTAGCTTTCACTTAGACAATTGCAATAGCCTCCCCATTGTTTCTCATCATTCCTTCTCCCACAGATACTCCACACAGCTGCCAAATTGGTCTTCTTAAAATACAGATCTATTCAGGATTCAATAATCTTTAGGGGTTCCCCTTGGTCTTTTAGAATTACAGCTAGGTGGAACTGTAAAATTCCTGCAGTCAGGAAAACAAGTTCAAATTCTGCCTCAGATATTAGCTGTGAAACCCTTGGCAAGTCACTTCAACTCTATCTCAAGTTTCCTCATCTGTAAAATGGGGATAAAAATGGCATCTACCTCCCAGGGTTTCTATGAAGAACAAATAAGACAACATAGGGAAAGTACTTTGAGCTC
Organism: Petaurus breviceps papuanus; assembly: GCF_028583685.1. Taxonomy (NCBI): domain Eukaryota; kingdom Metazoa; phylum Chordata; class Mammalia; order Diprotodontia; family Petauridae; genus Petaurus; species Petaurus breviceps. The sequence goes on along the minus strand of NW_027185588.1, from coordinate 2,894,209 downwards.
TAAATAAATGTTCTCGATTATTATTTAGAATAAAATACAAAGCCATCAGTCTGACATTTAAAGTTCTCCAAATCTGACTCTAGTCTGCTTTTCCCGTCTCATTTTATTTTATTCCTCTCCCATGCCCTCTGTTCTGGTCAGACTTATCTGATAGCTGTCTATCCCCTTTGCACAATTTTGTGCCTTGGCACAGGTGTTCCTTCATGCCTGGAATGCACTCACTCTGGACCTCTTTCTCATCTTCAAGTCTCCAGGTTCTTCCAAAGCCCAGCTCAGATGCCACTTCCTTTGACATGAAGCTTTTCCCAATTCCCTCTCCTTCCCCAACTATCAGTGCTCTCTCTCTTGTGAAACGACTTGATATGATTGTTGCATTTACTTTATATATTGTATTGCCTTAGAAAAGTAGGAGCTCTTTGAGGGCAGGGTCATTTCCCTTTCTGTTCTTTGCTTCCTCGTTGTTTAGCATATTGCCTGACACATAGTAGGTGCTTAAGAAATGTCAGTTAATGATGTGCCAAGTATTGTGCTAAATGTTGGGAATATGAAAAAAGGCAAAAAAACAGTCCTTGCTTCCAAAGAGCTCAGAGTCTAATGGGGATAACACACAAATGACTAGGTACAAACAAGATATAAACAGGGCAAATAGAAGATAATCACCTGAGGAAAGGGACTAGAATTAAAGGAGATCAGGAAAGGCTTCTTATAGAATGTGGAACTTTAGCTGAGATTTGAAGGAAGCTGGGGAAGTTGGAAAGCAGAGACGAAGAGGGAGAGAGGTCCAGGCATGAGGCACAGCAAGCAGAATTGCCTGGAGTCGGGAGATGGAGTGTCTAATGCTAGGAAGAGCAAGGAGACTTTTGTCATTGCATCACAGAGTCTATGGAAGAGGAAATAAGAATATTCTAAAGGTAAGAAGGGACCAGGTTATGAAAAGCTTTAAAGTTAAGCAGAAGACTATTCTGATCCTGGAGATAACCCGCAGCCAGTGGAGTTGATTGAATTTGATGAGAGGGGAAGGGGCTGGAGCTTGGTCAAATTTGTGCTTGAAGAAGATCTTTATCGAAGCCGTTTTGCTGGTTTGAACTAAACTGTTGACTCCTGACCTTTACTCAAACCCTTCCTCTAACCCTAACCCAACCCTTCTACCCTTAACCAAGGACCTGACCCTTACTCATGCCCTAAGAATGGAACAGATTGCCACTGCAGGCTCTTTGGCAGATGCTAGAGGCCTCCTGTCAGGGCAAATATAGAAGGAAAGCTAAGCAAGGTCACTGCCACCTCTGCAAGACCCTAAGCCTGAATGTCCCTTAGCCCTAATGGCAACAGACACAGGAGAACTGGGAAGTAGGGCAAACTTGGGAGGAGGAGAGAACTCATCTGCATTTTTTTTATGCTCAACCCAAATTCTTTTAGGGCTCACTCTCCTGTGCCTGAGCATGATGGAGGGAAGAAGGACAGGGAGATCATTCAGAGAGCCCTGAGTTTTCTCCTCTTTCCTAATCCTGGGGATTTCTAGGAAAGTGTGAGTGCAGGAAGAAGAGGAGAAGGAAGGAGAAGAAAACCTTATGGTGGCTTTCCGGGCAAAGGCCCCGCCTTCCCTCCATTAGTCATTCTCCCCCACTACAAAACCAGGCTGTAGCCTCCAGAGTTCTGATGGAGCCAGAGGCCAAGTGGAACGGGAGCTCAGAGCAAGTGGAATTCAGCAGGATGTCCCCAAGAAGCCAGGGTGAGGCCATATATATGGAGGGGGGATGGGGCAGGGGGCAGAAGGGATTGGGAATTCTGAAGATGACTAAAAGTAAGCTGTGCTATACCTCCTGCCTTCCTCTCTCCCCAGGCTCTTGGCATTCAGTGGGCTTTCTAGGGCCTGATGACTGCCAGAGTATGAGGTGACTGAGCCCCATGGGATGGCATCCTTCCAAGGCTCATGTCCCCTGACCAGACTATCTGAGCTTAGGTCAGACCTGCCCCAGGTGCTTCATCTTCTGATTCTTGGGTGAATCAAAGGATCATAGATTCAGAGTTGGAAGAGTCCTTAAAGGTCATCAGTTCCAACCTAGACTTTACAGATGAGGAAACTGAAGCACAGGGAAGTTAAGTGATTTGCCCAAGGTCATAGATCCAGCATCTGAGGCAGAATTCAAAATCAATTCTTTCTGACTCCCAGTTCATCTCTCTGTTATAATGCTAATGATTAGGAAGGGTGCAGGAGAAGAGAGGAGAGAAGAGTCCCATCCCTTCTCTGGACCTCAGCTGACATATACATAAAATGGGAGGTTTTTGCTAGAATAATCCATACAGCTCTAGCCCCTAGGACCCAGGACCAGAACAAGGGCACTCCAGACATGAGGAGCTCAGGGGGCAGAGGAGAATTTAGGATGTAGAAATGGAGAGACAGGGAGGTATGCTCTTAGAAAACAGGGTTTGGGATATGGAAAGACAGGGAAACAAGGTCACAGAATCACAGATTTAGGGCTGAAAGGATACTCAGAGGCCATCTAGTCCAACCAGTTCATGTTACAGATGAGTAAACTGAGACCCAGGGAGGCAAACTGGAATAATAACAAACATTGATGCAGTCCATTGAGACTCACAAAGCACGTTATAGATGTTATCTCATTTGATCCTCACAACAACTTTGTGAGGTACGTGCTACTATTATCTTAATTTTACAGATTAAAAAGATGAGGCAGACAGAGGTGAGGTGGCTAACCCAAGATCACACCTAGGAAAGGTGCAAGGGCAGGACTTGAACTCCGAACTTCCTAACGCCTAGTGTGTCATTCTACCCACTAAGTCACCTGGCTAGTGCAAGTTCCCACAGGTGATAAGCAGTAGCAAGACACTAGAGACAGGCACATGGGAGATAGTATTAAAGGACATTAAAGACCAGAATATGGGGAGATGCAGAACATGCAGATGGAGCTGAACACGTGTGTAAGCAAAGTTTGAGATGGTGTGTGCTTGTAATCCTTGCTACTAAAGAGGCTGAGGATGGTAAACAGCTTGACTTTAGGAGTTCTGAACTACAGGGGGCCAAACCATCAGGGGTCTAGTCCAGGGATGGGGGACCTGTGGCCTCTAGGCCACATGTGGCCCTCTAGGTCCTCAAGGAGGCTTTCTGACTAAAGACTTCACAGAACAAATCCCCCCCTTAATAAAAGGATTTTTTCTGTAAAATTTAGACGCAGTCAGAGGACTACACTTGAGGACTTAGAGGGCCACATGTGACCTCCAGGCTACAGGTCCCCCACCACCAGTCTAGACTAAGTCCTGTACCAATGGTAAGCCCTCAGTAGCAAAGGGACACTAGGCTGCCTAAGAAAGGTAAATCAGGCTCAAATCAGAAAAAGAGCAGGTCAAAGCTCCCATGTCCATCAGAATGGGGTTCTGATCATTCATCATTCATGAGTTCATCATTCATGAGTGGCCATAGTACTTCCAGCCTGGGTGAGGTCAGGAAAGCCAATTTCCCTATTCCTCTAAAACTATATAAAATCCCAAACTATACATACACACACATCTATATCTATAGATATGTATGTGCATATGCATATATAAGTGTATACATTTGTGTACCTACATATACATGTATACACAAACACACATATTCCTATCTATATGAATGGGGAAATAGATATAGATAATTAGATAGAGAGACATACAAATGGTATAGATAAAGATGACATACATATAAACAGATGAGAATGGGGAGATTCAGGTATGGGAGACAGAGGCAAGGACAGATCCAGGAGTTGGAGAATAGAGGGCTAGATATTCCTAAATGGAATGGGCTACTGCTTCCCTGAAGGTCTCCAAGCAGAAGTGTCAGAGGACCATTTGTCTAGTATACAATAGTATAGATAGCAGAAATCCTCATCGCAGTGTGGGTTGCAATAGATGGCCTCTGGGGTCCCTTCCAATCCCAACACTCTGTGATTCTATGATTCTAATTGTACTACTAAAGGCAGCAGTGAGTTCAAGTTGGGAACCAGTCAGTGAAGGTAGGATCAAAATCACAAGCAATAGGGAAGAAGTGGGGAGGGGAGAATCATCAGGGGATTTAGGGAACTAGGGCTGAAACAGCCTCAGGGATGTTGGAAGGACCAGAGACTGGGGCTCCAGTGATGGGGATAGAAAAGAGCAGGAAGGTATGTGACCACTCCAGGTCTTTACCTCAGAACCCAAGCTCCTTCCTGCCCTGAGCCAATAACTAAGGAACAGTTAAACTATGAGCATCTCTCCACTTCAAGGGCATGGGACCACATAGCCAAGCTGGCAGGGTCACACAATAGAGTATGGTATTTGATGTCATAGGTAGTTGTTGTTCAGTCGTCCAGTCATGTACAGCTCTGTAACCCCATGGAACATAGCAGACCAGCACCTTCTATCCTCCACTATCTCCCAAAGTCTGTCCAAGTTCTTGTCCATTGTTGCCATGACACTATCTATCCATCTCATTTTCTGCCATCCCCTTTTCCTTTTGCCTTCAATCTTTCCCACCATAAGCATCTCTTCCAATGGAGTCAAAGTATTTGGATTCAAATCTTACCCTGACAGACATTTAATACTTACATTACCATGAACAAATCACTTTCTTATCTGCAAATGATATTTGTATTTTTATTTCTATGTCCTCAAGGTCTAATGTAGTTTCTGATACATGGTAGGAGCTTAACAAATGCTGGATGAATTGAATTCTATCCTAAAAGAATCCTTCTAATGGGCCCTCCCTGGCCTGCTTGCCTCACTCAGGGCCCCTTCCCCACCTGAGGTATCTTGAGTCTTGGACTCAAGAGGAAAGAGGCTGAGGTCAGGTCCTCCATGGCCCAAGATGAAGTCCCAGTGCCAGACTAAGTCACAGGACAGAGAGCCAGTCTTACTTCCCCAAACCCACTGTGTCTGGACTATGTTCCCCCAAACCCATACTTCACCTCTTCCTCCTATTTTCTTCCCCTGACTCACAGGATTCACTAAGCTGCCTGGCCAGAAGACCTGTGGGAAAAGTGTACTTCTCTTTACCTTTGTGCTGCTGATCTCCGTGGCCCTTTGGGCTGCACTTCTATTCTTGTTCCTAACTCGGTGTAAGAATCTCTCCACCCCTAACCCTTTGGCTCCTATGTTTTACTCCAGGATCCATTCTTCAAACCCTTAACCTAAAAACCCAATGAAAAGGGTTCAGAGGCTATGGGGGTGGGGGTGGGAGTGGGGGTAGGGGTGGGGAAGAAAGTTTGGCCAGGGGAAGGGGGAATATAAAAAAGGTGAGCACTCATATTGTCCCGATTCCTTTAGCCAAAGAGATAGCCCAGGACTTGGAGAAGCTTCAAGAGTCCTGTGTGTATCACAATGGTATGTATATCACCCAATGAGACCCTAAGATGTTACGTGCCCCTCCTCAATCCTAGATCCAAAGATCTCAACTGCCTCTCAGCTTCACCCCATGATTCTCTTTTATTTCCCATTACCAGCCCCTCTACCCCCCAGAATCACAGAGCACAAAACCAATACATTTTGCAGATGAGGAACCTTGGGCCCCTGGAGAGCAACATGACTCATCCAAGGCCACATGACTAATTAGTAGCAAAGCTTAGACTAGAACTCAAGTCTCTGAACTCTTCAGCTCTGGGTGCTTTTCAAATTCCTCTTACCTAGGCTTGTAGAACTCAGAATGACTGTGCCCTTGTAAGGAATGACCTATTGATCCTGAAATAATCCTTGATCAGTAAAAATCACACCCCCCACCCCCAGACCAGAGAATGACTTCTTGAGTGGATAGTCTCCTAGAATGCCACCCTCCCCTTATCTTCTGGAATGACTCTTTTGGCCCACCCTCTGACTTTCTCCTCTCTCTACTTTCAGACTCTGGGATTGTGACTATCATCAGGCAGCTACAGATGGATCAGTGGGACCTCAAAAATGATGGTGAATCTCAGGCTGGGTGTATCTGGGGTCATGCTGGAGAAATGGGTCTCAGTCAAAGCCCTGAGGGTTTATGGGAGAACAGAAGAGACAGCTCCATGTCAACATCAACAGGATGCCAATATTAACACCAGGCTGAGGAGACGGCACTTGGGGGGAAGCTGGGGGAGGGAGGAGTGTGGAGAAACTGTGCAACCTTGAAGAAGTCCCTTCCCCTCTCTGAGCCCATAGGACAAAGATAGGTCATTCTGCCCTACCAGGCCCTGGGACATACAAAGGGATAATGGGGTGATACAAAGGATATGACTTCACCAATCTCTTTCCATACCACCAAGACCTGTGAAGAGAGACATGACTCCCTCCCCTTCTCTCCTCAAAAAAAAGATCTGGAGATTTAGTGTACTATGGATCAACAGTGTGATATGACAGCCAAAACAATGAACATGTTCTTAAGTTGCATTAAGAGAGCTCTAGTGTCCAGGGGTGGTGGTGGTAAAGGCAATGTCCCATTGTGCCATTCTGGTTAGACCTCATCAGTATCATGTTCCGTTAGGGGAACCACCATTTGGGAAAGACACTGTCTTTCTAGAAACTGTCTCAGAGAGCAGCAAAGATAGTGAAGGGCCTCTGTTCATGCCTGTGAGGATGAATTGATGCAAGTAGGGATGTCTAACATGGTAAAGAGAAGAGGGAAATTAAGGACTGTCTTCAAGCATTTGCAGAGTTGCCAAAAATAGAAAAGATTTACTCTGCTTGACCCCAGAAGGCAGAACCAGTAGTGGGAGCTAGAAATTACAAAGAGGCAAATTTAGACTCAATAGAAGGAAAAGTCTCCTAACAAATATGGTTGTCCCAAACTGAAATGGATTACCCTTAGAAGTCCTCTAGAGGTCTTCCACCAGAGATGAGATGACCACTTACTGGAGAGAGAGGTGGCAGAGTGATTTCTGTTCAAGTAAAGAGATAGACTCTGGGGTCCCTTCCAAATCCCTGGCCCTGGGTGGGAACTAGGACTACAGACCCTCTGTTCTGAAGGCAGCAGCCATCCCTAAGACCAACCTTGTTCTCACTTTCCCTTGAAGTCCCTCAGCTCTCCAAAGCCCTGAACAAACTCCAGGAAGACCAAACAACCTTGAAATCTAAAGGTGAGAAAGTTCCATGATGGGAGGGTGGCCTTTTGCTAAGGATAAAGCATGAGGAATCTTTGCCTTCCTTGGTAGCAAAAGCAAACACCTGAGCATTCCCCAAACTCCTAGATTACGACTTTATGCCTTTGGGCCCCAAAGGCTGGCACCAGCATCTGAGCTGGTTCAGTCTCTTAGTGGGGTGGGGAAAAGGTGTAGAATAGCAGAGGTCCAGAGGCATCAGTCCAGGAGAAGGAAGGAACCTTGAACTAATCCAGAGAAATGTGTTTAGGAATTCACCTGTGGTGGCCTCTAGGCTCCACATAAGATCACAGTCCCAGAAACTGGGGACAGGGAAACTCAAAGACATTCTGTCCAGAAGGGAAAGTTTGCCCCCACAAACTGACTCTGTAATTCAAAAGTCAGTTTTCCAAGACCCTGAAAGAACCACCAGCTGAACAGACAGCCTTAAGATCTCTGGGCTTAGAGACATGGTAGATGTCAAATAGTGGAATGAATAATATGTGGCTAAGGGAATATAGATGAGGAGAAACGAACAAGGGAAATAAGGACCCTAAGGACACAAGATATATAGGAGGGAGCCCTTGGAGAAGGGGAATATGAGGGGAGGTTGTCCTGAGGGATATGAGAGATGGAGGTCCTAAGGGGATGGTGGTTTTGTGGATTATCCCTTTGCCTAAGATGGACAGTTCTCCCCTCTTCCCTTCCCCCACCCCAGCCTCTCAGATGAATCAACAACTGGACAGACTTGAAGAAGACAGAACAGCCTTCAAGTCCCAGGGTGAGAAGATGGGGATAGAGAAGGAGGGTTGTGGGAACACAGAACCAAGTCCAGAAGGAAGGGGACAGAAAAAGGTGGAGGAGAAGTGGAGAATGAACTTGATCCCAGAAAGACATCAACCCTAAAGGCTGCTCTCTCATCCCCAATGTCCCCAATATCCACAGTGTTGAATGAGCAGAATGCTGCTACTCAGGCTTGGGGAAAACTTCAGGAAGAGATTGAGAAGCTTTGGACTGAATTCCAAAGGGCAAATGGTGAGACGGCAAATGGTGAGGGTGGGATCTTCCCCTCCAAGCTTCCCCCACTCAGTTCCCTTTTACTCCTCCATGGAGCCCTTTCCTCAAAGCTGAATAATCAGACCCAGCAGATTCCCCAGACCCTAGGGAGTGAGGCCAAAGCTTCATCTCCACCCTTCGGCCTTTCTGGATTCATCAATAGAGTTTCTGTGTTACCATCTCTATCTTCCTTTCTCATCTTCTACCACACCTCACCCTGCTCTCCTCCTTATTCATAGATCCCAGTCTCAGACCCCAAGGGTAGACCCTTCCAATGTTTCTAATCCAAACTCCCTTTCAGGATACCTATCACTTCTACAAGCCTCCCCAACAAGGGGTTGTCTAGTCACTGTTCAAATAAACTCATCCACACTTAATACTTTAGTGATGATGGTAGTAGTTGGTGGTGATAGTGATAATGGTAATGATGGTGATGGCTCCTCTACCTAGGATGGAGAATACTCCCCTCTTCCCCCTCCCCAAAGTCCACTGCTTCTCAGCTCTCCCAAGGACTGGACAGGCTTGAAGAAGACCACACAGTCATGCCAACAGAGGGTGAGAAATTGAGAACAGATTGATGATGTTGGTGGTATTCATAGTCATGACAATGTTGGTGATGATGATGTTGATGGTGGTGATGTCAATAGAGACAATGGATCATGATATGGTGGAGTGATAATGATGCTGGTGATGGTGACATTGATGTTGGTAAAGAGTTTGAAAGAATGATGGTGGTGCTATTACTGGAGATAATGGTGAAGATGAGGAAGTTAATGCCTGTGATGTAGTTGATTATAGAACTGGTGTTGGTGGTAAAGATGGCGACACCTTTGGTGATGTTGATAATGAGAGTGGTGGTGATAATGGTGGTTATAATGATGATGGCATCAGTGAGGTTAACAGTGGTTTTAAAAAATGGTGGGTAGTAGTGGTAGTGATTGTTGGTGATGGTAGAAGAGGAAAAGGGAACAAGCATTTATAAAGTACATATTATGTGCCAGGCACTGTCCTAAGCCCTTTACAAATATTATCTCACTTGATCCTCATAACAATGCTGGGAGATAGGTCCTATCACCCCCATTTTACAGTTGAGGCAAACAGAGTGACTTACCCAGGGTCACTCAGCTAGTAAGTGTCTGAGGCTGTATTTGAACTCAGGTCTTCCTGCCTATAGATCCAGCTCTCTATCTACTGTACCACCTAGCCACCTGGTGGAAGCGGTGATGGTGAAGGTAATAAAGACAATGATGGTGGCAGTGACTGAGATTGGTGATGACAGTGGTAATATTAATAGTGACTATTGTGATGATGGAAATGATAATGTTAATAATGGTGATGGTGAGAGTGGTGATGACAGTGGAGGTGAGGATGTTAATGGCAATCAACAGTAATGATGTGATGTGATGGGAGTGATGATGGTGACAGCCTCCAAGATCCTTTCCAATCTTAAGATTCTGTGCTTTTCTCCTTATCTTAGGGACCATTTGCTCACCAGAAAAAATCCTGCCAGTGGCCATGAGTGGTGGCTGGAAGCTTCCTATGCCCTGACCCCTTTGCTTACCTCTTTCTCTTGGTATAGGTTCCATCTGCACAAACTGCCCAGAAAACTGGCAACTGTTTGAGAAAAAGTGCTACTTTTTTGGAAAGGAGCCCAAGACATGGTCCCAGGCCAAGTTTGCCTGTGTCAGTCTTCAGGGTCGGCTGGTCAGCATCAAAAGCAAAGAGGAGCAGGTAGGACATTTCAGGACCTGAAATCCAAGGAGGTTGAACTGAGCAGAAAAAGGGGAAGCTCAGTGACCAGAGAAGGCTCCAGGATAGGTCCCTAGTTGGATCCCTCCTAGGATGTAAAGGGTTTTAGTAGGGATTGAGCCCAGCCCTGGGAAGAAGCTCCAGGGATGCTTCCCTCCTCCATTTTCATGGGGCTGGACTGATGGGGTTAGGATGAAATGGCTCTACTTAGGGGAAAAGATTGAGTGGGTTTGTAAAAAGAATGTCTGATGCCCCAGGAGGTTATGGGTCCTAAGGGAGGCAAGTCTAGGGACCCAGACATCTTGGCCAATTGCTTGACCTTTCTTCAGGCCTTCCTAACCCAGAAGGCCAACAAGAAGGGTTCCTGGATTGGCCTCCGAGACCTGGACATAGAAGGCGAGTTCGTATGGATGGATGGGAGTCCCCTGAACTACAGGTGAGTTGGGGGAAGATCCAGAAAAGCGGGATGGAGTGGAAGCTCAAAGCCAAGACTGTAAGGCAATTACTCTCTCTCTCTCTCTCTCTCTGGAAATTATCTGCTTTTCAGCAACTGGAGCCCAGGGGAGCCCAACAACCAGGGTCAGGGGGAAGACTGCGTGGCAATGCGTGCCAACAATGGCCGTTGGAATGATGCCAACTGCCGGGGACAACAGGAGAGCTGGATCTGTGAGAAGTTAGCCACATGCTAACCACTGACCATGGCCCAAGGCCTACAACCTGAGGCCTACACTCAGCTTTAGCCCTGACATAGCAGAGTCAAAAGGCTTCTTATTTTTCTTTGAAAAGGAACAGGAAGGAATTCCCCTCCTAATCCCAGACGTGAAACCTCATGTCCCCGATCCTACATACTGTCCCAGCTTCTGGCCCTCCCATTCCCTTGGTTCTCTGCTCTATTCCAGGCCTTCCCACTCCTGGACTAGGACTCAAACTCCCAACCCCCAGTCTCCAGTCCCTTCCCTGAGCTGGGAAGGAATGGCAACTCTCCCCCCAACACCTACTTTCCCTGAGGTTGAAGGAAAGGTCAGTCCCAACCTTCCCTAAACTCTCAGCCTTCCATCCCAAGATATCCTGATGCTCACAGTCTTACCTGCTTCCTCACCCACCAAAGACTCTTGGATAGAGTTTCCAAGGTATGCCAGGGAAGGATGACTTTGTCCTGATGCTTCCCTTCCTCCCACTCTGCCCCAATGGGTCAAAGAATGAGGTCAACTTCACACTGTTCTCTCAAGAGAGGAACTGTGTCACAGAGGAATGTGTTCACAGGCCAAGGCAACAGCAGCCCACCACTGACCTTGGAGGCTGGAGTTTTTTTGTTCTTCTGCAGCCAGAAGCTTCCTGGGTTTCCCTCACCATCTCTGGTCCTAATCTGGCCAGGCTCAGACCTAGGTTCAAAAGCAGCCACCCCATTTATAGATGGGAGCACTAGGGCTTCTAGCCCAGCCTATAGCACACTAAGGGTCTAGGACTGCACATCCACCTGAAACAAAGCCAAATCTAGCCCTCTAATAGGCCACATTCCAAGTTCCCTACCCTCACCCCACAAGACCTCATTCCCCAAGCCTCACTTTTGCTCTCTGTCCCTCAGCTCCACTCCTAGACACACAAGAGGTTAAAGGTTTTCTGGGGTTATCATCAAATCCTGGTCCCTGGTGCCTCCAGGAAGTTTGAAAGAGCAAACATATATATAATATACACATATGTATGTATATTATATATATGTATGTATGTATAGAATAGTCAGTTGTCTGCTTCCCATAGGATTTGGAGATGGACAAGCCCCTAAAGATCAATTAGTTCAATCTCCTTATCTTACATTTGGGGAAAACGTGGCCCAGAGGTAAGTGATTCATTCAGGATCAGTAGGTAGAAATAAGTGGCAGAGCTGAGATTAGAGACTATTTATTCTGACTCCAGATCTAAGGCTCTCCCCGCAAAGCCTGTGCAGATCTGGTCCAGGTTCTGTCAGTCCGTATCCTCCCTCCCCCAACAATGCGTGAGGTTCAGAAGTTCACAAGCCCTTTATCTTGCTAGCCAGGGCAGCCTGCCAAGGTCCACCAGAGCCTTGCTGGACAAGTCTCTCTCCTTCTCTGATGCTCATTTTCCTCTCGTATAAAAATGAGGTTGGCCAGAAGACTTCTAAAGGCCCCTTCTGGTTCTAAATCCTGTAATGAAGTGCTCTCTATGGGACCTTCCCATCATGACACTGCAGGCAGTCTAGACTAACAAACCACCACCCTCATCCCTCCCTCATCCCTTAAAGAATTAGTGACAGCTTCTCTGGGAACTCTTCCAGCACTGATCACAGAAGAGCGGCTTTGCCATCGTCCTGGCCCCCCTGGGCAGCCCTTGAACTCCCACGGCTACTTTCCCAGGCTTGTTTTTGCCCAAATGAAGTGCTGACCCTTTCCCCTGACACTCTCCTCCCAGCCCCAGAATGTAGCATATTCCCAGTACAAACTTAGAGTCTCATTTCTGCATCTACTGACAACAAAAGCCTCCTGTTATTTTATCCCGAATTCTCCTCAGCTCATTGATTCAACAAACGTTCATCAAGGACATCCTCTGTGTAGGGCACAGTACCCTCTCTAATGAGATACTCAGGGCTGGGATTTCATTAACAGGGCTTGGTTCCCTCACTCCTCAGGCCCCCAAAGAATAAGAGCTGTCAGAAAAGACCACAATCTGACTGAACTACTGACTGGGGTTCCTTCAAAGCCGCCTATATTCATGCTGCTGCAGGGGGTCCTTCCCCACAGGCACATAAGGACCTAATCCTCAGCTTAGAAGTTCTATCCACTCTCCTGTTCCACATTCAGTCTTCAAGGTGGCTCTTGGCTTATGGCCAAGAACAGATTTGCAAGAGCCCTTGGACTTTATCAGCAAGGGGCACCCCCTTGGCTGGGGGAGAACTACAGGAGAGTACATGAGTAACTGCCTGGGGCAAAACAAAAGACTTGAGACATTCAAACATGCCAGTGGAAATAAAGCCATTAACTAGTGTCAGGGTCACAGAAACTAACACTAGAAGGGGCTTAGAGATTAGCAAATCCTGGGGGCAGCTAGGTGGCACAGTGAATAGAACACCAGCCCTGGAGTCAGGAGGACATGAGTTCAAATCCGGCCTCAGACACTTAACACAAAAACTAGCCATGTGACCTTGGGCAAGTCACTTAACCCCATTTGCCCTCCAAAAAAAAAAAAAAAGGAGAGATATCAGCAAATCCAAACCCCTCAATGTGTAGAGGGAAAATAAGGCCCCAGACCACAAAGTCAGTGAGTGACAGTCAAGATTCAACATCCCAGGTCTAACCATCATGAAGCCAACTGACTTGCTGTATGAGGATGCTTTCCCTCTGGGGTTCAGTTTCCCATGTGGGAGTTGGACTACATGGTCCCAGAGGAAAAGGTCCTAAATATACAAAAGTATTTAATTATAGGGCTAATTTTTATGGTAGCAAAATTCTGGGAAAATTAGGTGCCCATCAACTAAGATATGGCTTAACAAATCATGGTATATGAATGCAACTGAATATTTTTTTGTGCTATAATAGATGAAAATGAAGAATTTGAAGAAATCTGAGACTTGTATAAAATAATACAATAAGAAGGGAGGAGAACTAAGAGAATAAAACTGTAAATAAGTAGGTAAAGGAAAAATAATCAAAGGCATCAGAACTCTGTATCCCAGGGATCTGTCCTCACCCTAATCACCCTCTTCTCCTTGATCACTATCCACTATCTAAACTGTCTCATCAGCTCTAATAAGTTCTACTATTATCTACATGCACATGGCTCCCAAATCTACCTATTAAGTTCTCATCCATCTCCTCAGCTCCACTCCTAACCAAAGACCCACAGGGTATCCTGCAAATTTAATGATCCATCATAATCTCAAACTCATTAACCAGAGTTCATCTTTCCCCCTAAGCACACCCTCCTTCTATCCAGGGCACCACCAAACTTCCAGGCATACAAGCTCACAAATGGAAGCCATTCTCAATTTTCATGCTCCCTCAGACCCTCATCACCCCTCTCCTCAGACACTGTAATAGCCTCCAAATTGGCCTCCCTGCCTCAAGTGTCTTGTTGCTCCAGTCCATCGTCCAAATGGCAGCAAACAGAATAAACCCTACGGCACAGATCTGTCACTGCCTGCTTAATAAGCCTCGGTGGCTCCCTACTGCTTCTACAATTAAACATAGACCCTTCCACTTGGCATCAAAGGCGCTTCATAATCTACCTCCAACCCCTCTTTCCAGAATGAGTTCTCATTACACCTTCTCATGTACTATATTCCTATACAACTGGCCTTCTGGCATCCCACCTCTTCTTTACCTTTTCACAGGTGGCCTAGAATATTTTCTCCACCTCTTAAAATCACTAGATCCTTTTAAGGCTCTGCTCCTATAAGAGGTTTTTCCAGATTCACCCAGTTGTTTGGGTCCCCCCACCACTGAAAAAAAATTGTCTTGTACTTTTGTATATATTTTGTATTTAATTACCAGTATACATGTTGTTTCCTTCATTCCATGCCCCCCCCCCAAGCTGACTGTAAGCTCCTTGAGGGCAAAGGTTATTCCTTGTTTGTCTTTGTGCCAAGCTTATCACAGTGCCTGGTACAAAGAAGATTTTTAATAAATGTTTAATAAATGCTTATTGAACTGAACTGAATTGAATCACCTTGACAAACCTGTAAATTTAGAACCCAAAGGACTAATAATGAGATCCCTCCCTCCTCTGGCAGAGAGGTGGTGGACTGTAGGTATAGAATGAGACATAATTTCTCAGACACAATCAATGTGTTGATCTGTTTTGATTAAATTTCTTTGTTATAAGGACAACTTCTATTGTGGGGGGGGGGGGTTCCTTGGGAAACTATAGTTTTGGAGGGTTTTTTTTAAGTCTAGATGGTATTTCAAGTCTCCTCTAGTTCTGAGAGTTTTTTAAGTGACAACTGGAGTCTTTAATCCAGGCCTGCCCTTTTCACTAAACACACAATTAATTTGGGAAATTAAGCATAAATGGAATGATAATGAGTCACAGGATTTAAAGTTGGTCAGAACTGCAGAGATCATCTTACTTCAATCCCTTCACTTTACTGAATAAAGGGAGGTCCAGAGAGGGAAAGGGATTTGTCCAAAGTCACAAAGATAGAAAACAGCAAACCGAGGATTCAAATCTAGTTCCTCCAACTCATGAGCTCACCAGGCTGCTCATGGCAGTGACTATACACAGCCAGCAAAAGGCTCAATGGCCTCTGTCCACTTACTCAGTCGATGAGCTTTGAGAAGACCAAGGTCCAGCCTAAATGGCTCTCTCCAAATGGTGCTAAGCTTGGCATCACAAAGAGGGCATCCAAAAAAGGTTTTGTGAAATAAAGATGGCAGGACTAGCCCTCGACTACTTAGCCAAAACTAACCTATCCTCAAAGGAAACTCAACTATCACACCTAGAGTTGTGGAGATGGCAAGTACAAGAGACAGTTGAGTCCCTCTTCCCCTCCACATGGCCCATGACCACTAAGAATCTGGGCTGGAACTCCATCCCTGAGCTCTCAGGCTCAACACTGAGGAAACAAAGTATCCAAGAA
Organism: Petaurus breviceps papuanus; assembly: GCF_028583685.1. Lineage (NCBI taxonomy): Eukaryota > Metazoa > Chordata > Mammalia > Diprotodontia > Petauridae > Petaurus > Petaurus breviceps. Next base: position 2,878,747 of record NW_027185588.1, on the reverse strand, counting down.
CATAGGGAAGAGAGGGAGAGGGAGAGGGAGAGGGAGAGGGAGAGGGAGAGGGAGAGCGAGAGGGAGAGGGAGAGGGACAAGGGAAGGCAATGGGAAGCTCTGCTGTGGGTGAGGTGACCAAAGAAAGAAAAGGACAACAGATTATCTCCAGGAACACTTTGCTTTAATGTATATCACACTGTTTTCTAGCAGCAATTCACTGTCTTCAGAGCCCCAAAAGAAATTATGAGGACCGAACTATCACCCAAGATTCTGATGGGTGAGGGGGAAAGTGGCAGAAACTGAGAAAGGACAGAGGAATCCTGGGGTGACACGAGGATTAAACATTTGATCATACTCCTTCCCTAGAACTGGAACAGAAACCTAAATCTACCTCTGACTGTATAATAGCTACTAAGATGCCAGGTTTTGGGCTGATCAAGGGAACTACCCCTACTCAAGCAGGAGTAGGAACTACTGGGACAGCTCAGTTTCTGGTCCCTAGCCAGTGTGTCATGGGATAGAACTATGTGGGACCCTCCCCCCACCCCCCAAGCAGATAAAAAGCCATGGGATCCTCTAAACACATATCCCCTAGAATATTCCCCAGAGGGTCCAGGCAATAGGACTGCAGAATTTCTTCAAGGGAAACAGTCTGTCTTCCCTGGCTCATCTCACTGACTGATTCTTCCTCAACTGACAATATACAGAAGCCCCTATACTGAGTCCCCCAAGAAACCAGGCAGAGAAGAGTCAAGAGTTAAGAAAACCCTCCCCTCTTTCCACCCCTATTCATCTCCATACCATCCAGGAGATAACACACAAAAAAAAATAAAAAATAAAAACAGGCCAAACCCAGATTATGGAGGTTAGCCTGGTCAAGCCTAGAGGAACCTGAGTCCCTTGTCCCTGAGCACACCAGGGAATATACTCCCCGACACCAGAAACCATAGACAGACGAGGCCTGGTGACTAAATGCAGAAAGAGCCAAGAGTCAGGAGAAGTGATGAGAGTTCACATTGTGGTAGGCTGGGGGCAGGGGTAGTGGGGTGGGTGGGTGGGTGAAGAGTAGGTTGCTCATCTGGCAATAGGAACAATCCAGGGGTACAAAGGACCATGGCTCAAAAATACAAAGAAGGGCCTTGCCCTCTCATTCCCTAGTCTGTCCTCAGCTCAGCGGCCATCCAGGGCCCGGTCCCGGGCAATAACAGCCTCGTCGAACTTGATCATGAGTGTGGTACCCTTGTGCCAGTGGGCAGTGACCTTGGCGGGGAAGCCACTGTGGGTGAGTACAGCTTCAACTACACCTGCTGTGAAGCTGGCACAGTTGAGCGTGCTGTTCTCCTTGGGCACGGAGATGTACGTGTTGATGAGTGGCTCACGCTCGATGATGTAGTAAGTCTTGTCGTCATCATTGGCTTGTTCCAGCTTGTCTGCCTCCTTGCCAAAGAGTGCCCGCCACACTGCACCCTTGACAAAGAGCAGTGCACCCAGTACTCTAGTCTCCCGTCGGCCGCCTTTCTCCCGAGTGGCCAGGCCATCCAGCACTCGGGCGCCTACCTGCTGACCCAGTTCTGCCAGCCGTGCCTGCAGCTCTGCCACGGAGTACACACGATTCTGGCAATACTGAACCAGCTCTGAGAACAGCAGGGAGAAGGCACTCAGGCTCACCTCTGTCTTGGGCCTTACTAGTGACCGCTCCAGGATGGCTGACTTCCCTCTTGTGAATCGTGCATCCATGGCTTCTAGGCAGTGGGAACAACCTTGCGGGGAGAAGCAATAATATAAGAGAAAGAGCCTTGAGTGGGGAGTCAGATGTCTGCCTTCTAGCTCCAGCTCTATCATTAATTCCCTATGTGACCCAGAACAAGTCCCTTTCACAGAATCATGGACTAAATGGTTATCTAGTCCAACCTATTCTTGAACAAGGCTCCCCAGGACATCATATCAAGTAAATGGTCATATGGACTCTACTGAGGATCTACATGTGGGAAACATATTATCTTCCAAATAGAGACAGCCCAGGCTACTTCTGGACAGCTCTCATTATTAGAAAGTTTTTCCATACGTTGAAGCTAAATCTGCCTCTTTATTCTTCTACCCCCTCTTCCTCATTCTGTACTCTGGGGCCAAAAAGAATAAGTGTAATCCCTTTTTCACAAGACACAAATACACAAAATACCAGTTCTTCTGAGCAACCAAAGTTCCTCCACCAATTCCCCAATCTTGGCCCCAGCCCACCTTGGATTTAGGAGTAAGGCACACAAGAGGGGAGATGACTGACCCAGGATCACACAGCTAGTACTGGAGGCCAGATCTGAACAAGACTGACCCCCTTGGATTTAATTCCAGCTCTCCACCCACCAGCTCATGCTGTCTCTTAAACACCAAGCCAAGTCTTCTCTTTCCAGGCCCAACATGGCCAGCTCCTTCCTCTAGCCCCCTCACTGCCAGTCACTTTCTCTGGACATGCTCCCACTTGTTACAAGTATCTGCAATTATATCAGTGGGAGCTACTTAGAGTGCTAGGAAAATGATCAAACAGGGTCATCTTAGGGGGAAGCCACCAGGACTAGCTTTGGTCAATCTGCCAATGTCTTTCCTAAAAAGTGGCCCCAAAATATCTGGGGACACAGTACTGCAGATATGGACTGACTAGAGTAGGACTATATCCTTTTCTGTTTCTCCAGTCTCTAGCATACAGTAGATTTTAATAAATGCTTATTGCCTAGATCTGAATCGAACTGAATTCTGGACTCTAAGCCTCTCAATGAACTCACTTCTGGCTGCCAAGTCAGACTGCTACCTCACACTGAGCTTTCAGTTCACTTAAATTCACAAATCGTTATCTAACCACATACATCTTTCAGGGCCTCAGTTTCATTATCTGTAAAATGAAGCTGTCTGTAGGTGATACAATGCAAAGAACACAGGATGTGGAGTCAGGAAGACTTGATATCAAATCCTGCCTCAGACACTTACCTGCCTTGTGACCCTGGGCAACTGAACCAAGAGTTAACAACTTAACTCTGTCTCAATTTCATCTGTAAAATAGAGAAAATAACAGCACCTGGTTCTCAGGTTTGTTGTAAGGATCATACCATATGTGAAGGTCTTTGTAAAATTCCATAAATGTAGCTATTAAATTATTATCTACTTCCCAGGATTATTGTAAAGAAAGCGCTAAGTTGCAATTCATCTTTGAAATGTGAACTGGGCTCATCATTATTATGACCTTCATTGTGTGGAGATGTCTCTGAGCTCTCAAATGTTATGCCAATAAATTGTGTGGGCCGTAGGTCTGTAGAGAAAAGACCAACCTAGCTAAACATAAGGAGGCTCAGGGACAATGGCAATGGCTTTTTCCCAGCCTCCTGGCTGCTCTAGTCTTTCTACAAAGACCTGATCTTCAGGACAAATGTTTTGATAAGACTCGATTAACAATGGACCAATTCAGATCAGATCAAGATCAATCACAAATCCTCGAAGGCCCAATAAATAACAACAGTAATATGAGTAGCATTTAAGGTTTGCACAGGGCTTCACAAAACATTATCTCATTCGCTCCTGACAACAACCCCGGGAAATGGGCGCTATTCTTATCCCCATTTTACAGATGAGGAAACACAGACGCAAAGTGTTTAAGTGACCTGCTTAGAGTCTCACAGCAAGCAAGCGGCAGGATTTGAACTCTCATCTTCCTGACTCCAAAACGGGAGGTTGAGAGGGACCCAGAGAAGAGAGTGGAGAGAAGGGAGGGGCTTTCACTGACTCAAAGCCCAATAGGGTCTGGGGCCTGAGAGACCCCCAAGTCTTGGGTTCTCCGACCTGGCCTAGAAGAGGATGACGCTTCCAACCCACCCTCCTCCCCTCCCCCACGGAAGCCCCAGATTAATCTTGACCCTGCCACTTTCTTCCTGTATGCCCTAGGATAAGTCCCTTAACCTGTCCGGGCCTCAGTCTCTTCATCTGTAAAATAAGGGGAGGTGGGCTCAATGAAGTCTCCTTCCAGCCCCACATCGAATGCTGACCCCCGTAGGGCTGTCCCCCCACCAATGGCCCCTAGACACCGGACATGACCCCACCCACACTCCCAGCCCCTCCCCCTACGCCCCGACGCGGCCGGGAGAGAGATCCCTAGAGGTGCTTGGAGGTCGCCACGCAGGGCGGAGGCCCAGAGACAGCACAGGCCGGGCGCGGGCCAGAGGCCTAGGCCTTCCCACACTCCGGCTCCCAGGACCTGGAAACCCCGCCTGCTTCGTACGGGGACGAGGCTAGGGGGCACAGGACGGCCGGAGACTGAGAAAACTCACCAGGCCCTTCGAAGCCGCAGCCGAAGGCAAAGCCCCTTTACGGCTGCCGTAAAAGACCTGGGAGGGCGCAGGCGCAGACGGAGCTGTCAGCTCGTGCCGAAACCCTCCCAGACTCCCAGTGAGGGGGCGGGTCTCGGCAGAAATTACCCTGACCGTAGGGCGCAGGCGCAGAAAGGAAGGGGCGTGTCCCAGAGGGAGCTGCCCTGAGCGGAGAGCGCAGGCGCGAGGGGCGGGGCGAGCGCTGGGGGCGTTTGCTTGCTAAGCTTCTATTCGGTAGCTAGGAGCGACCTCTGAAGTCGTTTATAAAACTGAGGCACATAAACCTTAGATGTAGCCACATGCTTCCTTCTGGCCCTCAGTTTCCCACTCTGCAAAATCTCGATAATAAAATTTAGGTTACTTACTCCCCGGGATAGTTGTGAAGAAAGTGCTTTATAAAAATGCATGTGATTTTTGAAAAGTGAACTCTGGGTATCACGGTCATGGTCCAATCTGCACGCACACATTTTACAGATGAGGAAACTAAGACGCAGGGAAGTTTAATGACATGGAAGGTAAAACAAGTAGCAGAGTCAGAATTCGAACCTAGTTCTCTGACTCCCGAGGCATAAGCTGTCTCCCACACCACACCTCCCTCAGTGTATCTTTAGTAGGACTTGCTACAGGGTCCGGACTTAATGTTCTGGACTTTGCAAATCTTTTTTTTTCTTCTTTTTGGAGGGGGGAAGGTAGAGCAATTGGGGTTAAGTGACTTTGCAAATCTTAAAAATACACACACATACATTTATGTACATATATGTATATATGCCAACTACTATTATTAATAATAACCTGTGCGTGTATTCCCTAGTTGGTATGGTTATGTAAACTCCTTGAGGGTAGGGACTATCATTTTTATCTTTATAACCCCAGCACCCAGCACAACACCTGGTAAATAGCAGGAGCTTAATAAATGTTTGTCCAACTGTCAGATTGACTTTTGAGGGGTAGATCTGTGAACTCCCCTTGAGAAAACTCCCTCTACTGATGCAAATCAGCACCTGTTTTGCAGCTGGTTAGTATTTATTAAGTCTCTACTATGTGTCAGAGGCAGAGCATTCCCTGTCTTGAGCCCCGCTGTTTACAACCTATGACAATTTTTATCATCATCTTCTTTTCATCTTTTTTTATTGGCTTCAGAGAGAAATAATCTTCAGACAAGCTACCAATGTACTATTATACTTTTTTATTTAATATTCTATGAACTATTGCATAAAGGGATAAAATGATTACTTTTGTAGCTTAATGAAAGTATTAGCATATAAGTTCATCATCTGTAAGCTCACCAAAAGCATCCTCAGCTCAATTTCACTTGGAGACAGGATGACAGATCTCAGAGACCATCTGGTCTAGCCCTCTCCTTCATTTTACAAGTGAGGAAACTAAAACCCAGAGAAATTATCTTGTTCCCACAGGATTCTGATCTCCTCTACAAGGTCTCTATATTTTGAAAGGTTTTCATCCCAAGTAGTTTGGAGAGGTTGAATATTTGGTATGGTGACATATACTAAGAATGTTGCTTGTAAAGTTTTATGAATCACTCCATTTACTGTTTGGGATGAGTTGCCTTCGAGAAATTTTAAAAACTCCTTTTAATGACCCCAAACTTCTCATAGAAACAAAGGCCCATCTTTTTAGTACCAACATCCTACCAGTGTTACAGTATAACAGTGAGACATGGAATATAACAGTCTCAGAAGTATTAAAAGTTGTGATATGGAGGACAATGGAGAGATGTACAGTGTATATGAGTAGGTTGCAACATATAGCCTATGAGGGACTTCAAAGAAGAATAAGAATAAAAGACATGTCATCAGGGAAATTAATAATACAAAGAGAAGATGGACTGGTCACATGCCAAGGGATGACAAGTGAACAACTAGATAGAGTGTTCCACGTCACCCTTGGGTAACAAGGGGAACAAGTTGAATGGACCCCCAGTGGAAAACTCACGAGAGAAGATGGGCAAGAAGTGTACATGATGGTCAGCTCTTGGATGGGTTCCAATCTGCATCATCAGAGGGAGCTTTCATCTTGGTGAGATCACAGGTCCATTTCAGTAAGTGAGTATTCTTATTCTTATCAACATTATTATTTGTTGACATGAAGTTAAGTGATATAATAGAGCACTGGACCTGGAGTCAGGAAGACCTTACCAAGTGTGTGACCTTGGGTAAGTCACTTAATCATCATTTGCCTCAGTTTCCACATCTGCAAAATGGAGATAATAGAATCTGCTTCACAGGGTTGTTTGTGAGACTCAAATGAGATGGCAAATCTTTAAAGTGCCACATAAATGCTATTAATAATAATCATAATGATAAATGGCATAGTCCCAAGGCAGCCTTTTTTGCAGATCCTGAAGCAATCAGAATCAAAAGCAGAAAGAAGTCTTAGGGATTTATCTGCCTGACTGCTTAAAGCCAGCCCAGATCAGAAATGGATCAAATTAGAGATTCTATGTCAAGCAGTAGCTATCGTCTGCTGCACTTCTAACCCAGCCTCAAAAAGAAGAAAAAAAAATCCTCTTAACTTTTTAGAAGCAAGTTTATTATTTTTATTTATTTATTTTTAGTTTTCAACATTCATTTCCACAAAATTGAAAACTAAAAAATGAATAAATTCAAATTTAAAAAAAGAAGCAAGTTTGTTTATATATGTTCCTCCTATATAAAAAAAATTCCCAGAAATGAGTTTTCTAATTTATTTTAAAAACAACTGAAGTAAGTTTTATCTTATCTTGAGACATTATAAAGAATTTGGGTTTATCATTTATTAATACTATTATTATCTGAATATTTATAGGGATAAGCAAATCATGAGATATATAATTTATTAGTATAGTCTGAAAATTGTTTAAGTTTTAAAAATTATAAAAACTATGCAACCTTAATTTATCACCTTGGCAAAAGTTCGTAGGATCCTTAAGCTTTCTGCAATAATAATGTCACTTTAAAAGTACAAGATCTAATGACAAATTTAATCTCCTCTTCCTTGTTCTATTTTTTTTAAAGAAATAACAGAATCCCATCAGATTGATCAGAACAAGGTATTGATAATGAATTTAGGTGATTTCCATGTTCATGGCTATGTCGACCTATGTATTAGCTAAAAACTGGTTTCAGAGTTTCTATGATCTCTCATTTCATTGACAAAAATCCTACCCTTACAAGAATACTTTACTGATCCCCTTAATGTTAGTGCCTTCCCTCCATTTATTATCTCCAATTTTTCCTGTCTACATCTTGTTTATAAATAGTTGTTATCTCCTCAATAGATTCTGGACTCTTTCAGAGCAAAGACTATCTTTTTGCCTTTTTTTGGGGGGGGGGGTTGCGGGTAATGCTTAGTGCATAGTACCTGAATTCAAATCTGGCTTCAAACACTTACTAGTTGTATGACCCTGGACAAGTTACTTAACTCTACCTCAGTTGGACCTGGAGAAGGAAATGGCAAGCCATTCTTGGATCTTTGCCAGAAAAAAAAAACCCAAAGGGGGTCACAGAGAGTCAGACATGACTGAAATGACTCGACAAGAAAAGTACTTGGTATGGTGCCTGGCACACAGTAGGTGCTTAACAAATGCTTGTTGACTTATTGACTTGACACAGATTACAGCCACAGTAGATAACCTTCATAAATTTCTGTGCCCCCCAAATTTATTGCTTGATGGCTAGTGATAAACCACAGTAAACCTAGCTACACTAGTTTTTGGATAAGAGGCATACAGGTATCCATACTTTTAAATCTTTCTAACTTGATAAAAAGCCTGCCTTCAAGAACTGAAGGTCACTCTAAGACTTAAGTGAATGATTAAGATATATACAAATATCTATGTGCTCATCTGTATACAAGTATGTAACATAAAACTTTAAGCATAGAAAAAGAATACTCACATTCATGATTTCATGTTTCCTTGAACCTACTATGACCTTGAATCAGCTCTTTTAGGACAGATTTGGATGAGCTGAGTGGGATCTGAGGACTTGCAAACTGTCTCATCACTATGGCCCCTAAAGTAAGCTATCTCAAAGCAGGAAATGAACAAAAGCAATATTTTTAGCATCTCTCTAATACATCTCTGTAGGAATGCTAATATTGCCTCCGGCAATTATGTCAAAAAAAGGCATGGCTTAAAAGATTGGAATAAAAATCACATGGACTCTAGAAAGATTTCAGTATCAACAGTCTTGGATACTTTAGTTTGGTACTTTAGTATTAATGTGGTATTAATACTTTAATCTTAACACTTGTTTTAGTTTGATACAGTATTAACACTTGTCTTAGTCTGGTACAGTATGAACACTTGTTAGGTATTTTCCTTAAGGTTTAGACATATGTAATGTTATTGGACATCACAATCTAAATTTAAATAACAGTCACTTTCTCCTTTGATATGACAGTTTTAGGACTTCTGGGTCACATGACCAATAAGATGGAGAACTAGGCATTTTTTTAATCCTCATGACATCTCAAACTTCTTCAAAACAGAAATTACATGCCAAAGATAAAGTAAATACAGCTGTCTCCATGACACCAGAAACCCCACCAAAAATTAAAAACCCATGAGGTAAAACCTAACTTGAGATCACTCAGCACCCCAACTGCCTGCCATACTACCTAACCCACAGGCTTATTACAACACACTACCTCACACTTCAGTATCTCCTCCCATGGAAATACAAGCTCCAAATTGCAGAAATTGGCTGAGACCTTGGCAGCATTCTATGCTGGAAAAGATCTCCTCGGGAGAGCAGAGAAACAGAGGCAAAGGAGTAGGACACATATCTGGTCTTGAAATAGAAGTCAACCCACTGCCCAATCACTCCACTACCACCACCACCAGAGTTTTGATTTTCCAAACTCTGAAGGGCAGAAATCATCCAGACTTGCAATAGCACTAGCATCACAGTGCTCTGAACTGGAAAGCTAGAGAATAGAAAAACAGTGGGAGTGGAACAAGATACCATGGGATGGAGTGGGGGGGAGGGATTGAGATTGGGGAGGGTCTCTATGGCATTCCAGCAAGTATGAAGGAAAGAACCCAACCTCCAACTGGGGCCAGTTCTGTCCCAGCAAAAGTTAGTTGAGGCAGAGACTTAGACTAGTGAAGCATGAATTACCCAGTTTGGGAGGAGGCTGAGGTATTTTAAAATCCAGCCCCCAAGGAAACCACCACCGGAGGGGAGGGAATGAGAGAGAAAGGAAGCAATAGGGGAAAATAAGAGGGGGAATTTAAATCACCAAAGATCTCAGGAGAAAAAAAACTCAAAGACCTTAAACATAATCAGATTAATCGACAGGGAAAACAGCAGAAGGAAATATTTTCTCCAGATCTAGTCAATGAGCTCAGGCATCTATAAATAGAAACTGCAAAATAAAGGAAAATGACAACACTTGATGAAATAGAGGACCCTGTAGAATTTAAGGGAACATGGTACTATAACATACTGTTCCTACATGTTTTAAAAGATAAATAAGAACTATGAGAGCAGGATTTATGGCCCACACAGCAGAAATAGTAAAACAGAAAACCTTGAATCTGCGATGACAAGTCTCACCTAAGAAACAAAAGAGTGGATGATTGATTGGGAATACAAACATAGAAGTAAAGAACAATCTAGAAGAAAAGAAGCAAAAAGCAATAATAATAAAATAATATGTTCTCTATTCAAGCAAAACATTGATCCTGAAGACAAGTGAGTAGAGACAACCTAAGGATTGTATCTCTCCCAGAAGAACATAGTAAAGCAATAAATAATGCAAGAAAACTGTCCAGAACTTCTGAACACAGAAAATTAAATACTAATTGAAAAAAATGCATAGATCACCTCTAGGGAAAAAAAAGGCAGCAAAATCCCAATTCATATAGTAGTTAAATTTAGCAATTCAATTCAGAAACAACAAATTCTGCAAATAACCAAGAAAAAGACTTTTAAATATGAAGGGGGAAAAAATTGACACCCACCAGAAAACGTAGGAGAGAATAGAATAATGTGTTAAGAACAATAGAGCTCAAGATGAAGTCCAAGGTAACTTACCCTGAAAACCTGAACTTAATCTTAAATGAAAAAAAGATGGATGTTCAGTAATAAAAAGGCACCTGAAACATTCTTAGAAAGAAAACCAGAACTGAAGAAATTATTTGCTTTTTGATCACCCCAGACAACAGGAAGAAAGGTAGGAAGAGTGAATTAATAAAGCAGTCATGGACAGCAACAGGAACAGGGTGACAGCAGAGAGACCAAGGTTCTAAATTTATACAAGGAGTCAGAGATGAAGGCAGAAATAAGGTGGAGGTAATGATGGAGAGGGACATTAGGGACAGAACCTTGCAGTGCTTTGCCTACAAGTGAATCAATGTCTTGTGTGGGGCAACTTTACAAAATGGGAGGGTTCGTGGAAATGGGGAAGTATGATAGAGGAGAATGTGTAACATGCCCTGGTCAAATTAAGGGCTAGCAATGAAAGGAGGATAATCTCTGTGGTCTCCCAGGAAGAGAAGAGCCTACAGGGGAATGAGTGAGGAAAAGGGGGAAAGGATTGAAATGGGGAGTAAAAAGAGGGAACCCACGTTTTTATATTGGGAGGGGATTGCACTGATGAATCTCCCATGGATGAGAAAAGATGTTATATAAAGGGAGACAGGGACCTTGTCCTACATGTTGTCTGTGGGGATTTGGTGCTTGAAAAGATCACTCATTCTGCCTCAGGAGGGGGTGAAGTTGGAACTCCTGGGGGCACATGGGACAGTAGGGCAGGAACCAAGAAAAGAGGAGTAGAAGAAAATAGGAAAGAAAGGTGACCAGGGGGAGGTATAGGTAGCCATGGGCTACATAATCAGGAATGTGGGAGCAGGGGTCCTGCCGGGGTGCAAGGTCTTTTCTATTACCAACAGGAATTGACATTTTTTCTGGGAGTAAGGCACAATGTAAAAGGGGAACCCAGGGGACAAGCTTTATAAGGCAGTGGCAGAAACTGAATAGAGGGGAGAGCCCAAAATGGATACCTCAGAAGTACTGACTCCATGAGGAATGTAGAGAATAAAGGACTAGATGATTATATAGGGATCACAAACCAGAGAATGAGGGTGTAGCCTAGACGGAAAGAGATAGATAAAGAAGAGAAAAATTCTCCCTGGATACAGGTGCAAAACACTTTAAAAACTAATGAAGACTATTTAAAGGGAAGGAGGAGTGAACCTACTTAACTAACGAAGGAACAAAAAGAAAGAGGGAAAGAATTAAATAACCAGATGAAGGAGAGAGAAAAATGAACTAATAAGTAAAATTTCAAAGGGAAAGGGATCAAAAATGGAAGGAGGGGTTCAGGGGTGAGGGAAAGAGAGCCTTGGGAATAAGTCCACTTTAAAAATATATAAAGTAAGCAAAGAGACACAGTGCTGTGTCTACTCATCTACAGAGGAAGAAGGGGGAAATCATAACTTTAAAAAAATACCCAATCAGAGATAAATGGAGGAAAATATGAATCTAACTCATAACTTTCAATGTGAATGGATTAAACAATCCAGTAAAATGAAAAAGTGGCAGATTGAATAAAAATACAAAACCGTACAATATGTTGCTTTAAAAAAAAAACAAAGACATACACAAAATAAAACTGAGGCATTGGGAGAAAATTTACTATGCATCAAGTGAATACAAAAATGCAGGAATTACAGCCAGGTTATCTAACAAAGCAAAAGCAAACATTCGAAAAATAAAAAAGAATAAGCAAGGAAACTATGCAGAAAGGAATCATGGTCAGCAAGTCAATATCAGTGATAAATTTATGTGCTTCAAATGCCTTAGTATCCAAATTAACTGAGATACAAAAAGACATAGACAATAACATAATAGTGGCAGGACACTTCAATGTCCCTTGCTCGGTTTTGGATAAGTCTAACAAAAAGTAAAAAGCAAAACAAAAACAAAAAAGATGACAATGTGAAAATGAACAAATTATTAGAGAAACTAGAGTTTAAAAACTTATGTTATCTTCTAAATGGGAATGCAAAAGAATATGTGTATTTCTTAGCACTACATGGAACTTTTACAGAGCTATTGCAAACAAGTACCCGTGTTTCCCCGATAATAAGACCTATCCCGAAAATAAGCCCTCCCCTTACTGTGTAAGATTCCTCTAAAATAAGCCCTCCCCTGAAAATAAGCCCTATTGAGATTGCTACTGTAGTGAAGGTGATCCGCTGTGCTACACGCTACATTACGGTACCCCCTGTATGCACCGTCCTCCCCCCCACCCCGGGTGAAATGCACGCTGCTCTCCGAGCTACATCCAATCAGAGCTGCAGCAGTGAGCGCGTCATCCTGTTCTTCCCCAGTGATTTGCTTATTGAATAAAGGTACATTTTTTTGTTCACATTTACCTGTTTATTAAAATCGCTGTCAATGTTCATTAAAATAAGCCCTCCCCTGAAAATAAGCCCTCTGGTGTTTTTCTGTCCAAAAAAATAATAAGACAGTGTCTTATTATCGGGGAAACATGGTATAATATGGCAGAAATAGTAAATGCGTCCTTTATAGACCACAATACAATAAAAAAGTCATTGGCTCAAGGATCACAAACAAAAGAATGAACCCAAATGGATTCTTAATAATGAAGTCGTAAATAATGAGTAGGTCAAAGAATAAATCACAAAAAACAATTAATAAGCATGTGAAAGAAAATAATTATGATAAAAACAACATACTAAAATTTCTGGAATATAGCTAAAGCATCTCTCAGGGATAAAATGATATCCCTACAAACGTTCATTAACAAAACAAAAGAGAGAATTAATGAATTAAATATTCATTTTTTTAATTAGAAAGTCAACAAATAAGCAAACATAAAATAAGCATAAAAGAGAAGATATTAAAAATTAGAGGATAAATTGGAAAACAAAAATTTTATGGAAATTACAAATAAAGCTAAAAATTGATTCTTTTGAAAGACTAATAAAATAAGCCTAGAGCTAATCAATTAAGAAGACAGCAGGAAAAAAAAATCAACAAAATAGCAAGTGAGCAAAGTACAACCACAACAAAACCAAAAGAGATAAACTAGAAGTAGAATTTGAAATTGGTATTTATAAATTCCAATTTAGAATAAGTTTGAGTAGAAACAAATGTTTATATAGTGTTCTGTTGTCTCACATTCTCAAAATGGTTTGTTTGTTTTTTTCACATTGTTTCACTACTCATAATGTAGCCTGGGGATTTAACACAATGGAGAACATTATAAAATAAATCCTGTTTTTCATATAATACCCTTCTTAAAGATGGCATTGTTTCTGCTCTCAAGAAGCTTACATTTTATTGGAATATATAATATGTATACCTACAAGTAAAGTACAGATTTGAGTGTGATGAGGTCATAGAAGAGATTTAGATAAAATACACTAGGAAAATTTGAGGAGAAAGAAAAAATAAACAATTTTAACTGTAGCATCAGAAAAGCTTCATAGGGGAGGTGACCCCTGGGCTAAGCCTTAAAGAAATTTGGGGATAGTGAGAGACAGAGGAGAGGAAGGAGTGTATTTCAAACATGGGGAGGACAATCTATGAGGATGATGGAGTACCAAGTTGGGTAGATACTAGTACTCTAGACTGACAGGTATGTCAAGCATGTCATAGAAATTAATGAAAGATAAGACTGGAAGGATAGGTCATAGTCAGATTGTGAAGAACTTTCAATGCCAGCCTAAAGATTTTGTTTCTTATCCTAGAGCTAATAGGGAGCCACAGACTTTTTTTGAGCCAGGGAGCAACATGACCAGCCCTGTGCCATAAAAAGACCATAAATGTTATGTGAAGGATGGGCTACTGAGGGAGAAAGATCAGAGACAGGGAGACTAGTCCAACTGAGAAGTTATAAAGGTCTATACTAAAATAGTAAGAAAGTGAGTGGTGAGAAGGGGATGAATTTGAAAAATTATGAAGAGAGAAATCTTCAGGACTTAGAGGCTAATTGGATGCAGGAGTGAAGGAAAAAAGGCAAGGATGACTCCAAGATTGACTTTTTTTTTTTTTGCTTTTTGGAGGGGGGAAGGCAGGGCAGTTGGGGTTAAGTGACTTGCCCAAGGTCACTCAGCTAGTAAGTCTGAGACCGGATTTTAATTCAGATCCTCCTGACTCCAGGGCCAGTATTCTATTCACTGCACCACCTAGCCACCCCCAACTCTTATTCTTCTTATCTAGATAGTGTTAAACCAGAGGATGATAGTGCCCTCTAATTAGCTGGCACTGTGTTCTAGCTATGTATTTATGTGCATAAAGATGACATTTGAAGCCATGGGAGTGAATGAGGTTGATGAAGGAGAGAGTTTAGAGAGTTAAATGAAGGAAATCAAATATAGTTTTCATAATATCAACAAAGAAATGTGTGAAGACTTTTCTAATAAATATCTCCATTACACAACTGCCCCCTGAAATTACTTTGTGTGACCCTTGAAGTTCCTTCCTTGTGTTATGTAGCTACCATACTGCACATGTGAAGCCTACAGAAAGGTATCCTGACACTGTGTTATCTAGAGAGGAAATGTGACTTCTATGTGGCCCGCCAGATGGCACTCTACTTGAGCCACCATCACAATAGTTTGTCAGAATCACGTGGGGGATGTGTGTGGAATTACCATCCTAAAATATTGCATTATCTCCACTGACCACCAGAGGACTCATCCTACAGATACCTAAACTTCTCCCCTTTCACTATAGAGCTTCTGCTTCAAGTATTTACTATAATATGATCGCAAGGTTTATTGAACATAAGAAAAGCTAAAGGAAATTTATGTATACAGTCCTACATGGAGCCATCTCTCTCTGATCATCTTCTAAGATTCTTCCTTCTTGCCCTCTCACCTTTTGGGGGTTAGCTTGGGAAATTCTGGGACAGCTCATGCAAAGAAACAAGGGACATGTGTGTTTTGGACCCCTTCTCTGAATTATAGATTATAACAGGAGAAAGCAGGGAAGGGGCAACGAGAGACATATGGCTTTTCCTCCAACTCATCAATTCAAAAGGACTCACAACAACTGGTAGTCTAGGGCCTTCAGATCCTTTATTATAGCTCCTGTTTCTGTCCCTATTACATGATCAGCATCTTTTCTGTGCTGGTCTCTGGAAGTCTCTATCACTGATCAATAGATTTTTCCCTGCTCTCAAGGAGTTTACATTCTAATGGGGGGGGGGGAAGGAATAACACAAAAAGAAGCTGAAAAGGGGAAGCACATGGGGGCATAGTGTTGAAGTCCAGAAAGTCAGAAGCAAAGCTAGGCATGAAATAAAGCTTGGTCAGCATGGACCCTTCCACAAAATGGAGGCTTAGGATGAACTCACCAATAGGAAGAAGGAGCCTTCATGGTAGAGAGATGTTCCTGGGTGAGAAGGTCACAAAGGCAGTGACCTTTACTCCACTGAAAGGATGTCCCAGGCACTGAGAAAAGTTCCAAGGCAAGATTGCAGCTTAGACACGATGGCATAGTTTGGAAAGTCAGAAGCAAAAGTAGAAGAGGAATGAAGGTTGGCCAGCCAGCAGCCCCCCACCTAAATGGAGGTCCTACTCTTTGGGATAAGGTTAATAATCAGATAGTTATAAGCACAATAATTAAGTTGAATCTTTTGGGAGATGGGGGGTTGTTTCCATTTACATAGTCCTTTTCTTTTTCTTTTTTTGTTTTCATTGATATCTCTTGTTTTTACAAGACCTTCGTTTCTTAATATATCTTCCCCTACTCCCTCAGTAAACCATCTCTTGTAATAAAAAAAGAGGAAAAAAGTTCAACAAAACTAACCAATGTATTAACCAAGTTTTATGGTATACACTACTCCACATCCATAGTCTCCCTACCCTACCCCAGTCCCACCCCATCTCTGCAAAGAAGAAGAGTTAAATTCTCTTAACTTTTCTCGAGGGCCAAACTTGGTTTCTACAATTACATAGTATTCAGCTTGGAAGATTTTGTACTTTCCATTTGCACAGGTATTGTAGTCATTGTATATACTGTTTCCTGTTTCTGCTTTCTTCATCAGTTCATATATGTCTTCACATTCTTCTCTGAATTCATCATATTTTTAATTTCTTACAATGCAGCAATATCCCACTACATTCATGTACCACAATTTGTTCAGCCAGTCCCCAAATGATCACTTTGTTTCCACTTCTTTGTTACAACCACAAGTGTTACTATAAATATTTCTTGCTATTCTAACAACTCACTAATCAGGGAAACAGGTTCACTCTCTCCCACTAACAGAACCGCAGCTCCAGGCTTAAGTGGACCAGGTAGAGACCTATGGGATCCTCGCTCTAGAGGGAGGAGTCAGATTTATTTTTTCACTCTGGCTCATTTTGCACCTACCTCAGAATAAGAATTCTAGAAGGAACCTCTTAAGCAAAAATTATGTTTTTTCCATGTATAGACTCTCCCCAAAAAGAATTAACTGAGTTCCTTCTAGAAAAATACTCATTAGGAGGACAACTAGGTGGTGCAGTGAATAGAGCACTGGCCTGACTGTCAGGAGGACCCAAGTTCAAATCTGGACTCAGACACTTGACACTAGCTTTGTGACCTTAAGCAAGTCACTTAACCCCAATTGCCCTGCCTTCACCCCTCCAAAAAAAAAGAAAAGAAAAGTACTCAATGTACAAAGTTGACTGGGAACAGTATACCCATGTATTTCATCCACTACAAAAGACTCATTAGTATGCATTGACAAATAGTTTCATATGGTAATCCATAACTTGTATTATAATCTTAAACAAGGTTGAAGTTCCATTCATTTTCAAAACATTGAAACATTTTGGGGGACTACTGAGCAGTATTTAGCTTCACCTCAGCAACCAAATTATCATGGAGGTCATCATCTAGGTGACTTCCTGCTGGTCTAGGTGCTAGATCGCAAAGTCTCAAACACAAATTTGCTACCAAGGCTAGGAAATCTTTTTCAGGTTTGCTATGCTCAGGGAAAGCAGAAGAGACAGAACCTGTCAACCTCCTATGGGAAGTTCAAAGGAAAGATGTCAATATCCCAATTCACATTTCAAAAGGAAGGAAGGAAGGAAGGAAGGAAGGAAGGAAGGAAGGAA
>NW_027185588.1:2830390-2861319 GCF_028583685.1 Petaurus breviceps papuanus | reverse complement strand
AAGGAAGGAAGGAAGGAAGGAAGGAAGGAAGGAAGGAAGGAAGGAAGATCTGCGAGAAGTTGTCTTTCCCTTTAATGTCTTGCTACTTAGTCAACAATCCTCTTTTACAAGAGGGAAGGGAAATATATTGGGACCAACCAGACACCTCTGGTCTTTAGCAATGCCCTTTAGCAAGCATCCTGTCTAAGATATGGTGTCAAGGTGCATGCACAATTTCAGCATGCATGTCCTAGTCCAGCAGATGGGGAGAGAGGTTGAGGGAAAGTCCTTAATTATACTAATTTTCACTACCATGGGGCATGCGCCTGGCAACAGTATCTCTGATTCAATGGGTGTGAACACTTTAGTCACCTTCTTAGCATCATTCCACATTGCTTTCCAGAATGTTAAATCATTTTACCTTCCCCATCCCCCCTCCCCCATAACTTTCCCCTCTTCTGAGCTCCACCCAAATTGTTGGTGCATCCAAATTCCTACCCCCTCCAATACTAACTATTCCCAGTCTTTATGTCTTTGTCCATATCATGGTTGAGAAGTGTCTTTAATTTGAATTTCTCTCATTATTCACAATTTGGACTTCTCTTTCGTATGGTTGTTAAAAGTTTGAAATTCTTTTGAGAACTCTGCATTCTTGACTACTTTATCTATTGGGAAATAGGGGTGTTGGACCAGGTAATCTCTGAGGTTCTCTACTACTACTAATACTACTAATTATTATTATTATAATAAAAATTAATAATAATAATAGCCAGAATTCACATTTCAAAAATGAAATGAAATTTATAAAACACTTCTTTCACAACAGTCTGGGGAAGTAGGTAGTATAAATTTTATTATCAAGATTTTACAGAGAAGGAAACTGAGATTCAAGTCTAGATAGCTCTATATCTATTATTCTGTGATCCTTTGACAGTCCTGTGCCTCAGTTTCCCCATCTGTAAAATAAGGAGGATTATACTGGAAGACCTCCTTTACATTGAACAATTATAGTTATAACTCAAGTTCACATTTCAAAAATGAAATGCAATATATAAAATGTTTTCTTCCCAACAGTCCTAGGAAATAGGTAATATAAATTTTATAGAGAAATTAATTAAAGCCTCACCCATTTTTATATAAGAAAAGTGCCTTAGTGTATGCTGCAGCCACCAAGAGCATCTCAGTAAAGAGCACCAGATGCTGCAGACCATCCTTAAAAAACAGATTTTACTAAGAAGGAAACTGAGGCCCAGAAAGAGAAGGAGAGAGTAATCGACAGTGTTAAATGCAACATAGGAGTGGAAAAGACCATCAAATTCAGTTGTAACAAAATCACGGGTAACATTTGGAGAGGGCAGTTACAGATGAGTGATGGATGAAGTCAGAAGCCAAATTGCAAAGGTTTGGGGAGTGAGTAAGAGGAGAGGAAACGGAGGCAATGAGTGTGTAGACAGTTCTTTGAAGGACTTTGGCCAAGAGAGGGAGGAGAGATATAGAATGAGGGCTTGAGGGGATGGCAGAGTATGGTGAAACTTGTTATGTAAGACTTGGGCATGCTTAAAAGGCAACCACTAGATAGGAAGGGGTTGAAGCTGGAGCGGGGAGAGAGAATAGGGGGAAAGGGGAAATGGGAGATGGATTGAGAAAGAGAGGGAGAGGAAGAGGAGAGCATGTGCCAAGAAGAGGGGGTAATAGAGCTTCCGCCAAGTCATGTAGCAGAGGCCAGGGTGATGAAATCAGCAGCCCCACCTTCTCTGCCAGTCCAAGCTTTGCCAGAACTGCCAAAAGGGGAAAGTGAGAGGAAAATTGAAGTCACTCTTTGAGGATTTTCATGGCCCTACGCCATAATGGAAGACCATGGGGGGGAGGGGGAGCAGAAACTGAGAGATGGCAAGCCCAGGAGTGGATCATGAACCCGATCAGACCAAAACAAGGATCCAGTGACCCAGTGAGCTCAAGGAAAACTTGAGTTTATCATCTTTCCCCCCTTTGTTTCTTCAGGGCATTTGCTGAAGAAACCTCTTCTTGGTTTGGAACTTACCCAATTCACTTACAATGAAAATTGCTATCCACCTCAAGAGACTGATAGTGTCTAAATGCAGATTGAAACACACTTTTTCTTTACTTTATTTTTCTTGGTTTGTTGGGGGTTTTTTTTCTGTGTTTTCTTTCATAACATGACTAATATGGGAATGTTTTTCATGACTGCACAAGGGTAGCCTATATCAAGTAGCTTGTCTTCTCACTAAGGGGGGACAGGGAGGGAGAAAATTTGGAACTCAAAAAATTTTTTAAATAATGTTAAAAATTGTTTTTTGCATGTAATTAGAGGCAAAAATAAAACATAAATTATAAAAAAGAAACTTACCCAATCCTTTTCATTTTTGCTACCCTCTCAGACTGACAAGGCAGAAGGGTGGGCAGAAAGGGGAACCAACCCAAACTTTGCAATACCACGTATTGCAATTTACAAGTCGTGGTTTTACTACTGGTTTGGGTTTTTATTTTTTTTTATTTTTGCTTTTTTGGAGGGCAATTGGGATTAAGTGACTTGCCCAAAGTCACATGGCTAGTAAGTGTGTCAAGTGTCTAAGGCCGAATTTGAACTCAGGTCCTCCTGACTCCAAGACTGGTACTGTATTCACTGTGCTACCTAGCCACCCCATGGTTTGGGTTTTTATGAAACCTGATAATAGTAATAAGTCACATAGCTGTTAGCAATGAAATGTCAGATTGTATATGCTTTCACACTCAGGTGATGTCTAGATAAGGGGCAGCTATGTAGTGCCATGAATAGAACACCCATCCTGGAATTGGTGAGTTCACATCCTGCCAAGATACTAACTAACTGTGACACTCCAAGCAAGTCATTTAACTTCTGTCTGACTCAGTTTCCCCATCTGTAAAATGGTGATAATAATAACACTTACCTCCCAGGGTTGTCTCAAGAATCAAATAAGATAATGTTTTATAAAGTGCTTCCCAAATCTCAAAGTACTTTGTAAATGCCGACTGTTATTGTTACTTAAATTGGTTAGTTTTGCTAAGCTGCATTTTCCCCCTCTTTTTTTTATTCTTTGTTACGAAGGAAATTTGTTGGGGAGAAGAGAGGGATGTATTCAGAAAGGAAGATGAAAAAACAGAAGATGTCAAAGGAAAAAAAAACAGTCAATTGCTGGGTTTTAGGAATGGAGTGGGGCATGGAAATGAATACTTGATGGAAAGGATTTTGTATTTATGATAACTGTGGGGCGTATTCCAGAACATAAAAACTAGCTTTCTGTTGGACCTGGGGACCAACAGACAATAGCAGACTCCACAAGCAATGAGTGGAGGAATAGAGCACAGACGGGTAGCCACAGTGCCATCTGATGGCCAAACTGTGTACTACATGCCATTCTCCACAATTTAAGTAAATTGTACATAGTACTGGACAGTCTGCTATTTTTTTAAATAGTAAAAAATAGGGAAATGAATCAGGGTGCCCCACTAACCTCTCCTTATAAGTTATAAGGGCACAATCTAAGGTTTGTTGTTTTCCTTCACCCCTCCCTAAGCCTCTTCCAAACTCAGATACACACACACACACACACCACTCATTCAATACAAATGAGTAATACAGAGAACATTTACATGCCCTAAAATTTGCAGCATCTTTTACATATGTTATCCCATTTGATCTTCACAACCACCCTGGGAGGTCAGTGTTATTCTTCTCCCCATTTTACAGATAAGGAAACTGAGGCTAAGAGGAACTAAATCATTTGCCCCTGATCACAGGGCTAGAAAGTGTCATAAGCAGAATCCAAGCTCGTGTCTTCCTAACTCTAAGTCCAGTACTTTATACACTATTTTAAGCAATCTTTCATTGAATGAATGAACAACTTGTCCATAGTCACACAACCAGACAGAAAGAGGGACCTGAAGATCCCTACAGGAATATAACAAATCTAGGGACAGATAGGTGGTATAGTAAATAGACAGCTGGGCCTAGAGTCAGAAAAACCTGAGTTCAAATCTAGCCTCAGACACTGTAACCTTGGGCAAGTCACTTAAATGTTGACTCACTTTCCTCAACTCTAAAATGGGGATGATAACACCTATCTCCCTATTCTTTGTGGTTAAAATGAGATAATATTTGCAAAACATTTAGCACAGTGCCTAGCACATGGTAGGTGCTTAACAAATGGGTTTTTTTTTTCCTTCTGTATCTAGGAAGTTTGATGGTATGGGAGAATGGGAGGTCAGGAGCTGGAGAGGCAAGGGGTGGGGGATTATACACAAGTCGGAGGGAATCACATTATCCTTCCCATGTTCCCTGAGATAGACAGCTGGGCTGATCATATGGGGTCAGAACTATCACCAAAAGGCAGCTTTTGGTTTGGGGAAGTTGTGAAATTGCAGCCTCTTCACATTTAGGGATAGCTATAGATACACTCCCAACAGGCTCACACTTATAACTGCTGCTTTGGCAGTTTTATCTCCACACCCCACCTACACACACACACACACACACACACACACACACACGGCCTTTAGAATGTAAGTCCCTTAAGGGCTGACATTGTTTCATTCTTTGTACTTGTATCCATAGAACCTACTATAGTACCCCACCTAATAAATATTAATTGATTGATTCTTTCAAATGTCACTGTCGTTTCCTGGGTGGCTCTAGGCAAGGACCCAAAATGCAGGGGTTCAGGAGAAATTATCTACAAAAGGAATTGCCAAATGGACCATTAAGGAGTAGACTGCTTTTATGAGAGGCCTGAAGTGTACCATGTCTGAGAGCCACATTTGATTTAAACCTTAGGGACCATCAGCCTGTCATAAGGAGACTCTGGATGGGAGTCACTGCCTGTGACATGGAAGCAGGAAACACTCCCCTTGCCTCAGTGGCATCTGTGATGCTTCCAGGAAGCCAAGGATGCCAAGACACACAAAAAAGCTCAAATTCCTCTCGAGATGTAAGCTGAGCAGGAAGTTGTCAGTGTGAAATCTTGGTGCTATGGACTTTGGGGGAAGTAAGGAAATACAGAGAAAGTTAACCACATTGACAATGTCAAGGAAAACCATTCCCCAGCCCACAGACAATTTCCAGGCTACTAGGTTTGGCAGTTAGGAAGTGACCCCTAAGGAGTCAGAGTGGGGTCAATACTCACTGAAAAGGTGAATCCATCCCTTTTTTTCCCCATTTATACCTGACATACTGAGGGGGAATGGCCCTTAACCCTCCTCTGTACAGTTTTGTGAGGAACCATGAGTGAAAATGAAGTTTCAAGTTGAGTTAGGAATCCAGACAAATAATGGGTTTCAATCATATCTTTTTGTTCCATTTAATACTACATTGAAACTGTGATCTCATCTATTTGGGAATTCCAAATAATGCAGATCTCGAACATTCCATGCCAATTGTGGAAACTGGCAAAGGTCCCTGGGTCTCTTAGAAATATTCAGGAAATATTTCTTCTTAGTGGCGACTTCTTTGGCTCCCATGATTCAACTATCATCTCTATGCAAATTATTCTCTGATTTATTTGTCCAGTCCCAAACTCTCCCCTGAACTCTAGCCTTTGATCTTCCACTGCTTATTGAACATCTCAAATCATATTCTCATAAGCATCTTTTTTTTTGGCTTTTTTTTGGAGGGCAATTGGGGTTAAGTGACTTGCCCAAAGTCACATGGCTAGTAAGTGTGTCAAGTGTCTGAGGGGGGATTTGAACTCAGGTCCTCCTGACTCCAAGGCCGGTGCTCTATTCACTGTACCACCTAGCCACTCCTCTCATAAGCATCTTAGACTCAGCAGGTTCAAAACTGAACTCTTTTCCCCCTGAACTCTCCCCCTTACTAAATTTCTAATTACTGTGGAGGTTACGATCATCCTCCCAGTCCCCTAGGCTCTCAACCAGAGTATCTTCCTCAACTCCTCACTCTCTCTTGCCCCTCCCCCCCATATTCAATCTGTTGATTTTGCCTTTCTGACATGTCTTACAAACCCCCTCCTCTCCTCTGACACTGCTACTAGCCTGGTATTGTTTTTCAATTGCTTCATTCATGTCCACCTCTTCATGGCCCCATTTGGGGCTTTCTTGGCAGAGATACTAGAAATGTTGCCATTTTCTTCCCAGTTCATTTCACAAATAAGGAAACTGAGACAAATAGGGTTAATTGACTTGCCCAAGGTCACACAGCTAGTAAGTATCTGAAGCTGAGATTTGAAGTCAGGTCCTCCTGACTCCATGGTCTCCATGACTCTATCCACTGCACCACCTAGCTGCTTAATAAATTCATGTTGAAAGCCTTTGGATTCATCTGGATGAGAAATTTCCCTAGTCTTTCATCAACTGTCGTTTCCAAAAGCAAGATTCACACTAAATCCCTTTTTGGTCTTACCAAAGGCCAAACCATACTATCTTTGAGGAAATATCACAAAAAGTTCAGGAAGGAATTCTCAAAGCTAACTTTTGATAGAATTAGGATGTGACCAAGAAGGTTGAGGGACCCTAGATTAACCCACTCAAAAGCCTCTTCCCTCAGACTTTGACCAGATTAGAGTAATAATCTAAGAGAAGGAGTGGGCCAAATGTTAAGAGAAAGGGAATATATAGAACCTACTATATGCCAGGAATCATATTGTCTTAGAAGATTCTGAAGATCACTTGGCAGGATAAGGTACCAGCCACTGAGGTCCTTACTCGAACTAAACTGCAGAACATTCAGACTCTGCTTCAGAGAGCATAGCTGTGATGGGCTGGCCATGTTGTTCGAATGTCAAATGTACCCTTGCCAAGAAGACTTTTATGGGACACACCCAGGGCAAGAGTTCACATGGTGGTCAGAAGTGATACAAGGACACTCTCAAGGTCTCTCTCAAGAACTTTGGAATTGATTGTGTGACATGGGAGACACTGGCACAGGACTGCTCAGCATGGTGTGCCCTCACCAGAGAAGGTGCTGTGCTTTGTGAGCAAAGCAGAACTGAGATGGCTCAAAGGAAACGCGGGATGCGCAAATTTGGAGAATCCGCCCTAAATGTTCGCATGGACTATTTGTGCCCGACCTGTGGGAGAGCATTTCGAGCTCCTATTGGTCTGATCAGTCACAGCTGGACATATCAAAACTCGGCTCTAGCCTCGGGATGTCATTTTGGTCCTCGGAACCAGGCACTATGCTAAGCCCTTTACAAACAGTTTCTCATTTGATTCTTATAACTACCCTGTGAGGTAGGTGCTTTTGTTATCCCCATTTTAGAATTGAGGAACTGAGAGGCAGCTAGGTAGTACAGTGGACAGAGCACCAGCCCTGGAGTCAGGAGGACCTGAGTTCAAATACAGCCTGAGACACTTACTAACTGGGTGACTCTGGGCAAGTCACTTAACCCTGATTGCCTAAAAAAAGAATTGAGGAAATCGAGGCAAACAGAGGTTAAGTGACTATTGTTCTTTTGGATAAATTAAACTGTTACTCTGAAGCCTGCCTCAGTTATGAAAGCATAATGTTTTCTATCCCCGAGGATAGTATGGGGTGGCCTAGTACATAGACGCTTATTAGCTGGGTGATCCTGGGCAAATGGCTTACCTGTGTGCCTCATCTATAAAATGAGAATGATAATAACACCTAGCTTCCAGGGCTATAGTGAGAACCAAAAGTGATAATATATTTGAAGTGCTTGGCAGACCTTAAAGCACAATATGAATGCTAGCTATGATTGTTACTGATATAGATCATAACTACAAATTGACCTGTGTGAGATTTCCAACACCCTTAGGAAATTTTGCCTGTTTTTAGACCTTTCTCTCTAAGCTGATAAGTGTATGAGGCAGGATTTGAACTTGGATCTTTCTGACCTCACATCCAGAGGTCCATGCCCTATGCCACCTGATGTTTTTCTCAGGAACAGACAAAATTCCACAGTAATAATTGACTTCAGTTATTATAGTTTAGATAAGGCAACTAGCTAGTTGGTACAGTGGACAGCATGTTGAGCCTGAAGTCAGGAAGATTTGAGTTCAGATCCAACCTCTGACACTTACTAGCTGTAAGTCTCTTAACCACTATCTGCCTCAGGTTCCCCAGCTGTAAAATAATCATAATAGCACCTACCTCAAGTGTAAAGCACTTAGTACAGTGCCTAGAATACCATAGGTGCTCAATAAATGCTTATTCCCTCTTCCTCCCTTCATCGGTTCACCCAACATTCTGAAGGCCTTCGAGGAAGGTACCCACTGAGCACTTCGGCCCTCCATCTGTCCTCTCTGCCCTTGCTGCAGGACCAGGCCATCTTCTCTTCTCAATGACATCATTTAAACATAGTCTCCTTCAGAATTCCTCAATGGTTATACCTTGCAGGCTCTACATTGTCTTCTGTGTCATATAACTAACTATATCCTAACTGACTATAGTTAGAAAATGGCCTAGAAACTGTAATGTGTGTACTGTCCATTTTTTCCAATTTCCTCACAGAAGAATTCCCTCCACCAATGAAATTAAAGGTCCAGACCAAAAAGAAAAGATTGTATGATAATGATTTTACATTTTAAAATGTAAGATGAACATAGACATCTAAGCCAAGTTTGGGCATTTGGGAAATATTATTGGGAAGTGAAGATGATATAAAATCAAAATGTAGAAACAAAAAAATTTAAAGAAAGTTTTAAAATCTGAGTTGTCACTTGGAAGCAAGAGCCCCATTGAGCTACGAGGAAACCCCTTGGCATCTGTCTTCATCCACTGCCTACCTAAGAGGCAAGTACATTAGTATCAAGGAGACTTCTGGACCAACCAGCATCACCTTACACCTTGAGGTGGCCACTACCCTCTCCTACACACTCATCCCTACTTGTAAAGCCTCAGACTCAGAAAGACACACATAGACAAACCCAATATAATTATACACACCAAGTAAACTTGGGAGAGCACACACTAACAAGAGAGGGAGTGATGTCCAGAGTCTGATTTTTCTCTTTTCCTTTGAGAATCTTAAAGCATGTTATAGACTGTTCAAAAGTACCCAAACACACCCAGATCACAGGAGGGAAAGTGAGGCCAGAGAGATCTGGCCTCCCCAAGCTCCAGGGCAGGCCCAGTCTTCCAGATGAAAGGCTGATCTTTAGCCGGTTGAATGGGTGGGACTTGGTCCTGGAAGGGAAGAAGACACAAGATCAGAAAGGATCTCCATTATATGCCCTTGGGAACTATCTCCTACACCTTTCCCCACTGCATAAGGGATTTCTGCCCACTTAACCTGAGTTTTGAGTCTTCTCCAGGTTTTGCACTCGAGTATTCAAAGAATTCAACATCACTCTGTTGCTTCTCAGGTCTGTGAAAAAGAAGAAAATGATGGAGAGAAGACCCTAGAGCCAGTTAAAGCCCTTCAGAGATAGCTCTCCCAGAGAGATAGCTCTCCCAGAGATGTCTCTGCCAGAAACCCATTCCCTGAGCCAAGACCCTCCTTTCCCCCTAACCTCTGGGGCCCCTTTTCTCTCCCCTCATCAAAAATGGGCAGCCCCACTCCCCTACCCCTCCCCCACCTTCGCCCCACCCAGCACTGGTACTGAGGAATAGGAAGTACCTTTTTCAATTTTTTTCACCAACTTATCACAGGTCTCATTTATTTGACTGATCATAGTCTCTAGTCGCTCCACATTATGCTGTTCCTTATGGAGGATGCTAGAGACTAAGAGATCCAAAAAGAGACATTCATTCATTCAACAAGTATTTTTCAACTCCATACTAAGTGGTAGATACTGTGCTAGCCAAGGAGGGTATAAAGACCAAAACAGATGATCCTTACCCTCAGGAGGCTTATATTCTAGCTGGGAGAAGGCAACATATACACAGATGAATAAATGGGAAATACATAGATATCAAATGAGAAACTCAATGTAAAATATTTTGCAAATCATGTTTCATATCAATGTTAGCATTATTATGGGAAATAAGAGAGAGAAGAAGAGAGAGAGAAAATATAAAGGAAAGGCAGAAATACAGAGGAAGTGAGACAGAGAGAAAATTTTTTTAGAAAAAAGGAAGTCCAAGAGGGAGAAGAGGGAGGTGTTGCATTGACCCTTCCCCCCTCTTTCCCAGGTGCCCAGAGGTTGGATCCTGGCCCCCTGCTCAGGGCTGACTTTTTCCCACAGCTCCCCTGTGCCTCTCCTAGACTCAAAACTCCCCCCACACACACACAAACAATTCCTCGATCTTACCATTCAACAGTTCTCTCTTCACACTCAGCAGCTCCCCAGAAAAATCAGAGCCTGGGGAGAAAAGAAAGGAGAGGGTAAGCCTGGGATTTAGCCTGGAGCTGGTCAGGGGAAGAGATGAAGAAGTAAGGGGAGTGTGCTAGGAAAATAGAAATGGAGAAATGGGGATAGAAACATCAAAGCATAAGGAGGAGAGAGAAAAAGAAATAGAAAGAAAGTGAAAAAGGATTGGGAAGAAAGTAAGAAAGAGACAGAAAGAAGGAAAGTCAGAAAGAAAAAGGCAGGATAAGAACTGAGGCTTACCCTGGGGGCAGTGGTCAGGGCTTGGGAGAAGGTATGAGATAGTATCAGGTAAGTGTAGTGTGAGGTCTGGATAGGATAGTAGGGGGGTCTGGGCTGGAGGAAATGATGAAAAGGAGAGGATCCTAGGCCCAGGTACCCAGGCAGGTATGGGGGTGGGGCCATGCCCCTCCCCTCTCCACTTTCCCCTTTACCACTCCCTCCCCCACCTCACACTCACTTTTCACCACCACCAGAGACAACAGGATAATACACAGCAGGAAACTCAGGGCCAGGAGGATGTAAAGACTCATGACAGATTTGTGCGCTGAGGAGAGTCCAGAGGAATTGCTTGGAGCTGAAGCAGCAGGGGCTGAGATGAGAAAGACCTAGCTGAGTAACCCCTGGACCCAACCACATTTGCCAACAAATGTACAACAGGCCAGGAGAGAACATTCCAGCCTAAGCCCTGAGTAAGAACTGCTTGGGAAGATGGGAGGGGACGGAGAAGAGGAAAGGAAGCCTCCTTCTCAAGCCCAGACTTGGGCCCCTCCCTACCCTCTCCTGTCATTCATGCCTGAAGGAGGGTCTTGTGAAATTCTGAGGAGGAAGGTCCTCCCTGTAACCACCTAGACCTCCCTAACTGGAGCCAAGAACCCACTGGATGATGTGAGGAAAGCAGCTTCAAGGCTTTACAAAGAAGCCAGCAGGAAAGGCACACCATACTTTTAAAAATATTATTAAGTTTTATTTTTAATTTATGGAATAAAACAAGAATTTCCATAACAAGAAAAAGATGATTGCACACGAAACTACAAATCTACTATGTACAACATGCTATTCCTTTCAAATATACAACAAAATTATCATGTAAATTTATTTTTTTCTTCTCCCTCCACCCTGCCCTAGAGATGGCTACCATTAGACACAAAGAGGTATATACATATATATAATGTTTGTGTGTGATATATATTCACATACATATATGTTACATGTGTGTATATATAATTATTCTCTACATGCTTCTATTTATCAGTACTCCATACTTGTGGGAAACTTTCTTAATATGATCTTATGAAGCTGTGAGTTCTCTATCCCTTGTTAAGTAAGCTCCTTGATGTCAGGGACTTTCTTTTTTCATATTTGTATCACCAGTGATTAGCAGAGTCCTAGCATATAGTAGGTGTTTAATAAATGTTTATTGACTAAATATGCCCTCTAAGTTTGAGCCCACTTTCCCCTTAACTCTGTATGTACATGTGGAAAAGTCTGTCACAGCCTTTGAGTGAAAGATTTGTACCAAACTATATGTGCATAGTAAAATATCCCTTTCTAAAAGCCAAATACACCTGATTGACATTGATAATCATGTCAGAAAACACTTAATGGAAGCTGTGAACTAGAAAAATACATCATCATCCCCTCAGGGTAAACCCTAAGAGCCCTGAGGGGATATAACAAGACCGAGCTAGTAGGTAGAAATAGGAGTTGGGAGAGTTGTCACAGAATGATATGTTGCACACTTAATAAACATTCATTGAATCAATGAGTGAATCTCATAATAGTTTCACGCATGGACTCTACACACTAACAAACTTGGTTTACTCAGTTTACCAAACCATCCACACTGTTTGCCTTTCATCATACTAGTCCCTGCACCCAGAATGGTCTTCTCTTCTCTCTTCATCTGTTGGATTCTTACCAATTCTCTAACCTGTAAACATCCTCAACTCAGGAGTAATCTCCTCCTGGAAGCCTCACCCTGACACTCCCAACCCCAGCTGAAAAGGATCTCTCCCTGAGGCAGCTAGGTGGCACAGTGAATAGAGCATTAGCCCTGAAGTCAGGAGGACCTGAATTCAAATCCGACCTCAGACACTTGACACTTAACTAGCTGTGTGACCTTGGGCAAGTCACTTAACTCCAATTGCCTTGCCTCCCCCCTCAAAAAAAAAAAAGAAAAGGTTCTCTCCCTCCTCAGTTTCCCCACAGCTCTTTTCCTGGACCTCTCCATCAATCCCAGAGGTGCTAGCCTTCCTGCAAGCTATCTGTGTTGTAACTCCCCAAACTGAGAATTGGGTATTTGGTCCATGTTTACTGAATCCACGAATGAAGAAATTAGTGTAGTACTAATCCCTTCTGTGTACTTTGTGCCTTAGCTAAAATGGACCATTTTCTGCTCCCTTGAACACAGCCCCTCTCCCCTCACCGGCTTTGACCTTTCTGCCCTTGTTCCCACTGTCCATATTCATCCTCCCCCTCTCACATTCCTGGCCAGCCTTTAGATTCCAATTCCAATGCCCCCTCCAGAAAATCTTCCTTGACTTCTCCCTCCCTTCGCACTGATTTCATTTCCCTACCAACTATTTTTATGTTAAAGGAAGACAATGTGTTTTTGGACTGCTCTGTACCCTGCACAGGATCTCTTTCATAATGGGTAGTTGTGTGTCCAAAGCATTACCTATGTTTCCCTCTCAACCCAGTCCTCATGCTAGTACCCCTATTTCTGTTGGACACTACCCTTCTTCTAGTCCCCTAGGTTTGAAAGCTCAGCCATCCTCAACCCTTCCATCTCCCTCCCTCACAGCATCACCAAATCATAGAGTGCATCCCCTCCTTTTCCAGATGAGAAAACTGAGGCTTAAAAGGCTAAGTAACTTGCCAAGAGTCAGAGCTAACAAGTGTCTCAGGCAGGATTTGAAATCAAATCTTCCTAGGTCTTATCCATTATAGTTTCACATCTCCCACATTCTTCCTCTCTGCTTACCCATCTACCACTTTAGTTCAGGTCTTATCACCTTTCCCCGGGCTATATCAATAGCCTCCTAGTTTCTTTTCCCTGACTCACATCTTTCCCTACTCTATTCCATCACCTACACAGCTATCTACGTGGTTTTTCCTA
The DNA here is from genome assembly GCF_028583685.1 of Petaurus breviceps papuanus. Classification (NCBI taxonomy): domain Eukaryota; kingdom Metazoa; phylum Chordata; class Mammalia; order Diprotodontia; family Petauridae; genus Petaurus; species Petaurus breviceps. The sequence continues at coordinate 2,847,956 of NW_027185588.1, read as the reverse complement.
AAGCACAGATTTGATTATGTCTCCCCCCACCCCTGCCCTGCTCAAAAACTCCAAGATTCTCTAGTACCTCCAAGACCAAATCAAAACTCCTCTGTCTTAGATTTAAGCTCCCTTTATAATCTCGCTCCAACTTGCTGTCTGTCCAGGACGTTCCCCCTCCAGTGTCCGTGCCTTTGCAAAGGCTGTTGCCTATGCCAGGAATACCCTCCCCTCCTTACTTCTACCTCTCAGAATTCCTAGCTTCCGTTCCAAGCTCAGCTCAAATGCCACCTCCTCCCACACCAGACCTTTCCTGACCCCACCCCCACCCCAGCTGCTAGTACCCTCGCTCTCTGAAATTATTTTTGTACTGTTTTCATTCTTTAAATGTTTCTATTGAGCAACTACTTACTATATTCTAGGACCTGAGCTTGGTCCTGGGGATACAAAGCAAAAACAAACTATTCTGACCTCAAGGATCTTACATTCTACTGGGGAAACAGCATGTACACATACACATACATACAAAACATATAGGAAGTCTATATCTATGTTTTCCTCCCCTCCAATAGAATATAAGCTCCCTGAGGGCAGGGGCCATTCTATTTTTGCCTACAACCCTAACCAGTGTCGCCCCTCCCGTGATGAGCCATCTCTCCTTAGCTGAGCCTGAGTTGGAGACCAGCAGAGTTGGGGGGGGGGGTGAGACAAGGGGCGAGGAACAGTCCTTACCCCACTGGACGGACATTGATTGTTGCTCCACAACACCATTCTGGTTCCTTGTGGTCCTAGAGATGTTCTCATAGTCAGGTTCATCTTCCTCTCTAAATCTTTGGGCACCTGGAGGGACCAGACAAGGACTTCAGAGGTTCAAAGAACAAAGACATCCTGTTCCTCAGCATCAGGCCCCATTTGTCATCCACTTGAAGAACCTGGGCATCCCACCAAGATTAGGAAGCTTCACTAGTGAAGCATGCTGCCTGACCCAGAAGTGATGAATTCATGATATGGAACAGAAAACATTCTCAGACACAACCAACAAACGAATTTGGTTTGCCTGATTCTGTATATTTGTTATGAGGGTTTGGTTTTCTTTTTCTTTTTTAAAGGGGAATTGGAGGGGGGAGGGACCAGCAACAGAGTCATCAAAAAGGAAAAGGAAAAGAGGTTCATTGAAGCATTTTTTAAATTCACAGGAGAGAACAGAAGGAAAACCAGAAGAAGACACAGACAAGCAGGACAGCTTTGAAAGCTACATATTGACTTCATTATATACCTAAAGGCAAATAGTACATAATAGGAGTTTGGGGTTTCGTGAACAATCCTCTTTTTGCTGTTCTACTTTGTATATGGAAATGTTCTTTTTATTTTGTGTTTCTTAAGTTCATAATACAATTTTTTGAAAGGAACATAGGCATCATAATTTCCAGAACCCTCCCCTCTCTTTTGCTCCCCACCAAGCCTCAAATCTCTCCTACCTAAAATGCTTTCTCTCTGGCATCCTGAAGCCCATCTTACTCCTAGACTCTGGAAGAAATGAACCAGAGGCTTAGATTAGAGCAGGCTAAAGGAAAGATCTCTGGGTACCTGCATGTAACCAATAGAGGTGTATGAAGAAGGTAGAAACAGACAGATACATCCTCAAGCATGGCAAGGGGCCAGCCTCAGTTTCGCCCTTCCCTGCCCCTTTGAAGTCACATCCTCCAAGGAGACTTCCCCAGTCCTTACCACCACTACCACCACCATCACCACCACCACCACCACCACTTTTGACCACTGGTGCTACCTGCTGTGGCCTCTTTCTTCTTGACCTTCTTCTTGGGGGTCAACCCTCGATTTACATAAATATCCTCTGCCCCTTCCATGGTCCTGGCATCAACTGATCTTCCCTGTCTGTCCTATTCACTCTCTGACCTCTCCCCACCCACACAGTCACAGGAGATGGTGTCAGAAGCTGGATGGAGCAATCTTTCAGGATGTCTCCTAAAGAGGAGAAGAAGAAAGAAGAGCCTAGACTCTCAGGGCCAAAAAGAAGCCTCCAGAACTTCTCTACCTGAACAGGAGACCTTCCACAGTGTCCCTGACAGCTGACTCTTCGGACTCTAATGAGAGGGTTGGGGAACTCACTTATTTTCAAAGCACTTTGGGATGGATTTAAGAGCTAGAAGGTTGGGCAGCTAGGTGGCACAGTGAATAGAGCACTAGCCCTGGAGTCAGGAGGACCTGAGTTCAAATCCAGCCTCAGACACTTAACACAAAACTAGCCTGTGACCTTGGGCAAGTCACTTAACCCCAATTACCCTGCTCTCCCCCTCCAAAAAGAAAAAAGAAAGCTAGAAGGTTATTCATCTACCTCCTACAACTTTCTGTCATTGCTCATGGTTCTGCCCCCGGAGCCAAGCAGAATAAATCCTACAGGCCGACGTGGTCATGTAATATAGAACTAGAAGGTACCTTAGAAGCTGTCTGAGAGTTCAACCCTCTCATTTCACAGATGAGAAAACTGAGTCCCACAGAAGGAAAGAAACTAGTTCAAGGTCCTGCAAACACAAAGTCCTTCAAATACTTGAAGGCAACCACGATATGCCCCTAAATCTTTTCTTCTCCTAACTATACACCCACAATCCATTCAAGCAATCCACAGAGAGCATGGTCTCCAGGCCCATCACCATCCTGGTCACCTTCCTACCGCTATTTCCAACTACACTAGTTATTCTCTTTTCCCTTCCCTACCTTGACCCCTTGTAGAACCAGTTCAGCTCAACTCTGTCTTCTCTCAAGTGCCTTGCTCCCTTACCCTATTGAAGATCTGAGAAGCCTCAACCCTGGATTATTCCCACTCTCTATCGCCTTTACTCCTACTCATGTGCTGCTCCATGAAGCTGGAGAAAACCACAGAATTATAGGGACTGGATCTACTACAAACGTATGCTAATTGTTATTGTTCAGTCCCAAATGGGATCATGAAGAGTCATGCTCTTCCTGAGCCCATTTGGGATTTTCTTGGCAGAGATACTGGAGAGGTTTGCCATTTCCTTCTCCAGCTCATTTTACAGATGAGGAAACTGAGGCAAACAGAGTGAAGTGACTTGTCCAGGGTCACACAGCCAGTAAGGGTATGAGACCAGATTTTAACTCAGGAAACTGAGTCTTTCTGACCCAGCTCTCTATCTACTGTGCCACCTAGATACCCCACAAATATATGTTACATAATCTCAATTAAGACATAATCTCAACTGGGCCCTCAATGCAACAATCCTTTTACAATTTCCTAATTGACTCATTACCCTACTCACCACAGCAGCCTTTACAAAACTTTTCATCATTCCTTAAGTCTCCTATGACTCTCCTCCCCCAACCCTCTCAGTTGAGAACTGTGCTTAATAAGAGTTCCCTCTTCTCCCTGCTCCTCATTTCATATCAGCCAGATACCTTCTCCCACTATCTCCTCCTTCAGCCTTATCTCACACACTGAAGCATTCCTTTTCCTTGCCAAGGCCAACCACTCTGTGCAAAAGTAATCCTATTCTGAAACCTGATTTACAACTCTTTGCCCCCTAGATCTTTCACTAGATTCCTCACTCTTTTTTTCTTGCTTTTTTTTTGGAGGGGGAAAAGCAGGGCAATTTGGGGTTAAGTGACTTGCCCAAGGTCACAGGGCTACTAAGTGCTAAGTGTCTGAGGCCACATTTGAATTCAGGTCCTCCTGACTTCAGGGCCAGTGCTCTATTCACTGTGCCACTTAGCCTCCCCAATCCCCACTCTTTCACTTACCTTCAACCTCTCCCTCTCTAATATCTCTCAAATATTCCCTTCTTCTCTCCTCTGACACTGTCACCACCCTTAGATCTCCTTCACCCAACACCCGAATTATTGCAATAGCCTGCTGGTTGTTCTCCTTGCCTTAAGTCTCTCCCAACTCCAATTTGTCCTCCATTCAGTTGCCAAAGTGATCTCTCTCCATCACGTGACTGACCATTTGATCTCGCTATTCAATAAATACCAGTGTCTCCCTATCGCCTTCTGGATCAAATATAAAATTCTCTGTTTGACTTTTAAAACCTCTACAACCTGACCTCTTCTTCCCTTTCCAACCTTCTTGTACCTTCTCCCCCTTCACTTACGCTTTGATCCAGTGACACTGGGTCCCTTCCTTCCTCACACAAGACGCATCTCAAAGCTCTATGCATTTGCACTGCCTGTTCCCCCATACCAGAAATGCTCTCCTTCCTCATTTCTGTCTCTGGTTTCCTTGGATTCCTTCAAGTCCCAGCTAAGATCCTATCTTCTACAAGAAGTCTTTCCCAATCCACCTTGATACTAAGGCCTCTCTCTGGTGATTATCTCCAGTTTATCCTGACTATATCTTGTTTGTACATAGTTACTTACACTTATCTTCTACATTAAACTACACGAGACTGTGGATCCCTTGAGAGCAGGAACTGTTTTTTTGGTTTGTGGGGTTTGGGATTTTTGCCTTTCTTTGCACCCCAAGCACTTAGCACAGTTCCTGGTACATAGTACGTGTTTAATAACTATTTGGGCAGCTAGGTGGCACAGTGAATGGAGGAATGGAGGTTGGAATCAGAAAGATATCTTCATGAGTTCAAATCTGGCTTCAGACACTTACTAGCTGTGGGACCCTGGGCAGGTCATTTAACGCTGTCTCCCTCAGTTTTCCCATCCGTAAAAGAATTGGAGAAGGAAATTACAAAGAACTCCAGTATCTTTGCCAAGAAAACCCCAAAATAGAGTTTAAAAAGAGTTGGGTACGCTGAAAAACAACTGTTTACAGAACCAAGAAAACAATTTATACAATGACAACAATTATGTAAAGGAAAACAATTGTGAAAAGCTAAGAACTCTGGTTAATGAAATGGCCAATCATGATTCTAAAATACTGATGATGAAACATGCCTCTTACCTCTCAGCTGAAAGTGAAGTACAATGAGACGCATTTCAGTCAGTCAAACAACTGAGCATTTGGTAAGAGCTTACTATGTGAGAGGTACTGTGCTAAGTGCCAGGCACTATGCTAAGAACTACGGATGCAAAAAAAAAAAAAAAAAGGCAAAAACACAATCCCTGCCATCAAAGAGCTTACACTCTAATGGCACAACAACATATTAAAGTCAACCTACATCAGAATGCCAACGGAAATGAGTTTGCTTTCCATTAGCTATTGACATTATAGGAATGGATTATGTGGGAAAGCTCACAGAGAATCCTGGGAGAAAGAAAGGAGAAGAATAGGGTCAGTCAGTGAAGAGTTTGGCTTTCTGTCCTCCATCTTGTCCTCCATCTCCTTCTTCAATGGAACACTTAGCTGACCCTGATCTGTGTTTCCCTGAGTTTCCATGTAAAGACTGTGAAAAGTGGTATGGCTGCTGCTGCTACTGCCACCATTAATCATGAAGTTCATGCTGAGCTCATTGGAACCAGTGAGTTCTCATTGAGACTCTAGGTAGAAAAGAAAGCAACTACCCTTTCTCTCTTTGGGAGAGAGTTTTCTTCTGCAGTTGCCTGTGAATGCCCACAGACCCACTGCTCCTATGTTCATTTCCTTCATGCCATTTATTCCCATCATTAAATGAAGAAACTAGCATCTAGTAATCCTGGTTGTATGGTCGATGTTGTCTGTGGTGATGGCAAATGGGAGGGAGGGAGAGTGCAGAGGAAAAAACAAAAGCAGAGTACACATCCCACACCAAGCCTGAGGAAGAGAGCAGAGAGTAGTAAAGTGCTCATTAATGTCCATCCTGGGGTGTAATTCACAAACCCAATGCGGTTGTTCTACAATATTCCAGCTTCAGGTGATAACTGTGAACAGAGAAAGAGACTTCTAATCCAAAATGAGCCATTATCTCCTAGAATAGAAATATTTTGGTGGCTGCTCAGACAGAAAAGGGGAAAATCCAATGAACATTTTGGTAAGAACGTGTACTCTGCTCCTCTCTACTTCCTTATCCCATTCAGTAGTAGCTCACCGATAGGCAAAGATCTCTCCAGAATGAGTCTCTCTTACTCAGCCCTTGTACCTATTGTCAGCATTTTATAGCATAATCTCCTATGGAATTATTTAACCTATTTCCCAAAGAGACGAATTCCTGTGCAATTTACCTACAGGAACCAAGAGGACAAGTTAGCAGACAATAACAACATTGTGAAAACAAACAACTTTGGAAGAATTAAGAACACTGAGGGGTAACTAGGTGGTACAATGAATAGAGCACCAATCCTGGAGTCAGGAGAACCTGAGTTCAAATTCGGTCTCCGATACTTAACACACAAAAAAAAACTAGCCGTGTGACCTTGGACAAGTCACTTAACCCCAATTTCCCCACCTTTTTCCCCCTCCAAACAGCAAAAAAAAAAAAAACACTGATCAATAAAAAGAGCTAGTATTCATATAGCCCTTAAAGATTTGCAAAAATTCTAAAAATATCATCTCATTTTATCCTCACAATAACCCTGGGAGATAGATACTATTATTATCCCACTTTTATAGGCGAGGAAGCTGAGGCAGGCAAAAGTTAAGTGATTTACCCAGGGTCACACAGCTAGTAAGTTTCTAAGATGGGATTGAATTCATATCTTCCTGACTGCAGGTCCAACACTCTGTCCCTTACCTGGCTGACCCACTGCAGTTCCAGAGGACTGATGAAGAAGCATGTTAACCCACTTCCTAACAAAAAGGTGATGAACTCAGTGCAGAATGAGATATACCCCGTTTTGGACGTGGCCAATGTAAGAATTCTTTTTTGCCTGACAGTGCACATTTATTGTAAGGGTTTTTTTTTTCTTTCCAGTATGGGAGGTGGGCAGGGTAAGGAGGGAGAGAAAATAGATTTTTTTCATTAAAAAATTTTAAATAAAAAAACGTATCTATTGGAAGCTAGGAGCAAGCTTAATTGCCTTACATGAGGGAGGCAAGACCTTTATTCTTGTTAAATAAGCAAATAGATACATACAAAATACGTAGAGGGTAACCTCACAGGGGAAGGCTCTAACAACAGCGGAGGACCTGCAGTCTCGAAGCCATATGTGGCCTTCTAGGTCCTCAGGTATGGCCTTTTGACTGAGTCCAAGTTTTACAGAACAAATGCTTTCATTAAGGGGATTTGTTTTGTGAAGTTTGGGTTCAGTCAAAGGGTCACACTTGAGGACCTAGAGGGCCACATGTGATCTTGAGATCGGGTTCCCCACCCCTGCTTAGCAGCTGGGCAGGCTGGAAAAAGCCTCATGCAGAGAAAGGTTCTTGGAATTGAGCCCTGAAAGAAGATAGAAATCCTAAGAGGCGGAAGTGAGGTAGAGAAGCATTCCATGAATAGAGGACAAGGCAAGGAGGAGCAAGGTGGGCAGGGTCCATGGGTGAATTTGTCTTGCTTGGATATTTGTTAGAAGAGAGGGTATTTATTTGGAGAGTATGACAGAGTTGTACGAGAGCAGCAGGTGATTAGTGATTATGATGTCAAAAAAAGAAAAGAAAAAAGTATCAATGACATAAAAAACTACTAAAAAAAAAGGCAGAATGAACTTCATAAGAAGATACAGACAAGCAAGGCAATGTGTTATTGTTATTATGGGGTCAAGTCTAATATATTCATTAAAACCAAAGCTGTATGTAAGAAATCCATGGCTTCATAAACAGTCTTGTTTTTGTTCTTTATATATAGAAATGTCAGTTTTTGTTGATGATGAAAAGAAAAAAAATTAAACAGCAACAAAGTACATTTAAATCATATTTGGAGTAAGAAAGTTAATTCTTTAGAGCTATGCTGAGAAGGGGTAAGATTGACCTTACAAGTAAAAGTGAAAAAGATGAGCCAAGAGAAGTGGCAAGGCGTCCATGACACCCTACCACCCCCTCTCATGGACAGTCTTAGACAAAGAGTTCCATGTCATATTTTCAAGAGAGAACAAGGAAAGAACAAGGGTCTATCTATCCCTTTAAAATCTACTGTGGGGCAACTCTTCCTGGTTCAATGGCCAGTAAAGAAGTTGCTTCACCATCCCAAAGCCCCAGGTCCTTTAATGCTGAACCAAAACATGTCACCCACCAGAATTTAGGTATTTTTTTTTGTTGTTGTTGCATATCTAATTTGTTGATCTGCTCTTTCTCTCTTTTATTGATGTGGTTAGTGATATAGATTTTCTCCTGAGTACTGCTTTGGCTACATCCCATAAATTTTGATATATATTGTCTCATGGTTTTCATTGCTTTTAATGAAATTATTGATTGTTTCATTCTTTGACCCTCTCATTCTTAAGGATTAGATTATTTGGTTTCCAATAATTTTTATTCTATGCTTCAAAGGTCTTTTATTAATGTAATTTTTATTGTTTTATGGTGAATATTGTACTAGAAATGCTAGCTATAGCTATATAAATGAGAAAAAGACATGGAAGGAATAAGAATAGGCAAAAGAAAACAAACAATCATTTTTTTGCAGATGATATGATAGTATACTTAGAGAACCTTAGAGAGTCAACTAAAAGAATTAGATGAAACAATTAACAATGTTAGCAAAATTGCAGCTTATGAAATATGAACACATAAATCGTCAACATTTCTATAAAAGCTAACAGAAAAGGAAAATGACAATTGCTGGAGGGGGTGTGGGAAAATGATACATTAATACACTGTTGGTGGAGCAGTAAACTAATCCAACCATTCTGAAGATCCTAAAGGATCATAAAATTGAGTATACCCTTTGACTCAGCAATACCACTACTAGTTCTATACCCCAAAAAGATTTTTTAAAGAGGAAGGGAAAGGAACTCATATGTTCAAAAATATTCATAGCAGCTCTTTTGGTGGGTCCATGGAGAGAAGGGGCTAGTTTTTTCTTTTGTGGGGTTTGGGTTTTTTGCCTTCTTTGTGATTAAAAACTGAGTGGATGCCTGTTAATTGGGAAATACCAGAACAACTCATGGTATGTGATCATAATGGGATACCATTGTGCTGTAAGGAACGATGCAGGGAATGGTTTCAGAAAAACCTGAGAAGTCTTAAATGATCTGATACAAAAAGCAGAACCAAGAGAACAATGTACACAGTAGCAGCAATATTTTAATGATAATCAACTGTGAAAGATTTAACAACTGTGATCAGTACAATGATCCATGACAATTCAAAAGCACTCAAGAGGAAATATACTTTCCACCTCCAGAAAGAAATCTGATGAACTCTGAGTGTAGATTGAAGCATATTTTTTTCTATATTTTTCTTGTTTGTTGTTTTTTGCAACATGGTTAATGTGGAATTACATTTTGCCTGACTTCCTATGTACAATGGATATTGTATTTCTTGCTTTCTCAATGGAAAGGGGAGAGAATATTTGTAAATGAAAATAAAATTATTTTAAAGAATTTTGACACCATAAGACATTTAATGATTCTGTTGAATGGGTATTTTGCCTTCACCCTACTGTGCATTGTCTGAGCAATCCTCAGAGTCTGTATCTTCTGGCAAATTAAGTCAGGATTTAGGCTCATCTTGTCATTCTCCTCTGGGAAGTGCTATAGGAACTTCAGGGAACACCTCCAGCAGTTCAGCAGGGACCAAGAGACCCAGAATCTCCTAGGTGGGAAACGACCATCTCAAGATCAGTGTGCGCTCACTTAAGCACAGGAAAAGAAACACAAACAGAAGTAGCTATTAGGACATTGAGACCTCTACTTAGGCTCATGTAAGTGAGCATATTATCCAGTTGTTATGTCCAAACAGCCACCATAGGTACTAGGAGAGGTAGAGTAGCATTGTGGTCCAAAAAAAAGGTGCATTTAATATTTTTACTTTCTGCATTTGTTTGTTAGGGTTTTGCATTCTAATACATGCTCAATTCTTTCGTGAAGGTACCAACCATAAGCTGAAAAATTTGTGTACTCCTTTTTATTCCTACTCGATATTTTCCTGGGGTCTTTTCTAAAATTATATTCATCTCCTTAACTTCTTTCTTATTTATTTTATGGTTAGATTTATCTAGGTCTGGGAGGAATACATTGAGGGTTCCTCCTTAGTATAGTGTCCTGTAATCTTCCTATAATTCATTTAAAGTTTCCTTCAAGAATTTGAATGCTATACCATTTGGCACATATATGTTCAATATTGATATAAACTCACAATCTATGGTGCTTTTTGGCACAGCATAGTATCACTGACTATCTCTTTTAATTAAATCTATTTTTACTTTTGCCTTGTCTGAGATCATCATTACTAGTCCTTTCTTTTTTTAGTTCAGATGAAGCAGAATAGATTCTGCTCCAGTACCTTATTTTAACTCTGTGTGTACCTTTCTGTTTCAAGTGTCTCTCTTGTAAACTACATATTGTTGGATTCTATTTGATAATGTATTCTGCTATCCTCTTCAATTTTATGGGTGAATTCATCTCAATTACATTTACAGTTATAATTTCTAACTGTGCTTCCCTCCATCCTATTCTCTCATATTTATCCTTTTCTTTCTTAATCCCTCACTTCCGCAATAATCTATTTGGCTCTTAACCACTGCCTCTGTTAATCTACCCTTCCTCTTATGCCAGCACTTTCTCTTAGCCTCTTCCTCTCCTACTTCCTTGAGAGATAAGATGAATTCCCATACCCAACTGTGTGTGTGTGCATTCTTCAATCCTTGAACAAGCATTGCCCATTCCCCACCCCCATTCCCCTTTTCGTTGTATAAGCTCTTTTTTGCACACCTCTTTTATGTGAGATAATTTAACCATTCTTTTCCCTTCTCCCTTCTCCCATTATATTCCATTTTCTCACTCTTCTATTCTTCTTTTGAGATAATCCCAACATAATAGATTCACACCCATGTCTTCTGTCAAAGCAGACTTCTAACTATCTTAAGGATGATATAATTGTTAGAGGTTACATGTATCATCTTTGCATATAGAAATGTAAACAGTTTAACACTGTTTGGTCTTGTATGACTTCTCATTCATGTCTACCTTTTTATACTAGCGTTCATTCTTGTGTTTGAATGTCATATTTTCTATTCACTATGCTCTTTTCATCAGGAACTCTTGAAAGTCCTCTATTTCACTAAATATCCATTTTTTTTTACCCTGTAGGATTATATTCAGACTTGCTGGGTAGGTTGTTCTTGGTTGTAATTCTAGTTACTTTGCCTTTCAGAAGATCATATTCTATGTGTTCTGTTACTTATCATGATAGCTGCTATATCTTGTGTGATTCTGACAGCTGCTCCATGATATTTGAATTATTTATTTCTGACTGCTTGCAATGGATTCTCCTTCACCTGGGGCTGCTGAATTTTGACTATGATATTTCTGGGAGTTTTCATTTGGGGTTTTCTTCCAGGAAGTAGCTGGTGGATTTTTTCAGTTTCTACTTTGCCTCCTGGTTCTAAAATATCTAGACAGTTTTCCTTTATAATTTCTTGAAAGCTGATGTCAAGGCTCTTTTTTTGTTTATGACTTTCAGTGAGGTTAATAATTCTTAAATTGTATCTCTTTGATCTATTTTCCAGGTCAGTTGTTTTTCCTATGAGATAGTTAACATTTTCTTCTCTTCTTTTCAATCTCTAAACTTTTTTTATAGTTCCTTAATGTCTCATGAAGTCATTAGCTTCCGCTTGTCCAATTCTAATTTTTGAGAAGCTGTTTTCTTAAGTGAGGTTTTTATATCTCTTTTATCATTTGGTGAATTCTAATTTTAAGGACTTAAGTTCTTCAGTATTTTTTAATTTAATATATATTCTTACTTTTTCAGTTACATGTAAAAACAATTTTTAGCATTCTTTTTTTAAATTTTGAGGTCCAGGGCAGTTAGGTGGTACAGTGAATAGAGCACTGCCCCCAAGTCAGGAGTTCAAATTCAAATTCAGCCTCGTATACTTGACACCTACTAGCTGTGTAATCCTGAACAAGTGGCTTAACCCTGATTGCCTCAGGAAAAGAAATTTGATGTGCAAATTCTCTCCCACCCCTTTCTTTCCCTCCCCCCTCATTGAGAAAGCAAGCAATTTGATATAAGTTATGCATGTGTACTTACGCAAAACATGTTTCAGTATTAGTCATATTGGAAAAGAAAACAGATTTTTCTTCTCCCCCTCCAAAAAAAATACACCAAGAAAAATAAAGTTTTTAAAAAGTATACTTTGATCTGAACTCAGACTCTATTGGTTCTTTTTCTGGAGGTGGATAGCAGTTTTTACCATGAGTCTTTAGGAATTGTTTCAGATTACTGTATTGCTGAGAATAGCTAGGTCATTCACAGTTGATCGTTACATAATATTGTTGTTACTGTGAACAATGTACTCCTGGTTCTGCTCACTTCACTTTGCATCAGTTCACTTAAGTTTTTCTAGGTTTTTACTTATTGTTTTAAGGAAAGTTCCATTTATCCCTATGCCTTCTAGTGTTTTTGTTTTAAATAGGATTTCATTAGTGTATGTAGCATATGTATAATATTTCATATATGTAGTATAAAATATATTGTCTTTTGTCAATCACCTGTAAATACAATTTTTAATATTCATTTTTAAAAATATGAGTTCCAAATTTTTCTTCCTTGCTCCCTCTGCTCCCCCTTCCCTAAAATGCCAAGCAATTTGATATAAGTTATATATGTGCAATCATGTAAAACATATTTCTACATAGTAATTTTGTAAAAGAAGAAACAAACCAAAAGGAAAAAGCTACAAAAAATGAAAAAATAAATAGCATGCTTCAGTCTGTATTCAGGTTCCATTAGTTCTTTCTCTGGAGGTGGATTTTCTAGTGTTTTTAATAAGAATGAGTGTTGTATTTTGTCAAAAGCTTTTTTTCTTCATCTATTGAGATAATCATATTATTTCTCTTGGTTTTGTTATTGATATGGTCAATTATGCTGATAGCTTTTTAAAATTTTAAACCAGACCTGTATTCCTGGTATAAATCCCCCTGGTCAAAGTATATGATCTTTGTGATATATTACTGTATTCTCCTTGCTAGTGTTTTATTTTAATTTTTTTTGTATCAATATTTATTAAGAAAATTGGTCTATAGTTTTCTTTCTCTCTTTTTGCTCTTCCTGATTTAGATATCAGTGCCATATTTTTGTTGTAAAAGGAATTTGGTAGAATTCCTTTTTAGCATGATGTTTTCAGCAATGTTGTCATATGCTTTCAATGAAGACAAAATGGCATCAAGGTCAGCTGCTACACCGGTGGAAAACTAAGTAATTTGGAAGGGCTACAAACCAAGACTAAAGTGGAGGGAGTGTTGGTGTGTGATTTTTTTTGTTTACAGATGATTGTGCACTCAATGCAACCTCTGAAGTTGAGATACAACAAAGTATGGATCGTTTCTCTGAAGCTACTGTTAACTTTGGTCTAACAATTAACATCAAGAAAACACAGGTGGTCCATCAGCCAGCATCACACTATCCATACGTGGAACCATCAGTTACAGCAAATGGAGAAGTTTTGAATGCTTCAGATAGTTTACTTACTTTGGTAATGTACTTTCCAGGGATGTACACATTGATAATAAGATTGGTACACACATTGCCAGAGCTAGCTCAGTATTTGGAAGGCCCCAAAGGAAAGTGTGGGAAAGAAGAGGTATTAGACTATCAAACTGAAGGTCTACAGAGCTGTTGTGCTGACCTCATTGTCGTATGCCTGTAAAACTTGGACAGTCCACCAGTGCCAAGCCAGGAAACTGAATTGCTTCCATTTGAATTGTAGTAGGAAGATTCTGGAGATCACCTGGCAGGATAAGGCACCAGACACTGAAGTCCTTTCTCAAACTAAACTGCCAAGCATTCAAATTCTACTTCAGAGAGCACAACTCCAATGGGCCGATCACATTGTTCAAATGCAAAACATATGCTTACCACAAAGACTATTTTATGGATAATTCACACAAGGCAAGCATTCACATGATTGTCAGAAGAAGCAATACAATGACACTCTCAAGGTCTCTCTTAAGAACTTTGGAATTGATTGTGCAACATGGGAGACACTGGGACAGGATCACTCAGCATGGCATATCCACAGCAAAGAAGGTGTTGTACTCTTTGAGCAAAACAGAATTGAAGTAGCTCAAAAGAAACACAAGATGAGAAAATTTAGGGAATCCACCCCAAATGTTCACATGAACTGTTTGTGCCCCACTTGTGGTAGAACATTACAAGCTTGCTTATATTGGTCTGATCGCCCAACCAACCAGTTTCCCTGCTTATCTGTTTTAATTAGCTCTATTTTTGCTTTTGCTTGTCTGAGGTCAATTGTTATCCCTGCTTTTTTTTTACCTCAGCTTAAGTATAATAGATTCTGCCCCAACCTTTTGCCTTTACTCTTGTGTGTGTGTGTCTCTGCTTCAAGTGTGTTTCCTGTAAACAACATATTGCAGGATTCTGGTTTTTAACCCACTCTGTTATTTGCTTCTGTTTTATGTTAAACATAAGTTAACATAAGTTTTAAGTTAAACATAAGAGTTAAAACCATTCACAATCACAGTTATGACTACTGTGTATTTCCCTCCATCTTGCTTCTTTTCTCCCTTGTTTACCCTTCTCTTTCTCTCTTTTCCACCCTGTCCATCCTCAAAAGTGTTTTGTTTCTGACTACCACCTCCTCCAATTAGCCCTTCCTTCTATCAGTCCTCCCTTTTCTTTTTTTTTTTTAAAGCAATCGGAGTTAAGTAACTTGCTCAAGGTTACATGGCCAGTTATTTCTGGGTATGGTGCTGAGTATCTGAGCCCGGATTTGATCCAGGTCATCCTGACACTGGAGCCGGTGCTCTTACTCACTGAGCCACCTGGCCACCCCCAAAGTATTATTATTATTATTTTTTTAAGCAATTGGGGTTAAGTAACTTGCTCAAGGTTACACAGCCAGTTATTTCTGGGTGTGGTGCTAAGTATCTGAGCCAGGATTCGATCCCAGGTTATCCCAACTCTGGGGCCTGTGCTCTTACAGGCTGTGCTACCTGGCCACCCCAAGTCCTCCCTTTTCTTGATCCCTCCCCCTCTACTTCCCTGTAAGGTAAGATAGATTTCTGTACCCAAGTGAGTGTATGTTATTCTCTGTTTGAGCCAGTTCTGATGAAAATAAGTATCAAACACTGCCCACCACCATCCTACCATTTCACCCTCCACTGTAAAAGATTTTGATGCCTCTTTTTTTCTTCAGCATTTTTGTGCCTCTTCTCTTTTAATAGTTTTCTTTTTTTCTTTTCTTTTTTTTTTTTTTGGCTTTTTGGAGGGCAATTGGGGTTAATAGTTTTCTTGCAAAGCTCTCATTTCCTTCCCCAATTTTTCATCTACCACTTTGTATTTGATTTTTTAAAATATTTTTTGCTGTTTTTCAAAAATCTATTTCTCCTAGGAATTCTTACTGGGCTTATGTGTAATTCAAGACTTCATTATGGATGTTTTCAAGTCATTGTCTTCTGAATTTGTGCCTTGAACTTCCCTGTCACCATAGCAACTTTTTCTGGTCAGGTTCTTTTTGTTGTTTGTTTATTCTTCCAGTCTATTTCTTGACTTTGGACTTTATGTTAGAGTTGAGCTCTGCCCGCCTCAGTTGGGGGTGGAGTTGCAGGGGAGGGGAATGAGTAGCCTGAGCTTTTGTGTTTTTTGTATTTTTTCTGTTTTCATAGCTCAGTCTGGGGACCTATAAGTTTTTGGTGTTTCCAATGTGGTATAATCTGAGGAGAGGTCTGGTTGCTACCCTCTTGGTCTGATATCCTCTTTGCACAGGAAGGGCCCCTGCTCCCTTGTGACTTCAACAACCCTGGAACTATGACCTAGAACTTAGTAATGGGTAACAGAGCTGTCTGATGGCACCTGATACTGTAACCAGTGCTGTTATGGGGTCCCCTGGGATCTCTTTCTGACCAGGTGTCAGTTCCCTTACCATCGTTGGGCACTTGGCTGTTCTCACTGCTACTGCCCCAAAGCCCACTCCAGTGTCTGAAGACATCTTTCTTGGTTTTCCTCAAGTGTCCTGAGCTGGAAAAATATTTGCTATGACTTTCTCATGGCTTCCCCACTCAGAATTCAGTTTGGCATTTTCTGTGGTCGTTTTGTATAAGAAATTTGGGAGGAGGTTTGGCAGCTATGACCTTACACTCTGCCATCTTGACACCACCTTCCCAGTGTCTCATATTTTTATGTTTTAAGTATCAAGCATCAATGTCAAGACTGGACTGTCATTTGGGCTAGAGGGGCAGGACTGGTCCTACCTAGGGTGCTGTCCTTCAATAGCTGTTCCCCTCCCAAGACCCAGGCTTCTGTCCCACAGACCTCCTGCACACAAGACCCAAGGATAAGCCCCCAGCCTAGCACCTGTAGGATGAGAAATTTGCACATGAAGTGGTCAAAGAGCTATCCAGGGAGTAAAAGGATGGGCAGTAGGTAAAGTGTAGTCAGTCAACATACATTTACTAAGCCCCTCCTATGTGCCAGGCACTGTGCTAAGCATACAAAGAAAGAAAAACAAGCAGTCCCTGTTCTCAAGGAGATCACTGTCTAATCAGGAAATCTAATGTAGAAACAAGATACAGACAGAATAAACTGGGGATCATTTCAGAGGGGAGGTTCTAAAATTAAGGAGAACTGGGGAAAAACTTCTTGCAGAAGGTAGGACTTTAACTGAGACTTGAATGAGTTCAGGGAAGCCAAAATAACAGAATAGTTTCAGTGACAACCAAGGTGGTGGTGGGGAGGATATCAAGATCACTAGAAAAAACTTTGGAGTTAAGATGAAATCTAGGCATCTAACCCCCACCACCTTTAGGGACCCAGGGATCCAATCTCCAGTCTCTGATGCCCTGACAACTGTCCAGTCTCCTCAAAGACTAGAATTCATTCCACCAACTGGTTTGGTGCTTGAGTAAGAGCTATCATATTAGTATATGAGTTTTCTACCTCAGCCTAATCTCTGATGCCTGGGTCACCACCACCACCACCCCCAGGTGTACACACACACACACACACACACACACACACACACACACACACAACCTTCCCTAGCTGCTTAATGAATTAGTTCATTCACAACCTACTTTTCCATAGATGGCATTAAAAAAGCAAATAGCCTGGTATGGGCAGCTTTTTGTAAGACAGTAGCACTAAGTATACCCCTATGCCCCACCAAGCATCATAGTGGACACAAGGGGAATGAGTCAAGCAGCTCTGAGTAGGACTGGTGGCATTATCCAGTACCATGACAGAGCCATACGAAGCCTATGACCAAAGTCCACTCCATACATTCCCCAAGTGTCCCTTGGCCACCCCCCTCCCCCCAAAATTCATATTTATTACTATCTTTCTATCACCCTACCCCAATATCATAAGATCCCATAGATCTGGAATGGACTTCAGAGATCCCCTAGTCCAGCCTCTTAATTTTAGAGGAAGAATCTGAGGGCAAAGCTGAGAAGTGACTTTTGCAAAGGTCATACAAGGGAATGTGAGAGAGCTGGTATTTGAACCCAGCCTCTGACTCCAGACCCAGTGCTCTTCCCACTGTATCTTGCTGCTTCCCTCTGTCTTCATTCTCTCTATCTTCCAGGACCTTTCTTTTCGCTTGCTGCTACCTAGTCTGTCCTTATCCATATGTCCTGG